>NC_134403.1:201668855-201978855 GCF_038048845.1 Mixophyes fleayi
AGCTGAACTATGTTTAGTTAGCATTAGTGTCACCAGGAGGTGTAAGCAAAGGGTATTGCTTACTGGTGTCATCTTGACAAGAAGTGTTACCGTCTATTGTGATGCAAACAATAAATGTACGTTTTATTTACAACAAGAAGTTGTCCGCGTTGCTGATGTCTGCAGGGTGCTCTTGCAACAAGTGGTGTCAAAAGTGCTACAAGGAGGACACTTTTATTTTATATATATATATATATATATATATATATATATATATATATATATATATACACACACACACACAAGTTAACCCGTGCATGATACTCATGCATTCTAGTCAAATCAAGCTACTTAAGGTGTTAAAAAGGTTCTTGTCATGCATTTGGGCCATAGCCCAGGCCTCCTCAGGGGAAGAGCGTTACTTCCCGACGTATGCGCCCTTTTTTAACATGGTTTTGTCCACATGTCACCACCTCATCATTCTTCTCCGTCACCTCATCCTTCATTTTCATCGCCACATCTATCCAGATGTCTATCCAGACACAGGGATCTCTCTCACCGGTCCTGAGTATCACACTCCTCTCACTCTGTCACCCCTGGCAACCACCAACCACTCCCCACTGTCACCCCCGGCAACCACCAACCACTCCCAACTGTCACTTCTCCTTCAAGAAATATATATATATTTTTTTTAAATCTTTATAAACACTTTTAACAATTAACAAATTAAATTAACAAATTAAAAACATCTTAGTATACCAAATTTCAGCCCTTTCTGATTTTTTTTCCCCACACACACTAAGAATTTAGTAGGTCAGTGTATAACTTCGCCCAGCAGGTGGCGCTGCAGCTTGGTTTTATTTTTTCCACACACACACACACACAGACAGACAGACTAACTAACACACGCCACTAAGCATTTATATATATATATATATATATATATATATATATATATATATATAGTTTGTGTAATTCACTATACTAAGTGTGTTTGGGATTTAGAGCAAATAAGACCTTGTAACGTGATATAGTGTGTTTGTAATGAGGAGCTTGCTTTATATTGCAGTGACCAAAAGAGATTTTCTTAATTTAATTTCTACTTATTTATAATTGGGAGTATGACACTTGCTTTGCATATTAATATCGGTTTTGTTTACAGTAACAAACTGTTATGGAACAATAAATTATGTCATGATGGTTTGGCAGTGACGTCTTCTTGCAGCATAATCACGGTTGTTATTATTATTTCCTGACCAGAAAGTATGCAGTAAATCTTCTATAGAAAACACAGTGAACATGCACTGCAAGGTTGAATATTAGCAGAACTGAAGAAAGCCCTGTAAACCTTAGAAAAAAGGAGTGACCCAGAAGGCAATTGTCTGAGCAGTAACTGAATAACTTGAATATGTCTGTATGCTTTATCCTTTGAGTTGCTGCCACATTATTGGATATTTCCATTAATAAGGAGGTGTACTTAAAGTGACCACTGAGCGTATTTATTACATATACTGTTGGCCATTTTAGGACAACTCCTTCTTAGTAAAATATGCACCCACTGTACAGAAAATAGAGGAGGCCCCATCATTGGGAAAACAGGGAAATGCACCACGGCAAATACCGCTCTTTTTCTCTATAGCGGAAAACAAGCACAGGTTATCAAGAGTTGAGCAGAGCTCTATGTAAAAGTTTCCATAGGGTTCTACTGTAGAGCTTTGGAAGTACTTTGTCTGCCAGCACTGAGAAACACAGTGTAAATTGTCTCTTGTTTCAGGTAACAATGGAGACATTGTGCATGTTGTATTGAGAAAGGGCTGTCCAAAAGTATACAGCTCTTTTGTTTATCAATTATTTTTATAGAATCTTTTTCAAAATTTAGGGATGCAGAAAGAAAAAAGGGAGAGGGGATAGTTTAACAACAGATATAGTTATAGGTTTGAGATGTACATTATTGTTTTATTTTTATATTGTGTGCTCTTGATCAAATAAGTTGAATGGTGTGAGTTGTTGTTGTTGTTTGGCTGATTATTTTTGGACTATTCTTAATCAGTGAAATACTTGTAGCATTTATACCATTTTAGAATAGAGTTTCCATTTTGAGCCTATATTAGATTTTAGCAACAATTTTACTAGTTGGTGGTAATGTATTTTTCCAATTTTGGGCTATTGCAGCCCTTGTTGCTGTTGGTATAATTAAATATATGTCATGTTTTAAAATTTGAGGTGGTTAAAAGGTGTAATTGCGCTAAGTCTGGAGAGGGGGTAATTGTTGTACCAATAACCTTGCTAGCAAGATTACATACTTCATTCCATAATGTTTGAATGGAAGGGTACTTCCAAAGACATGTATGATATCCTACTTTGGTACAGTTGTTTTGTTAGGCCATATTTTATGGAGCCTTGTAGGGGTCAGATACAGTCTATTTGATAGTTTAATCAGTATCTCTGTATGATTTAAGCATTCAGCCATACAATGGAAATTTACAAAAACATGTTCCCATTGTTCTGTTAAGAGAGTATTTTACAAGTCTTCTCCCCATTGCATTTGAGGGGTTGATTATTGTACTATGTCTAGGGTTGATAAGTATACCAAAAAGATATTAGCACCTTTTCCCTCTACCTCTGTGAGCTTAGTCAATATAGGGGTCCGGTTTACCGTAGGGTGCGGCTTGTTTTTATTATTTTGGATATCCAATGCCTGATTTGTATAAATTTATAAAATTCTTTTGAAGGGAGGTTGAATTATTCCTGCAGTGGGATAAAAGGTAATTATGCCATCATTGTGTGAAATAAATTATTTAGGGATGTAATACCTTTTGAATGTCATAGAAGATGTTGATATCTGGAATCAATTTGACAATGTTATTTTTTATGGAAATGTTTGGAGGAATTCAGCCAATTTTGAGAGCAGTTTTTTAAAATAAGAGCACAATTTAGTGTTTAGGACAAAATAGGTCACTGAAGCTGAACCCTTGCTACAAATGACTTAGTGTGTTTGTGTCTATAGTGGGAAATTACATTGCAAACTCCAATAGAGCAAGGATTGAATAAAATTAATTGTACAGTGTTGTGCAATACGTTGGCACTAGGGGAGTCCCACCCTCTTTGGCGGTCTAAGGAGGCACTTATACATTGCTTCTCTCCTGAAGTTCCAATCACCAGCTGCTCGCTGCAGGAGCAAGTGCAATGACCGACAGTGTCAAAGGAGCAGTGGCAGGGGCAGGAGAGGAAAACCACTCTTTCTTCTGCCCCTTATACTCTAGCGGGCATTTTACGCCTAATAATACAAGAGTATTCTGGATTAATATAAATCCCCACTACTGGTCTACACAGATTTTACATATATGTACTGAAGTCACTTAATAAAATAGAAATTGACATACTTAGCAATTATTTGTTCAATTCTACACTTTGTAAAAACAAACAAACAGATAACAACAAAAAACGTTTCATTTATCCACCAGAGGTCAGACGTAAATCACTGCAAAATATTCATCATAGTTCCTTTTGTGTACAAAACACATAATGTGTTTTATATTAATAGGACTTTGACTAATGTAATCTTCGGTTTGTAATTTGGAGTCAGTGAAGGCACTACTCCGGAGATTTTTTATTTACATTTGATGATCACATGTATGCGCAACAGTTAGTTACATTAGAAAGTTAGCTAGCAACCAATTAGGAAAATAGCACTGAAACTGCAGTATGATCCTTAACCAGTTCATTTCCAGATCAAATATATTCTTACAGACAATATTTTAGAAAACTGCACCATCAAGGAAAGACTACGGTATATATAGGTGGTAACATTTTTGTCAAATTATTACTAATTACACAAAAAGTCTATTTCACTAAGGCAGCGGAATTAGTGGCGCTATATAAATAAATGGTGATGATGATGATGATGATGTATCATTTTGATCTGTAAATGATGTTCCATTTTCACTAATGATAGCTTTCTCTGCCTTTCTAAATGGACAATGAATATCTTCACTAATGATACTGTTTACCAACTAAAATTGATTTATATTTATTTTAGAACACACATTTTAATATAATGCTCAATAAAATTGTATAGAATTTTATAGAACTCACCATTAAATCATCAAAATTACCGTATTTCTCCAAGTATAAGACGCACCCATGTATAAGACGCACCTTAATTTTGGGGCCCAAAATGAAAAAAAAGATGTATTACATAAATACTGACAGCTCCGAGACTGTGGGAGGCGCCTGAAGGACCTTAAGGTTCTTTTGCCAATCAGCGGGGACACGCTGTTCCAAACAGCCAGCGGGGGGGCTAAGACACCATTTCGAATGGTCGGATGGCCCTGGTGGCTCCTAGCTGAGTGCCTTACCTCTCGGAGCGGGGACACGCTGTTCCATTCAGCCAGCGGGGACACGCTGTTCCGATTAGCGGGGACTCCTCTCTCACACCAGGTGCCGACTTCTTCATTGAGGTAAGTAGCGTTTGCAGTGTATAAGACGCACCTTTTTTTTAGACCCAAAATTTGAGGGGAAAAGGTGCGTCTTATACATGGGGAAATACGGTAATTGTAGGACATGATTTCAGCAATATCATGCGATGTAAGTAAAACATTTTTTAAAAATGCAATGTGACAAAATTAGTGTGGTTAATTTTTTTTAAAAAACATTGTTCAAATAATAGTTTTCATAGGAAAAGTACCGTATTTCCCCATGTATAAGACGCACCTTTTTCCCCAAAATTTTGGGTCCAAAACCTGGGTGCGTCTTATACAGGGGTAGCGATACAGGGGTAGCGTTACAGGGGCAGCGGAGAGGGGGGGTGATCCAGTAGGAGGGGGACAGGCAGCGTGTCAGCGCGATCCAGCAGGCGGGGACAGGCAGCGGGGATGCAGAAGGCAGAGTGTCAGCGCGATCCAGCAGGCGGGGACAGGCAGCGGGGATGCAGAAGGCAGAGTGTCAGCGCGATCCAGCAGGCGGGGACAGGCAGCAGGGATGCAGAAGGCAGAGTGTCAGCGTGATCCAGCAGGTGGGGACAGGCAGCGGGGATGCAGAAGGCAGAGGGTCAGCGCGATCCAGCAGGCGGGGGACAGGCAGCGGGCATGCAGAAGGCAGAGTTTCAGCGCGATCCAGCAGGCGGGGGACAGGCAGCGGTCATGCAGAAGGCAGAGTGTCAGCGCGATCCAGCAGACGGGGACAGGCAGCGGGGATGCAGAAGGCAGAGTGTCAGCGCGATCCAGCAGGCGGGGACAGGCAGCGTGTCAGCGGGGATGCAGAAGGCAGAGTGTCAGCGGGGATCCAGCAGGCAAGGACAGGCAGAGAGTGTCAGCGGGGATCCAGGAGGAGGGGGACAGAGGCACAGTGGCAGCGATTGCAGGGAGAGTGTGCTGCCCGGCTGCTCTGATCACTATCAGAGCAGCCGGCCATTACACTCTCCCAGAGCCGTAACTAGGGTGGTGCGGGCGGTGCCATCGCCCCGGGCGCAAGCCCAAAGAGGGCGCAGCAGCCGCCCGCTACCTAGCTCTGTTGGCAGTGATAAAAAAAAGTCTTTGACTACCGCAGTGGAACGCATGTGCGTTCCACAGGCAGGAAGTTCGGAATTTGCGTTCCAAATACCAAACTTCCTGTCTGTGGAACGCACATGCGTTCCACTGCGGAAGTCATAGGCACATCTTGAGTGATGCACCGCTGCTTCGTGTCTGCGCTCTCCTCCAGGTCTGCTGTTTGTCCCTTCCCGTCTATGCAGGTCCTCATTTGTAGGGTAAATAATCTCAATTTCACTTTCATTCTCTCTCTCTCAGGAAATGATATACAATGTGCTGAGATATGGGTGTCGCTAGAATTCAATCTTAGCACCTCGAATGCTGCTGTGTTCTGTAATCTAATAGCACAGCGTGCAATGTAAAGGATGTTCTGAGTCAGATACTGCACATAGCAGCTTTGCATTGGTTCAATAAAGCTATGGAAGAGGGTATGTAAATGTTGGTCTGATCAAACAAAAGTGTCTACTCACAGAATTAAAAGTATGCTAAAATTTGGTGTTCAGAGTAAAATCGATGTAAATAAGGAACATAGTCCAAGCAGAGTGATAAGGAGTCTGGCCTGGAATATACTGAAAATGTATTCCTGGAAATATTCACTTCCAATAAATTAGCAATATAGAAGAATTGTATCACTGCGAATGGTAAATACACTCTGGAGGACATCTGTGAAACTCAAAACACCCAATGACCCCTGCAGAACCAGCTTTGGTTCTATCGGGTGCCTTGATTTGCGAAAGTGCCCAAATTTGCACTGCAAATGGTGGCTTTTGCGGAGGATCAGAAAGCGACACAGGCGCAGGGGAGAAGTTGGGTGGAGTCAGGGCATGCTTTGCCAAGGGTAAATCTAGTTTTGCAGAAGAAGATTTCCTTTTGTGGAGCAGAGGTTCTCTCTCTCGTTTCACAAGGATAAGGCATCACAATTTTTTTCTCACAATATATTAAAGTCACTTCAACCTACGTCGACCCATTATGCAAATAAAACACACAATTTAGTATCACAATTCTTATTTGAGCATTAAGTGCATAAAATATTACAATTCCTATCACTATATATTTTTTGCATACTTTAAATAGTCCAGAGAGCCGGTTGTTAATTTATTTAAATCCCACCACTGTGTGTTTGTATGTATGTGTATATGTATATATATATATATATATATATATATATATATTACACATACATATACAAATTCTTTCAGTAAAGTGCTAGACACACCCACATTAGGTTGGCCACACCCACTTGTCAAATGCCACCCCCACTTAGATGGGGGGGGCGCTGGTGTCCTGTCTCGCCCAGGGCACCAAAATGTCTAGTTACGGCACTGCACTCTCCCTGCCTTTTTTGACAGCTACCGTAATATTTTCTTTCCAAATTTCGGGGCCAAAAGTAAGGTGCGTCTTATACATGGGAGTGCCTTATACATGGGGAAATACGGTATTCTTCAAAACATTTTTGAAGTTCAAAGTTGGTATTTAACACCCACAAAAATATAAAACATTTAGTTTAAACATTATAAAGCCATTTACACCATGTATGAACCTGTTCGACTTTCTTATATTTAGCTTGATTTATTTTCATCAAGAATTCCCAGTAAAATTATCCATTTTAGAACGGATTCGTTAAACTGGTTCGATATATGTAGATGGTTTGGCGATCTGTAATTGACAGCATGTAATTGTATTGTATTGTATTGTATTGTTCTCATTTTTCCAGTTTAATGTGTGGGCACTTTACTTTTTGATGTGCAAAACAAGATTTTGAAGTTGTTATTTTCATGGTACTATGAGTTTTTTGCATATTATATTACATTTGCTTGGACACTAACTGGTATGCACTTTGAGTTATTATATTTTGCTTTTCGTCTCATAACGCTGAAATCGTGCCAATTAATTTTGTTGCTTTAACAGTAAACTTTATACATTATATTAATATTTGTGATATCAAATAAATATATTATATGTCAATATTGTTTGTCAGAAGATCACCAGCCAACAGATGGGAGAATGAGGCCTTGGTTATAGAAGTCCGCCTTCATCTCCATTCAGTCTCTCTCTGCCACTGCACAACAGTTCTACTTACCTGCACCTTCAGCACGTTCTCCTGTCCACTTTGCATATTCCAGGTACTACTATTTAACTAATTAATTTAACCCTAAAACACTTTCTCGCTCTCATACATGCCTGTATATACTTTCTTTCTCCTCTTCCCAAACACATAAGCAAACAAACATTCTAACCGTCTTATACATGCTCACATTCAACTCCACTCGCATGCACTCATGCATGCTTGTTTTCTCTCTTTCTCTCCCAAAATATACATATACACATGCGTACACAGAGAGAAACGTCAGATATCATACGCAAACACACATTATTTTTAGCTTTAAAGATACACATCAATACACGCACCTACACATAGATAAACACACAAAAGGTTCCCTGTAGTTATGTAGTTACAGGTGTACACACAAAGGACTGATAAAATATGGAGGTAACTTAGTAACAAAATGGGATAACACCATACTTGCCTACTCTCCCGGAATTCCCGGGAGGCTCCCGAATTTAGGGAAGTGCTCATGGACTCCCAGAAGAGTAGACAAAGCTCCCGCATTTGCCGAAATTCACGGCAGTGAATGGAGGGGGTGGGGCTTAATTGTGTCATTAAGCTCTGCCCCCTCAACAGTGGGGGCGGGGCTATGGTGTGATGCAACAATGTCACATGACTTCTCCCCCGGGGGAGAAATCGAGAAATCTTAAAAGTTGGCATGTATGGGTAACACATTACTGGGATTTCAAGTATAATCACCTCTGTGAGTGGTTTAGTAACATCTTATAATATCTTACCTAGTGAACTATAATGTACCATACGTAAGGACTATATGTACCGTATATATGATCTATTAGTAAAAAGATTTTGTCCCTTATGTTTGTATGTGTTTCTGATAACTGAGAGAAAGGATATATTAATCGTTTGTCTATATTTGTAGTTCATTATAGTGGGTTTGCTAATTTTATTTCAATCCTTTTATTCTAAAGCAATGCACCTGATGGAGTTTGAATTATCATTTGTCATCACAAATGTTATCAATGTAAATGCAAGCAATGAGACATTTTTATTAAACTGCATTTTACATGATAGAATTTTACTTAATCCTCATTTAGAATCACAAATTGACACTGAAATTTGACATTATTATACAACCAATGCTGACTCATCAATTTCACCTTTGCTCCTCTGGGACGCCCATAAAACTGTGATTTGTAAAATTAAACAAACCGCCAGGCCCTGACATATTTACAGCCATGTACTATAAGACATATAACTCACTGCTCTCACCTTATCTTGCTGACTTGTTCAACAGTGTGTTAAAGGGCAGATCCTGCTCAAAAGAAACTCTTGAAGCTCAGATTTTTGTTATTATGAAAGAGGGCAAAAAATCCATTGGATTGTGCCAGTTATAGGTACATCTCACTCTTGAACACGGGCATCAAAATTTATGCAGAGTCACTCACAGAATGCCTTAATGTAATACTACCCCACCTGATTCACAAAGACCAGGTAGGATTTATACCAGGCAGACACAATTATACCAGACGAGTCATCAGCCTAATCCATTTTATTAATTCTTCTAAGACCTCGGTCCTAATGCTTTCTCCAGATGCAGAGAAAGCCTCTGAATGTATTATTTGGCCATTTATGTTAGAAACTCTTAAGAGATTTGACTTTGATGGCAATTTTTTTCAGGGGATCTAGGCCTTGTATTCAGGCCCCTCTGCCAGGGTCTCTGTAAATAGAATGCTTTCGTCCTCAATTCTGATTAATAACAGCACAGGTCAGGGGTGCCCCCTTTTACCCCTGAAATTTGCGCTTGTAATCGAACACCTGGCAGCCTCTCCCGTGATATTAAAGGTGTCATGGTTGGGTCTGGAGAATTTAAACTCAACTTAGTTGCGGATGATATTCTCCTTACATTGACTTCCCCTCACACTTCTCTCTCGAACCTGTTCAATATGCTCACTACCTATGGTAGTGAATCCCTCGTTCTCCATTGTCCACCCCCCAACCTGGAACTCTTTAGAGTAACTATAACTTCTCCTGGCGGCAGTCTAAAATAAAATATTTATTTCCGGATAGGACTTTCTGCATGTAGAAAACTTTCTTCAAATCATTAAAATAATTAAGTTGGATCTGGTCAAGTGGCAAAAAATTAATTATCTCTGGTTGGTCAGAATAGTTGCTTTCAAAATGAATGTCCTGCCTCGCCTACTCTATGTCTTTCAGACCTTCCCAGTGAAGGTACCCAGGCCTACCCTAATTTAGTCTACCCTAATTACTGGTTTTCCAAATTGGAGTGGCAACACAAGCCCCCACACACCAGCTTTACCACTTTGCGTAGAGCTACATTTCATGGATGCAGGGGCTTTCCAGATATTCTATTGCTGTTCACCTGAGCCAAGCCATGGCATGGTTTACAAAAGGACACTGTCTAAGATGAATAGATCTGGAATCCTCCTGCTGCAAAATATCGTTTCTGGGTTCAGCATTGGGCATTCTGGCTGGTGATAGGCCTCCTTTAATAGGATTACATCCAGTCATTTCTTTCACCTGTTAGATCTGGGACCTTTCCAAATTTCATTTTGAGACCACCTCTGTCCCTGTCCCCATAACACCTCTCTGGGACAACACTGACTTCTCTCCTGGGCAATCTCACCCTTGCTTTTTATCCTGGCAGGAGAAAGGAATCAGTTGGTTAGAGATGTACTTGTTTTTGGCCAATGTATTCCACTACCGAGAAATTTGATTTTCCATTCGTCAGACTGTTTACATACTTACAGGTGAGACACTATGTTAAATTTTCTGCCTAAGATTGATACAATGAAATCACTAAGTTCACTGGAGCCTTTTTGTATTCAAAATCCTCTTCAAAAAGGTATTATTTCCATTCTATATAACCTCTTCACCACTTCTAAACGGAGCACTACTCCTGTACATGAACATGAAAATGGGAGGCTTTTTTGGATAGGCCACCAGAGGAGTATACCAACAATTAGAGAGAGGATCTCCACTACTTCTATTTCATCCCTTGTAAAAGAAAATGCCTATAAAATATACTATTGATGGTATCTAGTTCCTAATTGGCTAAAAATAATATACAAAACCACCTCTGATTTATGTTGGAGGGGTTGTGGGAGCCTTCCTCCATATATCTTGTGGTCCTGTCCAAAAATGTCTCTGTTTTGGCATGGTGTGGCTACCCTTATCAATTATATCACTAAAATTCTGATCCCTAAATGTCCCTGGTCTTTTCTCCAGGGTTCTCCGCTAGATGTTCTTGGCAAGCATTCTGGAAATTATCTGTAAAGATCCTTAATCCGGCCAGATGCTTGGTTGCGAAGAACTCTAAAAAATCCAGACAGCAACTCTTATGTTTATTATCGTAGATTTATAAGGCACCACAGTACTTCGCAGCACCGTACAGTAGGGAAAAAAGGACATATATAAAACAGGGACATACAAGGAAGACAAAATAAATGCAGATATGAAAAAAAAGGTAATAAAGGAACCTGCTCATTTGAGAGCTTACATTCTAAGTGGAAGAGAGCACAGCTGCAACAACAGGAGCGAGTGTGACTCAGAGTGGAGAGTGTTAGTGTGAATAGTATTATTGGAGAGAAGGTAAACTCTAAAAAATTAGAAGGGTTTTCAGAGAATGTCTAAAGATTTGAAGCTGTGGGAAAACCTGATTGGGCGTGGTAGGGAATTCCATAAGTGGGGAGCAGCATGGGAAAATACTTGAAGGCAAAGTGAGAGGTGATTAACAGAGACAAGACAACTATTAAATAAAATGTGGTATCTGGCGTCATGGAAAAAAAATGTGCGTACTTAAATAATATGTCCCACAATTTTTTACAAAATTTGGTGTGATTGGTTTATTTATAACTAGCTAAAGTACCCGGCATTGCCCGGGTTTAAAATTGTAACGGTCAACATTTTAAAAATAATTAGCAGCTAAGATGTCATCCAAATCCATCCAGTGGAAGACCCAGAACAGGCTCCCTGGATCAAAGTTCTGCCCAGCGTACAACAACGGGAGGTCCAACTGGGACCCTAACCCTCCTAAAACCTGGCCAGGAATCAACTGGACCACAATGCGTTGTTTTCTTCCCATTCCATGGAGGGGTGTCTGAATGCATAACCGGACAAACGGCAAACACACTAATGATTTTTATATATGAGATAGCCCACCTGCTTCCAATTCCCCCAATAATCATGTCCAGGACGTCTTGGCCCTCTTTTTATAAATACATCCAGTAGATTGAATTGACTGTTAGATAATATCAAATTTTGTTCCCCTATATAGGCTGCCAGGAGTCCCATGCCAGGTCTCAGTTATTTCCCCGTCCCCCATCCTTCCCTTTCATCCCTCCACTCCCCCCTTAAAATATAAAAACGTCACACTCCTGCATCTCTTATGCTTGTATAGTTTTATCTATACTTTATCTTGGCCAGCTGCCTGAATGACAAGTGAGGCTTCATGGGACGAACGCACTTAAAGGGCGACATGGTTTGTAGTAAGTTGAACACTTGCCTTAAGGGGTTAACATAGGGCTGGGACCGACCAATGTGAGCTCCAGTGGGAGGGACCTTGATTGGTATAGTAGGCTGTACTTCCTGTTCTGCCTCATTCCACAGCACGAGATCCCACCCACCCACTCCTCGTTATGAGTATTTCTGGGTTAGTGTTGCGGTAGGAAGGCACTGCGTTCAGCAGCTGATTTGTGGGCGCACAGGTAGTTGTTGTAGGTCACTGCCCTCCTTTGAGGCAACAGTAACTCCTTTTGGTCCTACGGTGAGGAGGGTCCCTGTCCGGCTCGGTGAGGGAGGGCAGCGTGAGTTTTAAAGCGGCAGTCACTCTGACGCCAACTCAGCGCAAGTTATGATGGGATTTGTTCCCCGTGGTTGTGGACGTACGGCGGTTTGCGCCAGTCCACTTGTGATATAGTGTATCAGCTTGAGAGCTGTGTCGCAGTGCCCTTTCTCCGCCACCATAGGTTTAGTTAAAGTTAAAATCATAATAAAAGTTCTGGCAATTTTTTAATAACTTATACATGTCTCCGTGTGTTTATTTGCATGCAAATGTTTTGAAATCTAAGGTTGATGTGAGGTTTACAGGAACATACACAGTGAGCCCTTTATGTAAAATCTGCTTATCTTCTTACATTGTATATTTGTGCCTTTTCTTGTTGTTACATTTTCTCTGTCTGACTTGCAAGATGTCAATTATTTCTGGCCCTCACTGCTCTTACTCTGTCTTTGTACACTGTGTGATGGATATTATAAATAAAGATCTTAAAAAAATAACAACTGCATTTTACACTCACCTCTTTTCCTGATAGGTAGTAAGCTGAGAGCAATCCTCCTATGTAACGGATGTTAACTTCAAACAAAGAGGCCTCTCCATTCTAATAATGAAAATATATATTGGGTAATACCAGGGACTGATACATTTTCCTATTATAAATATAGACAGAAACTGATTAAAAAAATCATAACATTTTACAAGTTCATCAGAGAAATTCTGTACAGAGGTAACCCCCTTCAGGTTTAGGCTAGGCAGCGTTTCCCAAATACCCCAAAAATGGTTGTATTTTCCCTTTATATTACAGCTTATATAAACCTTTAGCAACTAGTGATATTATCTGTTTAAAATAAAAACATAAAACACGTGTTTTGTAAGGCTTATGCTCTTATATATTTTGTTGTGTGACTTTATAAACTGTTAATAAAAATTTGTTTAACCACTAATTTATTGGTTAGTTTAATAAACATCACTGAACACGTTTGAATCAGTATTTATGTTGGTGGTTGATTGATGGCTTATTGACCTATAATAGCCAATAATTGTGCTTCCATACATACCAGATGATTAAACACAAGGGCCTGGCTGGCAAATTTTAGCCGGGGGAGGGTGAGATTTTGCTCAACAGCCTATTAGGAATATTTTAAAGGAAAAACGTGCAGGTGGCCCTGTGACTCAGCCCAAGGTAGCCCACTATGGGACCAGCATGAGGTCAAATGCCCCCTGCTAGCCCATGTTTACCATGTTGGATAGGTTTCACCACTAGTGCTGCACTGTCTGGACTACAAAACACAGCATGCTAGGGAGATAAATTCTACTCAATGCCTGAGTAGAACAGGTTACCCAGGACTGATCTTTGATATTATCTTACCACATTCAGATCAAGGTTGTTCTCAACCCAGTTTCCAGCTTCCTCAAACTCCTCCTTTAAATTCATGATGAAGAGTGTGTCCAGAGCATCCACAATTGTAGCTCCTTTTAATCCCCCTGTTTTTCGAGAAAATATAATTATAACCCAGTCCCATTTTCTTATGTTGAGCTAGAACTTATAATAATTCAAGGAACCAAACAGAACTTTATCAGCACAAGTCTACAGGACTACCTTGGTTTAGGCAACACATTCGGAAACCAAAACACGGCAAAAATATTGGACAGTTATAAAGTCATTAGGAAAATAAATCTATTAAGTTCACCTGTTTATTACCTGCTAAAACTCAATATTTATAATTGGCTCAGAACAATATGAAAAGTACTTGACGTTATTTGGATGAATCAACTTATATAATGTACTAATTGTAACATGTACTGTTTCATATTACATAAGTAACCTAGCAATGTCAGTGTTAAAAAAAAAACAGGACTCTAGCAAAAACTTCATTGCACTGGTTTGTATTCAACATAATATTCATAAGGCCTTCTGGGTAGTGTTCTCTTAAGAGGGAACATTTCTTGCATACTGTACAGTATGTGTATGAATAAATCATAATAATAAATGTCAAATATAAATACATGTTTATCTAACCCATTCTAGAGCAGTATGTGAAGTCAAAAAGCATGTGTGATAGACTCCCATACTCTAAAACTCGAAAATATTTTAAATAAACATACTAGTAAACAGATATACACAACATATTTCTCTTTCTAAATGTGATCAACAATTTGATGAAAACATAACTTCCATAAATAAACACAATATGTTCACATAAGCCATTCAAAATTTCCAAGTTTAAAACCAGGCAAATGTATATTTTTATAGTGAACAATTTAACTAATCTGTGTTTTAGTGTATTAGATTGAATGGCACTCAGTTAAATGTCAAACAATTATATTTATGTTTTTAATGTGATTCATCGATAAATCTTGCAAGCAAGTAAGACTAATTGAACTTCACCTGTAATTAACCAGACTTTGCCAACCAAAGTACATAAAATTGTTCTACTCTTCGCACTCTACCCATTTCCTTCCCTCTTGGTGTTAACAAGAGGACAGTTAGTTAGATATGTATCTTAAAGCTGGACACACCAAGGTTATCATTTTTTGTGAGTTTCAAATATTAATATTTTGAGAGTATGAGACAATTAATGACATATGATATATATGCCAATATCTTATGCAAAGTCAATTGGCTGGTTGGAAATTTTTGGCTGTTCAACAAGTAAGACAATTGTAGTGACTCATGCGCTTACTAGCCATTTGATTTAGTACAAACGATGTCAAAACTGATTATGTCCACAGATTAAAATGACGGTGTGTTTAATGACTATTACATCTGAACCAAAGATCTAATAAAAAGCTGATCTCTGCATGTGTGGTGGAATCTGGGGCGTCACTCCTGTCTCAGACAGCAAAATTTAGAGGTAAACAAAATAAAGGGAATTCATTTAAAACTGTCAATTTTGTAGGTATAAAAGTCTAAAGGAGTGCTATTTACTTTGTTGGTAGATTTAATAATGCTTAAAAATTACAATATGTTTTTGAAGGGCTGACAACTTAGATAAAGGTGTTCTTTGTATTAGAGATGAGAATGGAACCTGGATCAACAGAGTAGAACTTTAAAAGGTTTAACTAGAAGGACGTTTGTCTATTTTCAACCTCAGTAACTATGTAATGAGGATCTATCACAATCATATTTATAAAATAATGTACTATACTAGGTTTTTGTGTATATGTATGTATTTTCTTGAAGCTGTGTTAATTGGTCAACTATTAATAACTAAATATTAGTCATGTTGGGGTTCTCCTGTATCCCATTTTGTTGTTATATCTTGCAAGTGTCTAAGGAGATTTGGGTTTGCGCTGCTCAACAAGAGTGAGGAATTACAACACTGCTATGACACAACAGGAGAATTCCTGTTGTAACTCATCCTTACCTCAACTTCAGAAACAACCTTTCTTAACACTCCTACGTCACTAAGTGAGAAGAGACCTTTCTACAGCAGTCTAACTATAGAAGCCTGGTCAAATATATGGGAAAACATGTGCACAAAAAAAACAACTCTATTTGCACAACCATAAAAAAAAATATTTGCAAAATCATTTTACGATGTTATAACCTCCAAGTCTCACATCCAAATAGTTTTGCATAATTATTTCCCAATCTTCATTAAGCTGGAGCAGTTGAAGTTAAAAGATCACCTTAAAGCAGGCTGTTCAACCTGCGGCCCTCCAGGTGTTGTGAAACTACAAGCCCCAGCATGCTTTGCCAGTAGACAACCTGTTGATAGCTGGAAGGGGATGCTGGGACTTGCAGTTTCACAACATCTGGAGGGCAGCAGGTTGGACAGGCCTGCCTTAAAGCATATTTTCATTGTCTGTCCAGTTATCTTATGATATTGGTTTGACAAATCACACCTAATACATACTTGCCCACTCCCTGGAATGTCCAGGAGATTCCATAATTTCAGGCAATTCTCCCAGGCCCCAGGGACAGCATGCCTTTCTTCCGGATCCTGCCTAGTGAAGTGGCCGGGACAGAGGCCTCAATGATGCGACTCGCCCTTAATCGCATTGCTCCACATAAGCGGGGGCACAATGACATGATTAGGAGCACCACGACCGTCTGCACTTGCCACTTGACCTCCAGGAACTCCAAAAGGGGAGAGTTACAAAAGTTGACAATTATGATATTGCAAAATTAAAAGTTTTCATCAGATCTACTTACACTGATCCTTGGCAAACAGATTCAGATAGTCCTCAGTTCCATGCAACACTTAGTAAATTGTATTCTTACAGCAGAACTTTCCCCAACTTTTGTGGAACTATCCATCCACATTCCTTTGCCCAGTTACGATGGAAGCTTTGAAAACTCAACTACATGTTGATATGCTAATATATAAGCTTTTCATTAGGTATGTGCCCCAAAGGATGTATATTCTGCATTCAGGTCCAGCTAAATTCTCATTAAATGGAATAATCTTATAACTGGCCTAATTATGGATTTTGGTACATTATGACACGTCATATCAAAGATATGTGTGCTAAGATAGCATGCACTTCAATTTACCTAGTCTATATTTTTTTTTCGACTTTTTCATGAAGTTTTTGCCATTTATGTTTTACTTAATGTTATTGTTAAATTGGCATTATTTTACTATTTGTTTCATTTTGTGAAGTCTTGTTTGGCTACAATTTTGTATGCATATTCTTTATTTTGCCTGTGTATTATACTTATTGTATTATATATATTGCACGTCATTTTTATTTTATTCTTTAATTTAAAAGATACAAATACAATGGTGCACACTGGGGGAGGAATTATTTTTTGTGATTAATGTTCCAACTTTATGTCTTTTGCAGCTGCAGAGGTTTGCTTTTAAACAAATCCACATTGTATGATAGATATGCTAATGCCTGCTCAACTTGCATTTGCAAGTATAAAATGAATGTTTATTAGAATTTTTTCTGATAGGTTCTGTAGAATAAATAAAAAAAGCTCATTTGCTCATAAGCATCCAGATTTATTGTACTAGTAGTTTTTTAGTAATGAGCCTTACCAAATAGGCTTCCAAAATGACCATCTTTAGTTAATGGACGCAGCTCATTCTCCCCCCAAGCATATTTCTTGTAGTTATCCCATGCAAATTTCATCATCTATAATTGAAAAGACAAAGAAACATTGTATAAACCACATGTAAAGCATTGATCTTGTTAACTCTGGCATGGAGTGACTTGTAAATGAAGGTCTATGGGATAAAATCATGGAACTGTCGGATATATATCCCCAGTGCCTCACAGCACTGGGGTCATAAGTTCGATTCCCGACCGTGGCCTTATCTGTGTGGAGTTTGTATGTTCTCCCCGTTTTTGCGTGGGTTTCCTCCGAGTGCTCCGGTTTCCCCCCACAATCCAAAAACATACTAGTAGGTTAATTGGCTGCTATCAAATGGACCCTGGTCTGTGTTTCTGTCTGTCTGCGTGTGTATGTTAGGGAATTTAGACTGTAAGCTCCAATGGGGCAGGGACTGATGTGAATGAGTTCTCTGTATAGCACTGCGGAATTAGTGGCGCTATATAAATAAATGATGATGATGATGATGATGATGATATATTACTGGCAGAAGCAATAACTGCTAATAAAGGTGGTTATTCCTTTTGGTTAAGGTTTTTGTTTAACCAACAGCAATAATTGTGTGGATGAGAAGGTGATGATGATTAGTAAAACATACCTCCCAAAATTTAGAACACCAAGCGACAAAATAAGTCATGCCCCGTTCTACCCAAACTCAATCCACAAATGGACATATTTGCTTAAACTCCACCAATTTTTCAAGTTAAGCTCTGCCCCTTTTGCCTCCCCAGGAATCGGGATGTCCCGCCCAAATTGGGACAGTTGAGAGGTAATAAAAGCTTATTTAAAGCAGAAAAGGAAAAAGAAAACAAGTACTGCATGGATAAGGGGAGTCAAACGAAATGGAGCCAAGGTAAAATAGGTTAGATGAATTAATGGATGAGTCAAAAATTAAATATTAGTAATGTGTACTGGAAGGAGAGGAAAATGCACAATGGTAAGGAATATATTTACTATTCTTTGTATTATTAACAATAAAAAAAGAAAAGAGAACAGTAAAACATACAGCCAATAAGGTATTTCTTCGAATAAAATTTGCAAAATTAATAACTTAAAGTAAACTAAATTACATGAAATTAAAATACAAAATAAAAATAAAAAATAAGGTATAGCAAACAATAGCAGGTGATCCATGTAATGGTTTTCCTTTAGTTTCTCCTTTCATTTTTCTCTTTAAAAATCTTATTTACAAATTAATAATTAGCTAAATTGTAAAATGTAAATATGCTGCGGGGAAAGACACCGCATTGAACAAAGGGAAAGGGGTGGGGGAAGGAGATGAGGTGAAGCCCAACAAAACGATTAGTCATTCTCACTAGAAACTTATATAATAATAAAGAATGACGGGGCCAGGGAAAATAGTTATTTATCAAAGCTGTCTAAATAGAAACCATTCAGTAGACTTAAATAGTTTAAAAAGATTTGTTAGAGTAGTCTTATCTAGTGAATCTATATATAAACCCCAATTTTGTAAAGCGATTTGACCCTCTATATATTTACTATTCTTAATTACATAGGTACACTTCTACACAGGTTAGATAGCTGTAATCTATAAAATTATACAGACAGCTTTACAATGTCGTTAGTGTGATTGGCGACATTGACAATGTCAGAAGTGGAAGTTGCTCAATAAATTTGTAGGCTCATAACAGGTGCTTGATAGGGTGGGGTTATCCTAAAAGGAATAAACACAGACAAAAATCCCCTAGCACACTGCTATAGCCAGCAAAGGACTTGCCATTTTTCTCTCTGTTTGTTCCTTTTAGGATAATCCCACCCTTTCAAGCACCTGCTATGAGCTTATAAATTGATTGAGCAACTTCCACTTCTGTATTTGTCTGAGAGGCATGTTGGTGTCAGGAGCTGAGGGGGAGTGCTGAAGCTGTATTGCTATTTGGAGGTTTCTGGGGTACCTCTTGGTAAGTTAGCTCTCAATTTAAAACACATATATGTATGGCCCAAATATATGGGACTCTCACTGTTTAGAGTTAGGACCACCCTATTAGCAAAAGTGCCGTGGAGTGGCGGGTGGCTTTAACATACATTTGCAAATGTGTGCAACTGAGACTTTGCATTTTTATTTACAGTAGAAATGGCAGGTAATTTGCTGGCTGTATGTTATGAGCCGCGGCTCCCCGAAGGGCCGCCGCGACTCACTTCCGGCGGTCCCAGGCGTCCTGGCCGTCTCTATGACGACCGGGCGTCACTTCCGCCTCCTGCGTCCCGGTTGCCTAGGCAACAACCGGGACGCTCTGACTCGACTGCCGCAACGCCCGGCCAGCTGTCATACAGCCGGGCGCAGGAGGAAATTATGAATTTAACAGCTGAAGCTGCCAGGGACGCTGGAGGACGGTAGGCGGTATGCTTTTATACTTGTCTCTCTATTTTGTATTCCAGTGCTTAGAGGAACTATTATTTCTGTCAGGCTTAATTGGGATTGGCTACATGTATGGGAGGAGATTCTGCTCGTTGCCTGATTGGTTCCTCTCACTATTTAAGGCAAGTGAGGACATAGCCTCATTGCCAGTTATAGCTTCCTGTGTAGCTAGGCTCCTGTTCCTGTTTCCCTGCTCCTGTACTTTATTCTAGTTTGGATTTCCCGTGTATGACCTCTGGCTTGTTTCTGGACCTCGTTGTATTGCCTGTGACCCCTGACCTCGGCTCGTTATCTGGTATCGCTGCCTGCTGCCGGCCCTTGACCTTTTGCTTGGATCTCACACTGCTGTGTTCTACTTCGCAACCTCAGGGTTCTCCCCAGTCAGTGCACATTACACGACCCTCCGTTCGTCTGCAGCCAAGTCTGTCCCCACCACTAGGGGCTCCAGCGAACACCAGACTTCGGAGCAGACTCCGGGTTTTGTCGTGCTGACTGAAGGAGTTCCTAACACTGTAGCATTGTTCTGGGGGATTTTTCTCCGACATTGACAATGTTGCCAATCACAATGCCGACATTAAAATAACAATGCTATCAGGTACTGGGTATAGCCGTTGGACTAGCAGCTGCCAGTGCATAGCAAAAAGACTTTGTGGGGAGGAGGGGGGGGCGGGGGAGGTTTCACCGAGACTCCCTGGGCAAACCAGGCACGGTTAATTGCAGCGTTTTTTTTGTTATGTATCCCCGCGATTTGCAGTGATGCATATTGATAGCTACAGCTCTGCGGTCATGAATAGACCACTAGTTTCTAAAAACAAATTAACCTGGGCCGTATCTCTCACAGAAAGACAAACTGTGTAAATTTAACATAAAAGTTATTTTTTATAAAATAGCTATCAATAACATTTACTAATATAGATGTAAAATATTTCAGGTAAATCTGTGATTGTAAGAGATATAACCCTATACACTCCAGACTTCCTGTCAGAATCCACATAGAAAACCACTGAAATCAGCTTTAAAATGGTGGATAATAGCTTGCGTCCAAATGTAAATTAAGTTACATTTCTAGTTGTGACAAGCGATTATTATTAATTTTATTATTGAGCCTTTACTGTACTTGCGCTACACTAAAATGCCCCTTCCCTCCCCCATTCCACTACATGCAAGAAGACGCAAGTTAGAGATGCACAAATAGCTTGATAAAGATGCACGGATATGCATTTTTCATGTGCAGCACAAAAAAGTGTATTGTACGCTTAAATGGAGATTGTAAAAGACCCCCAAAATTAGAAACAAGCAGAATTTCCTCAGGAGAAATGTCTCCACAGAGCAAACGAATAACTAATAAAAGTGCAAAAGTAGTAAAAGTGCAAGAGACTGAATACGTAGGTAAAAAGTGAAAAGGAGAGGATGAGGCATAATGTAAGTTTTGAGTAAGTAAAACAATTAAAACAAGAAATAGGATAAAATCACATAATGAATAATTGAAACCAATAATGTCCATTTACGGTGGATAGTGAGGAACAGCCATCTTTAACCTATTTCCTATGTGGGATCGAGTGATGTGCTGCCGTTCATTCTGTTTTCCTAGGCCAGGGGTGGAGAACCGGCAGATTTAAAGCCACGTGCGGCCTTCTAGGTCCTTAAGTGCAGCCTTTTGACTGAATCCAAATTTTACATGTAACACCCCCTTGTGTATTAAGCGTTGTGAGGGTATATATATATATTGAACCACGCAGATGCTTCTCACCTTGGTACTTGGTTTTCAGTGCCTCCACCCGAATCTCTGCTTTCTCTTCTGGGGGGTGTTCAAAAGATACACCAGGGGGAGATTCGGGAAACCCCCTGCCCAGTATTAACACTCTGTGACAAAATGTGTGCTGCAAAAGCCAGCCAGGCACATTTATTTAAATGGAAATCCTAAATGCAGCTTTGTAATTTTATAGAAAAATATACTTTGGTATAATTTGAAATAATAGTGCAAACAATACAATACAGTAATAAAACAGTGTGGATGAAAGTGGCGCACCACTTCTAACTATGCACACCAAGTTAACACAAAAACTCGCAATAAATCAATAACAGCATACAATATAATATAATATATAACAATATAACCATTAACTGTCACAGCTTTATACACATGAAAAAATATATCAGATATCTTACTTGCTCCTGATACTGTGAATATCTTGCAGGGTGAATTTATATATTTTCCCTTATAGCCCTACAATGTACTGCCAAACACACACAGCATTATTCAAACACACCACACAAATAGAGCAGTGCACTGCAAGTTGGGGCCCTTCTGTATGTATGCAGCATGGCATGGAAACATCATGTGTCCAGTTTGCAGATTTTGGAGGTCTTTAAATCACTTGCAGTGAGGTACAGCAGTCACAGTATGCAGACCCTCCTCTAGCAACAACTGTAAAATCCTTTCTAATTTGTATCCTGGGACTTGTAGTTCCACAAGTGCTGATTAGACACACACTTGGTGCATATTTACCTGCCCACCCATCTATCCCTAACTCTTCAGCCCTTGTGGCCAGATATAGTCCAAACCCCACTTGAACAACAACAGATAGATAAAAATAACCAGTAACTTATCTGCACCAGTGTGTCACAGGTCTGAACTTGATTATCTCCAAAATGGCTGACTTGTAAAATGTCCTTCTTCAGAGATGCATGCAAACCTCCTCCTACAGCTTCAAACTGTGGCTTCCAGCAGGTTCTGTTCAGAACTGCACTGAGCTTTGATATCTCTGCAGACTGCTCTCTCTGCTCAGATCACTCATCCAGTGCCCTTCTGCCTAGGGTCACCTATCTGAACTGGTCACACAGCTCAGTCTCTCCCAGGATGCTCCTCTCTCCCTCTCTCTCTCTCCGCCCTCTGGTTTCTCAGTCTTCTTAGGCTCCGCCCCCTCTTCATAACAACTTTCTGGGAGATGTAGTTCCTTCTCCTTGACTGGTAAATAGCTATATGCATCTCTTTTCTTACTGATGCAATTGTGATTATTAGCCCCTGGGTGCTCAAGTCCAACTGCAGCATCCCCAGGGGTTACACACTCCCCCTGTGGGGCAAGTCCACAATGAACAAATGATGAGGCTTGTCCCACATCCTGCAAATTTAAAGGGGTTAAGACATCCTGTCTAAATACACTTTCACATCCATACACAACAGGCCCTGGCATAACAGATATGGGAGTCAGATATGGCCACTGATAGACCCAGCTAGGATGAATCACCTTAGGAATCTCAGTCATATGACCTAGACTATCATAAGTCAACATCATTGGGGCTCTAGGGGTCCTTTTAGGCCGACCCTGGACTGGTGGGTTCCCTTCCTCTCCCCCCAACACCCTGTTGGGGCGTTCAGTGCATCCTCCATCTGGATCAACGACGTCCCCATCCATGTCTGCTTCCTGGTTAGAGCCTTCCTCTACTGAACACTGAGAATCCAACCGTCCAGCTACTCTTGGGTTGACACTTTCATCTGAAATGGCAGGCATAGTTCTCCTTTCTTCTACTTGTGGAGGTCTTACAGCGGCCCCCTCGGTAGACCTAGTGAGCCTTCTGATATCTTGTCTCCAATCTATTTCTCCCAATTTACCTGGAGCATCATACCCCCAATCATCTCTATCATCTTCTTCTGTGGTCGGTTCTCTGATTCGCCGTGATCTTCTGGGTGTGGACACTTTTGGCTCATCTGTTTCAGGCTCCTCCCAAAACCGGACACCATCTCTGATGGGAAGCAAATGTTGTCGATGGTATGTCTTTATAGGGCCTGTTAGCCCCTCGGGCCTAATTCGATAGGCTGGGATGTCTGGCAATTTTGCAACCACAACATGAGGATCCTTTCGCCAACGATTGGCTAACTTGTGTTTCCCCGGGAGGCCCAAGTGTCTAAGTAAAACCCTGTCACCTGGCTCCAGAATATGCTCCTTGACCTGTAGATCATAACGACCCTTGTTTCGTTGTCCAGCTTTTGATGCAGCTGCTTCCGCTAGTCTGTAGGCCTCCTTTAGTTCTTGTTTCAGCTGCTCCACATATTTCAAATGGGGCTTTTCTTGGGGATCAGCAGTGTCCATTCCAAAACAGATATCGATTGGTAATCTAGCCTCCCTTCCAAACATTAAGAGATATGGGGAGTACCCCGTGGACTCGTTTTTCGTGCAATTGTAGGCGTGGACCAAATGGCTGATGTGCCTACTCCAATGTGCCTTTTTTTTAGTGTCCAAAGTGCCCATCATGCTGAGAAGGGTCCGATTAAATCTCTCCGGCTGCGGATCTCCTTGGGGATGGAAAGGAGTAGTCCTGGACTTCTTTATCCCGCAGACCTCGCACAGTTCTTTTATTAGCTTGCTCTCAAAATCCCGACCCTGATCTGAATGAATGCGGGCAGGCAGCCCATAGTGGACAAAGAACTTTTCCCATAGGATTTTTGCCACGGTCACAGCTCTCTGGTCTTTTGTCTGGTAGGCTTGAGCATAACGGGTGTAATGATCTGTCACCACTAGAATGTTACACTTGTTGCTTTCATCCGGTTCCACTGATAGAAAGTCAATACAGACTAACTCTAAAGGCCCATTGCTGGATATATTCTTTAAGGGGGCAGCCTTTTCTGGGAGGGATTTTCGAAGTATGCATGTCCCACAAGATTTACAATAACTCTCAATGTCTATCTCCATTTTCGGCCAGTAGAATCTATCTGAAATTAAACTCATGGTCTTCTCTATTCCCAGGTGGCCGTGTTTATCATGCAACGCACGGAGAACCATGGGACGGTGCTTCTTTGGCAATACTAGCTGTTTCCTCTCTCTGCCATCTTTGCGGCTGGTTTCTCTATACAGTAGCCCCTGCTTCACCACCAATGACTCTCTCTGTCTGCTTAGCAAAATAGCTTCCTCCGTTTTCAAACTACTCGGGTGGATTCTTTGTCTGTGTTTAACAGACCACCTAACTGCTGCTATAGAGGAGTCATTCTGCTGATCTTCTTTGACTTGGCTTGAACTCAACTTCTGAAGATCACTGAGCTCCATTTGACTCAGCCAGCAACATTGTCTTGGTAGTGCATCTGTCGTTGCCCCTAGAGCTGTTAAGCATTCTTTGACTGGAGGCACGACCACACGTCCCTCGTGACACATCCCCTTCACCTCTGGAGCTGGCAACTCTATCCATTCTTCTTCCTGAGATTCCACAAACCTTCCCGGTAATCTTGACAAAGCATCGGCATCTACATTTCTTCTCCCAGGCCTGTACTTTATTGTGAAATTGTAAATGGCCAGCGCCGCCAACCATCTGTGCCCAGTTGCATCTAGCTTTGCTGTGGTCTGCACATATGTGAGGGGATTGTTGTCTGTATGCACTTCGAATGGTACTCCATACAAGTAGTCGTGAAGTTTGTCAACAACTGCCCACTTAAGGGCCAGGAACTCCAACTTATGCACCGGGTAGTTCCGTTCACTGGGTGAGAGACCTCGACTGATGTAATAGACTGGTCTTAACCTTCCTTCTTGCACTTGGTATAGCACTCCCCCAAGCCCCTCAAAGGAGGCATCTACATGCAGAATGTATGGTAACTCTGGATCGGCATATGCCAGAACAGGCGCTTGAATCAGGCAGGTTTTCAATCCTTCAAAAGCTTGTTCGCAAGCCTCACTCCACCTTTCCCCGAACGCATCATTTACCCGGAACAATGGTTTCTCTTTCCGATGGGAACCTCTTGGAGCAGGATAACCTCGAGTTAGATCTGTAAGAGGCTTGACAAGTTTACTGTAGTTTGGGACAAACCTTCTGTAATAGCCACAGAACCCCAAAAAAGACCTTAATTCCTTCAGTATTGTTGGTCGAGGCCATTCTTTCACCGCTTCTATCTTCGCTGAATCTGTAGAAATTCCTTCCCGATCCACAACATATCCCACATACTTGACCTGGGTTTTACAGAAGCTACACTTGTCAAGGGACAACTTCAACCCTTTCTTTATTAAGCGATCCAATACCTTGAGGAGTCTTTCGTTGTGCTCATTCAATGTTTGGCCAAATACTATCAAATCATCCAAGTATACCAGCACTTCCCTGAAATTCATGTCACCCACAACATCATCCATGCATCGTTGGAAAGTGGCTGGAGCCCCTGATAATCCTTGTGGCAATCTTTTGAACTGAAAGAATCCAACCAGGCAGATGAAGGCGGTTTTCTCAGCATCCTTCTGACTCATCAATATCTGATAGTACCCGCTGCGTAGATCTAGCACAGAAAACCACTTGCTTCCCTGAAGACAATCAAGGGCTTCGTCTATCCTAGGGACAGTGTACTGATCAGGAATCGTGCGCTTGTTTAATGTCCGGTAGTCCACGCACATCCGTATTTTTCCCGTCTTCTTTCTAGCCACCACAATAGGAGAAGCATAGGGACTCTCAGATCTCTCAATCACATCATTCTCTAGCATCTCCCTTAAATGTTCCCGAATATCATCCAAATCAGCAGGGGCTAGGCGTCTTGACCGTTCTCGGAAAGGTCTGTCGTCCGTTAGCCTTATGTGGTGCTCCACTCCTGTCGCTAGACCTAAATCCCAGTCCCCCGAAGAGAAGGCAGCCTCTCTTTGTAGCATTTGCATAACTAGCCAGTGTCGGTCTTCTTGACTAGCATCACTACCATTAAAGCATTGATCAAAACTTCCTATTTGTAATGTGGTTTCTTTCTGAGATTTTTTTTCCTCTTTCTTCTTATAAGCAGCAAGGCACATAGGATGAATCTTAAGTGTTTTACTATAACTTGCTCCTCCCACCTCTTGGCACCAGTTGGCCAGTATCTCGAACAAATGGGAGTTAGTTCCAATAATCACTGAGACATCTCGAGGTTCTCCTTCGACCTCAGGACAGACAAGTGCAAGCACGTTCACCTCTTCTTCTATTCCAGCTACTTCCCGTGGGAACTTCAAAGGTACAGTGATGTACCCAAGGTAGGGATAATTCTTGTCACTCAGACCCCAGATGGTCAGTCCACACAATGGCTTTATGGGCAAGTCAGATAGATTATCTCGGTACCACTTCTCGAACACAATGGACACCTGTGAACCACTATCTAGCAAGGCCATACAAGGTCTCCCATTTAGACATGCCGGCACGTGAGGAGAGGGTCCCAGCAATCCTTTGGGCAAAAGACCCCATTCCAGGTGAGAGTTCCCCACAGTGTTAATGTCAGCTTTCTTTAGAGGGCCAGTGTGGGGGTTCCTGGTCCTCCCTTTCAGTTTTCCGAAAGCTTCCTATCCCGGTGGGATGGTGAGGGTGACCACCTTCCTCCCTTCCTCTGAGGACATTGTCTAGCGAGATGCCCAACTTCTCCACAAGTGAAACAATTGTTCTGTTTCCGAGTAGTGTTAGCTTCGAGAACTTGCCGGGGGTGGATGTTCGGGTGCAGTTGCTCGGTAGTGTGGTATTTCAGCATCTGTGCTTGAATCTGCTTCTGCATCTCCAACAACTGAGCAATCTGCTCACCTTGTTTCTCCACAATCTTCATTAACTCAGTGCTGGGAAGGTCAGCCTCGGGCTTTGACTGTACGACCTTGACTTTCTTGGTCACCCTCTCTCGGGATTTAACTATAGCTTCCTCTTGTTTAACATCTTGTATCAACTGAAGAAAAGTAGGTGGTGGTTGTCCTAGTTGAGCATTTCTTATCTTCATCGCTACTGGGTCATGGGACAGAGCACCCCGTAACAACTGTTGCATACGCCTGTCGTCTACTTCTGCTAGGGGTATTCCTTTCTTTGACACAATAAGGTGGATCAGCTTGTCCAGCCGATAGATATAATTGGACAATGTCTCCCCTGACTCCTGATAGGTGTGGCGTAGCTGATAGAGCAGATCTGTTGCATCCTCTGCCATTCCATATTCCTGATCTAGAGTCGCTAAGTAGTGTCGTGCAGTGGCTTGGGGGTCACTTCTCCGTACAGCTTGGATTAGTTCTCCAGCGGGACCTCGCAGACTTTCAACGATCCGCTGTCTCTTATAGGGTTCGGAGCAATGCCATTCCTCCAGGTATTGGGAAGCCATCTCTTTCCATGCCTCGTAAGTTTCTTCCCCAGTAGGGACTGGTTTTATTCCTGAGAAGAGCCGGAGCCTTCTGTAGCCCCCTTCATGCTGTGACTTTCCTAACTGGTCTACCAGTTTCTGTACAGCAGTGAGGAACAGTTCGCTTTGATCCTCATCAGTTTTCCTAGTACTGGAGGGTGACTGAGAATTCTCTTCCCTGGCCTGAGGGAATACTTGTCGGTTAATATCTCCATCTGGAAGTTCAGCATTAAGAGGTGCTGCGACTAGCTGTTTTGGCTTTAACGGTATCACAATATGCCATTGTTGTTTTTGTGGCCCAGAAACGAGGGAGGGAAGAAAATCTTTATCCAATTCTGCTTGCGTCTCACAGAGGATCAGACTGGTCTTATGCTGATCTCTACCTTTCCATCCAAGGATTTTAGGATGTTCTACCCCATAAATCCTGTGGAGCACATGCAGGACTTCCTCATCTGTCACTCCCTGAGAGTCACCATAGATCCCTAAACATCGAGTTGGGGCCACAGTCTGTTGTTCACACCACAGAAACACTTCTTCTCTTATACTATCCATGACGTCTGTGCTGATGGGTTTCACTGAGTGTGTCTTCAGTATCTCAGCAGTGCCTCCACTGTAACACCCCCTTGTGTATTAAGCGTTGTGAGGGTATATATATATATTGAACCACGCAGATGCTTCTCACCTTGGTACTTGGTTTTCAGTGCCTCCACCCGAATCTCTGCTTTCTCTTCTGGGGGGTGTTCAAAAGATACACCAGGGGGAGATTCGGGAAACCCCCTGCCCAGTATTAACACTCTGTGACAAAATGTGTGCTGCAAAAGCCAGCCAGGCACATTTATTTAAATGGAAATCCTAAATGCAGCTTTGTAATTTTATAGAAAAATATACTTTGGTATAATTTGAAATAATAGTGCAAACAATACAATACAGTAATAAAACAGTGTGGATGAAAGTGGCGCACCACTTCTAACTATGCACACCAAGTTAACACAAAAACTCGCAATAAATCAATAACAGCATACAATATAATATAATATATAACAATATAACCATTAACTGTCACAGCTTTATACACATGAAAAAATATATCAGATATCTTACTTGCTCCTGATACTGTGAATATCTTGCAGGGTGAATTTATATATTTTCCCTTATAGCCCTACAATGTACTGCCAAACACACACAGCATTATTCAAACACACCACACAAATAGAGCAGTACACTGCAAGTTGGGGCCCTTCTGTATGTATGCAGCATGGCATGGAAACATCATGTGTCCAGTTTGCAGATTTTGGAGGTCTTTAAATCACTTGCAGTGAGGTACAGCAGTCACAGTATGCAGACCCTCCTCTAGCAACAACTGTAAAATCCTTTCTAATTTGTATCCTGGGACTTGTAGTTCCACAAGTGCTGATTAGACACACACTTGGTGCATATTTACCTGCCCACCCATCTATCCCTAACTCTTCAGCCCTTGTGGCCAGATATAGTCCAAACCCCACTTGAACAACAACAGATAGATAAAAATAACCAGTAACTTATCTGCACCAGTGTGTCACAGGTCTGAACTTGATTATCTCCAAAATGGCTGACTTGTAAAATGTCCTTCTTCAGAGATGCATGCAAACCTCCTCCTACAGCTTCAAACTGTGGCTTCCAGCAGGTTCTGTTCAGAACTGCACTGAGCTTTGATATCTCTGCAGACTGCTCTCTCTGCTCAGATCACTCATCCAGTGCCCTTCTGCCTAGGGTCACCTATCTGAACTGGTCACACAGCTCAGTCTCTCCCAGGATGCTCCTCTCTCCCTCTCTCTCTCCGCCCTCTGGTTTCTCAGTCTTCTTAGGCTCCGCCCCCTCTTCATAACAACTTTCTGGGAGATGTAGTTCCTTCTCCTTGACTGGTAAATAGCTATATGCATCTCTTTTCTTACTGATGCAATTGTGATTATTAGCCCCTGGGTGCTCAAGTCCAACTGCAGCATCCCCAGGGGTTACATACAGAAAAAAATCCTCTATTTATATTAATATGCTTTTGTTCACCTTTAAATTTTATTTTATTCTTAAAATGAACGTATTTAAATTACCCAAGAGTAGAATAAGTTTCAACAAAATGATCCACGATTATAACATTAGTAAGTTATAAGGGCAAAATGAACGTCTGTTACATTCATGATTTAGTTCTAATGTGACTCTAAAATGTCTGATAACTTCCCCGTCTTAATGGCACTACACCACAAGGCTGGTTGGCAAGAGTCTATGGGGGTCAAGTACGGTAGTTCTAGGCAAAAATTACTCTAAAATTTTGCGCTTTGTGCGCATGGTCGGTTGGAAGCGACCACTGAAATAGTAAATGGGTAGTAAAATAAGGCACAAAGTAACAACTACTGATATGCCATACGCATGTGGAGGGGCGGATCTAGAAAACTACTGTACCCGGGGCGATTTAGGGGGGGCGATTTAGGCCCCGCCCCTTTCTAACAGTTTAGGCTGCCGACGGCTGCACAGTATGTGCAGGTCCGTCCAGCCGTGACAGGCAGGGACAGTGTGCTGCCCGGCTGCTCTGATTGTGTTTCAGAGCAGCCGAGCAGCACACTGTCCCTGCCTGTCACGGCTGGACGGACCTGCACATACTGTGCAGCCGTTGGCAGCAAGTGTCTGCTAGGGGGGGCGACCCCCCCCTGGATCCGCCACTGCGCATGTGAATGATATTTGCGCGTCACTGGTGGGATCCTTTTAAAATAACATTAACTTCAACAACTGTAAATGCCAATTTACAGTCAATATTGATAAATTGTTATTTACCTCCTATCTGCATATGTAAATATACATAATATGTCTTATGGAAAGTATTTCCCCCTCCCTTACCCCCACCGATATACAATTTGAGTTCACCGCTCAGATGCTATACAACGCTGCGTCAATGGCCGCCAGAAATGGAGACCGAAATTCACAAACGAGCGCCGGATGCAAAATGGCAACAGCTTTTATCTAGATATGGAGTTTTCAATCTTTTTATATATTAATAATCTTTGGGCAGTTCTTTATCAGCTTTTGATAACGGTGCACTTTGTTTCTATTTGAAGTGGATTTTTTTAATATTTGCATAGCCTGACAGTATTTTTTATTCTGTCTGCTTAATAGCCCATCATGTCAAAGAAGACCAAGAGAACGCTGAAAGAAGAAAAACAATTTTTTAATAAGGATTGGGAATTACAATATTATCTTGTTTCTGCTAAAGATTGAAAAAGTCGATTTAGTTGCTTTGGGTGGGGTACGGCATAACAGCGCTGACTACACATACAAGCCTTACCCGGACATCTTCAGTCCGGACAGATGCTTTCTGACGAGGATCCATGACGACTCTATTGTGAACCAACTTCAACCAATCCAGATGAAGGAAGATGCTGGCACGACTTGACGTCAGTGACATAGGCTACGCTGTTAATGCTGCTCTTAAGAGGGTAATGTGAGTATGCTGCTATGTACAATGTACTTTAGAAAGGGTTGTAGATTGTACATAGCGGCATACTCACATTATCCACTTAAAAGCAGCGTTAACAGCGTCGCCTATGTCACTGACATCAAGTCGCGCCGGCGTCTTCCTTCATCGGGATTGGTTGCAGTCTGTTCACAGAAGAGTCATCATGGATGCTCGTTGGGGTAAGTCTTGTCGGTGTAGTCAGCATCGATATACTGACTACCACCGGTTGCTTTGATATACTGCAATATCAACACTGAAGAAATTAAATGTTCATCAGCATTATAACACGCATAAGGACCACAAATATTTAAAATTAGAAAGAGAGGCACGAAAGGTTCTATTACAGAAATTAAAAGATAAAAAGCAAAAGCAAAGACAATTCTTTCAAGCAGCAATAAGACCTGGAAATAATGACCCCCGAAACAACTTATAAAATAGCTTATATACTCGCGGAAAAAAGGGAAGCCATTCAGTTATGTCAAAATCGCGAAAGAGTGCATTGTCGTAGTTGTAGGATGCTTAGACCCTGATAGCGTTTTAAAGCACAAACAACTGCTTCTTTCAAGGAGAATCATAACTGATCGGCAGCATGGATTAGCCTTCAACGTAACAGAACAACGTCATACTCAAAAGGAAAATATACATCATTCAATCACTTTGGATGACTCAACTGATACTAATGACGCGACACAGGTTTTATACTTCATTCGGGACAGAACAGAAGATTTTCTTTGCTACGAAGAGTTACTCACTTTGGGCACTTTTGCGAGCAGAACACGGGGAATAGATATATTCAACAACTTTCAAAATAAATGTCACGACTGACGGGACTGAATTTGGTAAATTTAGTGAGTATGTACAGACGGTGCTCCTTGCACGACAGGAAAACATGAAGGGTTTATTGCACAGATAAAAAAGGTATTAACAGATCCAGATGCTCTCATTTCTGTTCATTGTATCTAGCATCAGCAAAATCTACTATTTTAAGTGACACTTTGCAACAAGTTATCAGTATTGTTAACTATATTTGTGCAAATGCAACACGGTATCGTCAGTTTCGTAATATGCTAAAGTTGGCCGATGAAGTATTCAGTGTTTATTTGCCATATCATTCTAAAGTGTGAGAACAGATAGCTACATTTTATGAAGAACAGAACAAGCAATGTGAATTATTGAAAGAAGATTTCTATAGGAATGCTGCATTTCATGTCAAATTACAACAACTAGAATATTTCTTTACAAGGTAAATCTAAGTCTATTTATGAGATGTGACAAAAAATCCAAGCATTTTGAAAAAAGCTATTGTTTTTCAAAACACTTCTTCAAAAGGAAATTTCGTATGAAAATTTTTCCCACTTAGCAAAGGTCATTGAAGAGAATGAGAATATATGCAAATTATTTGAAGAATATGCAAACCTCTGCCTATGGTGTACCCCAGATATTTCACCTCCTCCTTCCTTAGGCAACACTTTTTTGAATTGGCTGTTAACCCTGCCTCACAGATGGAGTCCAATCAACACTGCTTGTACCCTGGGTAGGTGAAAATGCCAATCAGGACTATGGATAACTAATAATAATAATATCATCAAGGTAAGCAGCCGCATATTGTCTATAGGACCTTCCTATCCATCATTCGCTGAAAATTGGCGGGTGCCCCGTGTAACTCAAATGGTATTGGAACAGACTCTCTGTTGCAGAAAAAGCTCTTTTCTTTTCCCTTGTCTGTCAACCACCCTTACCAGTACCCTTTTCTGAAATCTAAAGTGGTTAAGTACCGTGCTGTTCCCAGCCATTCAATGAGCTCATCCACACGCGGCATTGGGTAGGTATCAAACATAGATACACTATTTAGATTACAAAGTAATAACAATATTTTTAAAATTTCTTGAGACACCAACTTACGTTGGGCTTTTGGTATTCTATAGGATTTTAGATTAACCTTAAATTGGACTATGTTATGTTGACTGTTGTTTTACCCGGTATGTCCAAAAACAAGTCTCCATTTCTTATTGTAAATAGCCTCATCCTTTTGAATAGTCAGTAATAGTGAGGGTTTTTGCTACTGTTGCTTCTGAAACCAGAGGTATAGTGGTCACTGGAGGAACCGGGGTAGCCGACAGCTACTCTAGCTTTCCACGGTTTTATAAGGTTTAGATGGTAGATCTGTTCCATATTTAAATTCCCCTGGCTGGTATACCTTATTAACTTCGCCCACTTTTTCCATGATTTTAATTTGTCCTTGCCATTTGGCCAAAAGCATACTTTCTACCGTGGGTACCAAAATACCCAGGAGCAAAGGTGTGAAGTTGAGTATTACTGTTATATATCCTTTGTTGTGCCTTTTGGTCCTGTTCCAGATGCTCTCTCACTGTCAGCAAAACTGCAGTTTTTCCTTCCTACATCTGAGAAACATGTTCCACTAAACCATCAGTCGGAGGGTGATACACAGAGGTCCTCAGCTGAGTAACTTTAAACAAGCGACACAATACTTTCATAATTCTGAACATAAATGGGGTGCCTTGGTCAGTGAGGATTTCCTTAAGTACCCAAACTCGGCTAAAGGCATGTACTAGTTCCCTACAAATAGCCTTTGTTGACATATTTTGCAACGGTATCGCTTTCGGGAATCTTGTAGTGTAACCCATTATCACCAGAATTTTATCAGAGGTCCGATTAAATCAATAGCTACTCTTTCAAATGGAACCTCAATAATGGGCAATGGGACAAGCAGATTTTTATAATGTGGCCTGCGAGCATAGTACTGACAGTCAGGACAGGGTGCATAGTAGTCAGATACATCTTTATGGACCCAGGCCAGAAAAACTGCTGCAAAATACTCTCTGAAGTTTTTTCTACCCCTAGATGCCCTGCAGTTATGTGACCATGTGCCAGGTCTCACATCGTTCTTCTATATGCCTAGGAACTAATATGAATATATTGGATGAAGTAAACTTAATTAATTAATATTGTTTTACCGTGCAATTGCGATTATTACGCCACGTGTAATGGCGCAATCACACGGATTAATAACACACACATTTATTAAGGTTCCAATCCACATTTATTTATTAGTAAAATGTATTAGAGATGAAATTATACATGACTCATGTCATCTAAAAGGAAAAGAGTTTGGTCTCATATTAAAGCTTGTTTCACCAGCATTTACCCGGTTTTGACAGGGTAACAATCGCATCTAGCAGTCGCAAGTTATAAGCAATATGAAGTTAATACTCAAGAGTACTTTGTGGGTCAGTTTGAACTGGTTATTCATCTGGAAGACATGTAGACAACAGTTGGGGGAAGTAACCCTCCAGTCTTGGGGGGCAACTGACCTATGACCATGAACTGACCTATGACCCCCAGCAGGCGCTGGCCTTGGATATTGCAGGCAGGGGGGCACACAGGCGGCCGCATCTCATTACACGGGATGCGGCCACGTCATTGATGCCACGTCATTGATGTCATGGGATGCGGCCGCCTGTGCGCTGACGCGGCCGCATCTGAAAAAAATCCAGACAAATTGCATCGGGGGGCAGCCGGCCGGCCTACCCCCCGGCCCTAAAAGCGGAAAATCTGAGCGGCCCGGGGGGCCGATGCCCCCCTGCCCCCCGGCCCAGCCCGCCCCTGACCCCCAGACAACTGGAACATTGTTAACCCTGGACCAATGAATACCTCTGAATGTTATCTGTGTACATTGTGACATCATCAGTTTTTTTTTGTTATCTGAAACTGCATATAAGCAAGCTCCTGGGCATTGTTAAAATCTCTCTTCCTGACAATAGACAACATGACTGTAACTGGGCCCAGGGGAAGCGCTAGCGAAATGCAATGTATTCAGATTATGCTCTCCTGTTTATTATAATATCTTTTATGGGTCACAATGGCGTGCTGTAAATCCTGATATATTTTGCAATTAAATCTCTTTGTCCATTGGAACCACAATAATCTCATTGGACAATGTTTATTGGTAGCGATGAAACGAACATAACAGACCTTTTCCTGGACAGGAAGGGAGCAAATAGGCTTGCCCATTGACCTTTAGGCCAAATTTCTCTTTCCACGGGTTCTTTCAAAAGTCATTAAATAGGCTTCCACATCATCACCCTTGGTCCTCTTTTGCAGAAAATGACTACTTTGTATAGAGCTGGAGCAAGTTGTGACCTTTGGGGAAGCCTTTCCAAACAAGGTAGTGAGAGACTGCACCACCGCTTTTAGGGCTTTGCGCTCATGGCGCTGTTGCCCCCGGATCTCCTCAATGGCTAACTGCTGTTGCCTCTGTGCCATCTCAATGGCTAACTGTTGCACCGTGGTAGCTTCTAGAAGTGCTTTAACTAAGTCTTCCATGTTACCTTTAGGAGTAGTGGAAGGTCAGAATGTAACTTCCTTAATCAGCTGATGATGAACCGTATTAGGGTTCATAATATTTTTCCATATAAGACTCTTGTCACGCTTGAGGATCTCTCTGTACCCAAACTGGGTTGTGTCTTTAGAGCAGAATAGCTGACTATGTGCAAAGAGGTGGGTGGCTTATGTTCCTTTGCATGGATGAGAGCATGGTACAGATGGTAGTTGCTGTGAGTTCAGGAGATTAGAGAATATGAATGGCACTGAAGACTGGCAAGTGGTGAAGAATAGCAAGATGGTGGACACATTTGGCAAAGAAGACTGGAACTAGACTGCTGGACCGGACTGGGACCGGATTGCTGGAGCGGATGCTGACTGCACTGTCTAAGCAGGAATAACTGAAAAGACTGCAGATTGCTGGAAATCAGGTTGGCGCCTGAAGAATCAACATTGCAACATTACACTGGCAACAGTTTAGGGCTCCAGAAAGTCCTTTTATTCTAACTGCTATCACCTTATTGGAGGCTGCGGTGAACTGAGCTGAAGCAGCACTCTGACAGGCTGAGAGAGATCAGGTGACTGGATCCAAGGTGGCGGAGCCCAGACACTGGTTTTGGAAGGAACTCTGAAATGAAGACTGCTATCCCCTAATTGAAGGCTGCGGTCACATGAGCTGGAGCAGAACTCTGACTGGCTAAGAGCAGGTGACTGAATCCAAGATGGCAGCGCCCATGCACTGGTTTTGGAGGGATCTCTGGAGTGGAGACAGACTAAGCAGCATCCTGAAGAGAGATCGGAGACCAACAGAGCCTGCGGACCACAGGGACAGCTAAGAAAACAGAGAAGGGTTAAATAACAGGACCTGAGAGCTTGGTGCGTGACAAGTCTCTTCCAAAAATTGGTGTCTGTCACTTTACATTTTTTACATAGTCTTTTTATGTCTGCAATTGAAGTGCAATGCAAGCAGTCACCACCATGTGTTGCAAGGTCAGGTTAGGGGTGCCCTTTCCTGGGGTAAATGGCTGCACTTCCTATGCATTAGCCAAACAATATCACACCAGTCCAGTAACCGCAGATAGTTTTATTTAGTAGCTTCAAAAATAAACAAAACATAAAAAAAGTCCTAGCCTTTCCAGCTCAGATTACTACAATATGGAATACCCTTTCTAAAGTGGAGGCACCTAATGTCCCACACACACAAATCAACAGAACTTACTGGTAACAAATTGTCTATCAGCAGGCATCTGACTTATTTCCCAGGTAGTGAGAGACTGAGGAAACTGCCTAGCAAATTTTTAACAGCAATTCACATGTACAACTCCTCTCTAGCGCCAACTTGCTAGCAGGTTAAAAGACCAAAAATGGGCCTTAGGAATGGAGCACGCCCTTCTCTCTCCATTCATAACCCAGGGACCCTTACACCGGCTTTTCCTACAGCCGAAAACAATCTGCTCTTTTCCAAACACAAAAAAATCTCCCTGGGGTTTTAAAACAGATACACATCTGCCATTTACCACTTTACCAGTGCATCTGTCACTAGGTCTTAGAGGCCATGTAAAGATTATTTGTATTGTTGGAGCAAATTGTTGTTTGTTTGTTTCGAATGTAGAGCACAGTGTGGAATGGACTCTCTCAACATCCAACAATGCTATTTGGGGACTATTATGTCAGGTACCAATTTGCGTTAAAACAACACAAGTTCAAACTCCAGTGATGTCAATACTCCATTGACTCCAATTAGTTTCACTTGTGTTATGCAAATATGAAAGCGCATGGTTATGATTAATATGCTAGTAAAACACATGCATTTTGATTAGAGATGGGCGGGCTCGAATCCCCAAGAACCGAACCCTCCCGAACTTAGGCTATCCGAGTACCGAGCCAAGCAGGCTCGGTACTCTCCCGTCCGCTCGGAATCCAAATCGAGGCCGAACGTCATCGTGACGTCGTCGGATCTCGGGGCTTGGTTCTTGCGATACTTGAAAATTATAAATACCTGCCTCCACAGCAATCCATCGCCATTTGACAGAGGGAGAGAGCAGGGTGTAGTCACAGGCTGATTAGAGCAGGGACAGACAATACAATTCTGATTCCAATTCTGCTAACAATCGATAGAGAAGAGGATAGAGGATTTGCATTAATATTTCTGGCAGTCAAAAGTAGTATCTGTCAGCAGATTGAAAAAATTATTTGTAGCACTCCAAAGTGCTTTTGGGGTGTCCCCCATTCTTTTGCATTAATATTTCTGGCTGTCAAAAGTAGTATCTGTCAGCAGATTGAAAAAATTATTTGTAGCACTCCAAAGTGCTTTTGGGGTGTCCCCCATTCTTTTGCATTAATATTTCTGGCTGTCAAAAGTACTATCTGTCAGCAGTATCTAAAACAATTTGTAGCACTACAAGTGCGTTGGGCTCAGAATGGATTCAAAGCAGTCCACCTAAGAGCAGAATGAGCAACCAGGTTCTGTCACCAGTCCTGATGTTAGTGTTCCCAGTACGTCATCTGGGAAAGGCGATGTCAAACTACACAGTCTTTTGAAATCTGTCAAAAAAACACACAGCCCAAAAAAATTTACCACGTTGAAGCGCAAAAGAAGTGTAAATGAGAAAAAGTTAAGTGCCGATAAAAAAAAATTGCCAACATGCCATTCTATACACGCAGTGGCAAAGAGAGAATGAGGCCTTCACCTTTGTCTGTTAGTGACAGATCAAAAAATGTTACTGAGCCTACAAGTGGTGCAAAACTACAGTTACGGGTCAAAGCCGAGCTGCAAGATAACAGTAAGGCATTAGAGGATAATGTTTGCTCTGAATCACAAAGGACACCAATCCCTGTGGAGAGTTCATCCAACAGTGGGATGTCTAATCGTGAGCATTCTGTTAGTGTACCCATAAAGAAGGACCCTTTCAGCAGTTCTGCTGATGTGTACCTGAACAGCCCGAGTGTAGCCGGTAATACACACATTGAGGATGCCACTTTGTAAATAGAAGAGGATGAGGGGGAGATTTATGTAGGCGACGAGGGCGCTAATGAGGATGTTAATGATTATGATGCAGACAGATCCCAAATTGCCTTTCTCAATTTCTATTTATATTCTAGATTATATAACGGCTGAATAGTTTTCTATTTTACTCCTAGTGGAGAGGGGATCTGATACAGACAGATAGCAAACTGCCTTTGTCCATTTCTTTGTATATTCGAATTTCTAGTTCTACAGTCTATGCAGGCTGCTTTTGTTCTATTTTACTACAAGTGGATTGGGGGGGGGGCTGATGTAGACCGAAACCAACCTGTCTTTGTCCATTTCTATTTTACTACAAGTGGATGGGGGGGGGCTGATGCAGACAGATACCAAACTGCCTTTGTCCATTTCCTTGTATATTCGAATTTCTAGTTCTGCAGTCTATGCAGGCTGCTTTTGTTCTATTTTACTACAAGTGTATGGGGGGGAGGGCTGATGCAGACAGAAACCAAACTGCCTTTGTCCATTTCTTTAGATCTTTAACTAGAAGTGTAGGGTGTAATATACACCCAAAGACGATGGCTGCATTGCCTATAGGCTAAGATGGAGAGGAAGACAATCAGGTTCGTGTGCAGAATTAAGGACTGCCTACCAGGGATTAAACTGTTTTCTTCCTAATTTATTAGCTTTAGAATTACCTTACTTATCCAAGAAACAGGTGGAGCACTAAATTGGATAACATGGATCTTATCTTCGGCCAGGACAAAATGAAAGGAAAATGAAAGGGACTGATAATAAAATAAACAGTCAGTGATAACAGAGATAGAGAGAGTGCCAACAAGAAACAAACTGATGTAGTCAGAACAAGTAAAATCTATGTAATTCAAGCCTTTTGAGGTTATATTAAATTAATGTTCTAATTAAAAGTCTTTGTCCATGTCAAAGCCAATTTCTGCCTTAGCATCAATTCTATCACTCCACTTCGGGGTCTTAAGGATTCTTAAGGCAACAACTAAACCACTGACTGAGATATAAAGTTAAGTTATAAATGTAAACCTTTATTACACAGTAACAACCATCATGCTGATCAAGATGGAGAGGAAAATTACGCACCTGAGCAATTTCACTACAATTTAAGCACACTACACGGCTCATGTAGAGTTGGACGTCATTCCCGTTTAAAACACAGGTGGAAATTATCTTCAATGTTACTGAGCCAGACGCATCTAAGCTGATCATCATTATCAGCTGATCACTTATACTAGTGATTCAGCACCCAGAAGTCCGAATCTCAGTCTACATAAGTCCCATTTGCTGCAACACGGTCTTGCATGCCCCTCCTTCTCCCATTCCGCCTCTTCAATCGCAAGGGGCCACAAGCAGCTAAAAGCGCAAGATGTGACTCAGTCTACATATGGCGCACCTGTAACTAGTGCTTTGTGGGCATGCACAGAAGTAAAAAAGCATATTATATGATGTAAATGCTATTTGTGTCCAACTCTATAAGAGCCCCTAGATGATTAACTTATTACAGAAGTGAAAGCGGGTTGCTGTGGCTCATCCCATGTTGTCCATTAATATACTAATACAAAATGTCAAAAAACTACTGTCACTAAAAGCTGATGTTCCTACAAATATGATAATTTGTTGCCAAATTTAATGAGTCAGTGGTTGCCTAGAAGTTGCCTAACTCTGTCCAAGCTTAGAGATGTAGGGCCTGATTCATCAAGAAACGCATTGTGAGTGCAACCTGCATTTATTTTGAAATGCACGTCTTTAGGCTTTGTGTACTCCTGAAATCATCAACAGCACGATATATGTGCTTTTGAAATCGGTGGCAGGTCTGCTGTGCTCTACTACAGAAGACGCTGCAGGATATGTCCAATACCTATGTGCGTCATATAAATTCGCAAAGGAACGCACAGGAAAAAAATAAAAAATAACCTGATAATAATATAGACATGATAAAACAATTTTAATAAAAAAAGAAAAAAGTGTTTTTTTCTTTATTTTCATGAAATACATTTATTAGGATAGAGGGTACAATGTGTGATAGCAAAAACAGATTTATTAAGGGCAGTAAACGGGTAACAGCCCTACAGTGTATATTACACTGACAATGTAATATAAAATAAGACAAGATAAAATAAGCACATCAGCAATAAATATGCCAAAAACAGGCTAGCAATGTCCATATTAATTTAAGATAAATCCACATGGACCATCAATAACACAGTTACCTGGTAGGGCTAGCAATAGTCCACTGTAACGCCAAAGACACGAATGTAGCCAGTCCTGTGCCGAAAGACAAATCACAAATCTCCTTAGGTCTGTCAGCCGACAGTAAGTTCCAATGGAGAAAGCTCAAAACGGACCTTGTAATAAATGACTTACCCTTATTATTATAGGGCCAATAATATCCTCTCAGTTCCTTGTTTTGATGCCAGGAGAAGCTGATGCACAGAGTATTGCCGGTGCGCTGGAGAGCGATGTGACACCCGGAAGTTGCTGACAGTCTCGTGGTAGGCAGAGTTGCACATGCGCATGCGTGACCGGATCCGTTCGCTATCCACAACGGTGGTAAGAATCAGTTTGTGTTGCCCTAGAAGGGCGTGAGCTGGTCGACCCAACGCGTTTCGCACTAGGCTTCTTTAGGAATCGATAGTGTTCTCCCTACCTATCCCTATCCAGAATGAACCATCATACTCAAAGATTGGACAATCCGCCTGTCCATCATTTACAGATCCAGCCCAGGCCACTACCCATTGGAGGATTTCCAGGAAGTTATACATTTAAACTCCGGCCGTGGCCTGGAGTACACTATCGATTCCTGAAGAAGCCTAGTGCGAAACGCGACCAGCTCACGCCCTTCTAGGGCAACACAAACTGATTCTTACCACCGTTGTGGATAGCGAACGGATCCGGTCACGCATGCGCATGTGCAACTCTGCCGACCACGAGACTGTCAGCAACTTCCGGGTGTCACATCGCTCTCCAGCGCACCGGCAATACTCTGTGCATCAGCTTCTCCTGGCATCAAAACAAGGACCTGAGAGGATATTATTGGCCCTATAATAATAAGGGTAAGGTCTTTATTACAAGGTCCGTTTTGAGCTTTCTCCATTGGAACTTACTGTCGGCTGACAGACCTAAGGAGATTTGTGATTTGTCTTTCGGCACAGGACTGGCTACATTCGTGTCTTTGGCGTTACAGTGGACTATTGCTAGCCCTACCAGGGAACCGCGTTATTGATGGTCCATGTAGATTTATCTGAAATTAATACGGACATTGCTAGCCTGTTTTTGGCATATTTATTGCTGATGTGCTTATTTTATCTTGTCTTATTTTATATTACATTGTCAGTGTAATATACACTGTAGGGCTGTTACCCGTTAACTGCCCTTAATAAATCTGTTTTTGCTATCACACATTGTACCCTCTGTTTCAAGCGCCCAGGGAGTTACTGTTGTAAATCCATTGCTAACTTAGGGTTGAGCTATCCCTATTATCCCCCCACTCCCAGGTGGCTGCTCGTCCACTGATAAGTCACAACAGGGAGCGCTGAACATATATTTCTACATTTATTAGGATGTTGTTAATGTCTGCTGAGCATAAAATAATTTTTAAAGACGCTCGTAATTGCAAATACATGTTATAGCATGCATATGAGACTGTCATCACTACTGATCAGGACTTAGACCAGCCATTTAGCTGGAACAAGATATACTGTAGAAAAACAAGTAACTTTGAGATGCTCAGAGCTTGATTCTAACGTGGGTGCTTTGTGCTTGAGATTGGCATGTCCCTACTGTACACTGACTACGGCAAACCGTCCCTTCTCTGCCCCGTTCACTCCCCGAACATCTTAGGCTGTAGAAAGTGTCATTGTGTTCGCTGATGCAGTGGACGGGGCTGAGTTCACAGAGTATCTCCTGGTTCTGGGCATGCGCAGAGTGATTTTGCATATGATACACTCATAATCGGCAGATACGTGCCTTGATGAATCGGGCCTGTATTCTGTGACATATTATTGCTTACAAAAAATACAAAATTAAATCTATAAAAACAACTGAATACCATTTTACCATAAACCAAAATAAAAAAAAAGCATTAGTGCAAGCCAACAGGACAAATAATGTGGAGTGTATCAATAATCACTAATAAGTTAAACAGTTACCTCTTTGATCTTGTGTTTTCTTTGTCGAATTTCTGAATCTTTTGTTTCAGGTTTATTTCCCAAAGGTGGATATTTAAGAGATTTTTTGAAAGCCTTATAATCAAAAAGAAAGTCATTTTTTTTCTTCTGAGCTATTTCATTCTCTTTATTTTTGGCATTAGCAGCTACTATATGTTCTCTGTTCAATGCAATGTCTTCTTTTTGTATTTCATAGTTGCTGGGTATAAATCCCAATGGTTTTACATCCACATCAAATTTGTCTTTGGATCTCCACTTTTCGCGATTTGTATTCTGTAGTAGTGACTTTTGATCTTCGACAGTTTTTTTGTTCATTTTCTTACTAGCATAGCTGTGTATTCTTTCGCCTTTCTGGCTTTGTGTACTAGATAAAAATATCCTCCTAAATGTTGATGTGTTTGGTAAGAGAAACAGTGTCCCAAAACAAAGTGTAATAAATCCAGACAAAAACAATAAAAATATAAATTTCTGAGAAAGACGAAGTCCAAATCCAGTTGGAAATATCCCACAAATTTTCCTAAGAAACATTATTTTACTTTGCCTCTAATCACATGTATTTTGTTGATACATGTGTATTATGACATTGCATAGACATCTTAGTTTGTCTCCGGATTCTCTTGTAGATGGTTGCTGTAATATTTGAAGCATGGAGTTACAAGTATATTCACACCTGCAATAAAAAAAATTAAACAAATAAAAACACATTTGTAGGTAATGCAACATTGAGAAAAAGGTATTTGAGCCGTGCAATTGATAGAACACACACAACTATATAGGCTTGTGCCCATGGACCCCCCTCCCCCATCTCCACCTTCCAAAGTTCCTATGAACTACACCAGAGCTTGGGCTGAAAAAGGATGGCAGAGCAGGCAGGGATCATTCTCACCAAGGCCAAAACAGTGTGCATGTAGGACATCCTCTACTTTCTCCTGCACATGGACCATCATGTGATTTGTTATGACATTTAAATTCATGCAACTGTTTCTAACCCCAGAGGTCAATTATAATTTACTGCAACAAGGCTGAAGATTCACAATTTGTAAATACAGTAACGTATGGACAGAATGAAAATATCTGTGGGTACAAATGAGTTTGATGCACAAATTTAATTTCAGAGAGCAGAACATTTTGCACATACACTTTGTTGCTGTTTCACAAAAATGCCTGTGGTGTTTGTCTTGCATTGAAAGACTAGGGATAAAGCAGGGGTGGAACAAATTTGTGATAGGCCCAGAGATGCCGCTATAGACTCTCCGATGCCCCTTTCTGCTTGCAGAAGAGCACAGCGGATTCTTCTCTGAGGGGGCAAGTTGGTATGTGCGCTGTACCAGCAATTATAGTACAGAAATCCTTGCTTATTTTTGCTTACAGAGGAATCTCACACAAGACTCCTACAGGGCTATGATGGTAACTGAATCTCACCCAATGTGCATAAATGAGATTGGCATTGCAAAAACAATGTAGTGAATCACAATGCTAGTAGCAGCACAGAGTATGCCAGCTAATCCAGCTCCTACATGTCCATGTGTTGACAAGTCTGAAGTAGAAGCATCTAGACCAGTATGTTGCATCTAACTATAAACAACAACAACACACAGTACTAACTAGTGCCACCTGCTCCTGCCTCTGGTGTGTGCGGCAATTCATGGTGTTTCAGGGGAGTGGAGGGGTCTGAAGAGCTGTGCATGCCCCCTTGGGGGCATTGCTGCACAACAAATGGTGTGACCATGCCCACTTCTCTCAATTTGCAGGAGCTCTAAATTGGGAGTTAAATTGTTTAGCAGTTCTCACAGTGACTGAGGGAGAATGTACTAAATTATCATGTTTATTGTCTATATGTATACCATAGTAGTTGCAAAAAATTCTTGTTTTCTTTTGTCTGGTTCCTGGAACTTTCTGGATAAGAGGTTTCACAAGTACAGAACCCATAACTCTATTTCTTTTAAACTAATGAGATGTGACAGAGTTTAGGGCAATGTAGCTAAATGGCATCATGGAGAGGAGGGCAGAGAAAAACAGTATAAAAATATAATTCTGGTTCCATTGTGGTTCATCCATGAAACATTACCTAAGAAAGAAATGCCTTTTCAACAACCTCTTAAACATGGTGATACACTTGTTTTATTCTTAAAATAGTGCTGTGCAACATACTTTGCAAATATTTATGATTTTTAAGAAAATTGATGCACTGAAAAAGGTACAGTAACCTATAGCAACAATATCATCCAATCAGATTATGTTGTTTTGTTATAGTGCAGTTTCATAAATTAAAGCAAATATCTGATTATATAGGTTAAAGAGAATATTTTTCTGTCCAATATTTAGTAAATAATTTCCCCATTCATGTTTAATAAGTAATGTAAATTAATATTTCAGTATAATGACATTTAAGGTGATTTATGAACATAAAAAACATGTGCCTCCCGCAATTTGTATGCTCGTTTTTATGGAGAAGTTCATGGATTTATGGGCCTAGATAGCAGCAACTACAGCAATCTAAAATTTCCTTTTAATGAGATATGAGTTCATAGGCCAAGACCTATAACCATCTATTGCCTTCATAGGTGTAATAAATGTGTGTGTGGGGGATGCCTATGACAGGGCCCCACAGCTGTTACTGTGACCATAATATTTTGGGGCCTGAGAAAAGTCACAGCAATTCAGTCTCAATGCTACCCAGGGCCCAAAGCCTCATGTATCCTGACTGCATTGTCATGGTGCTGGTCATGTGATGAGCGCGCAGTGCAGCTGCCATTGTGCCGTGCAGTCTTATTAATTTTCAAATGAGAAGGACACTGCACCACACCAGCACCGATATACTGTTCTGTTACCTAATAAAGGCTAGTTCCTATAAATTTGTTTTGTTACAGTACTATCTACCGTCTACAGCTGATCTGCTGACCTGCTGTAACTGGGAATACCAAGTTCATAGCATACCACACACCTGTTAGAAAACCACCATAGTAAACCCATTGCAGTGGATTACTAAAAAAGTTCTCTCTCTCTGCCCACTGTAATTTTAAAGTGACTTGTTGAGGGAGAATAGTCAGGGGCGCACATTTCATCTACAGTCAGAGAGACTGGTGGAGAGAGCAGAGGCAAGGGAACTCTGAATCTTTGATATTAACCACAGTAACTATTTGCTCCAAATCTGCATGCAACTCATAGAGTTAAACAATACATACCATAGAATACATACCATAGAATACATACCACAGAGTGCATACCACTGAATATTTGTTTAAAGTTTTGTAAGTAAATAAATGCATCTCTGAAGTTGAGGTGGGCGCAGGATCACAATTTGTCCATTCTTATAGGTGGTCCTGATTGTCATCACTTAAATCATGAGAAGACTGTCTTTATTATATATCCATATGTTAAAGAGACAGAACTATATATTGATGCACTCACATTAGATAAAATAATAAACTTTATTGTTATACATTAATCTTTAACATATGTCTATGTATTAAGTATTAGGGTGCACCCTTCAGGACAATATATATCTACACTTTACTATCCTGTACTAAGATGGGGGGTAATTGCTTTTATACCAAATAATAAAAATAATAAGACCTGGTGCTGTTATTTTCTATTAATTTAAGTACATTAGATATGCCTTTTTGTGTGTTTTAATGCTTTATTACAATGGTTGAAGTGTGCCTAGGAATTCACTTTTCTGCAACTGGAAGGTACAAATTGCAAAACAGTGTTTGTATATTCCTACGATTCAAGGCTATTTTATAGAATGCTAAGTTGCATTACCACCTACAAATGACATGTACTCCATGCAGCTGGTGTTCCATAGTTCATCTCACAAGTCTGGCCAAAATCTAGGTCAAATTACGTCACAGGGCGGGGCCAAAATGCCACGATTTGCTGAGTCCCACCTCCAGCATGTCCACCTCCTTCCCCTGGCAGCTCCCGGACGCCAACTTCAAGAAGTCTGCAAGTATGGTTTAATCTTCTTGCTCACTTCTCCCTCTCCAATGTGGCAAATTGAAATGTTCACCCTTAAAGGCCCTCTTTGCCATGGCAATCATCATCACCATTTATTTATATAGCTCCACTGATTCCGCAGCGCTGTACTCACTCACATCTGTCCCTGCCCCCTTGGAGCTTACAGTCTAAATTTCCTAACATACAGACACACACACTGACAGACTAGGGTCAATTTTGATAGCAGCCAATTAACCTACCAGTATGTTTTTTGGAGTGTGGGAGGAAACCGGAGCACCCGGAGGAAACCCACACAAACACGGGGAGAACATACAAACTCCACACAGATAAGGCCATGACTGGGAATTGAACTCATGACCACAGTGCTGTGAGGCAGAAGTGCTAACCACTTAGCCACCTTGCTGCCCCAATGACCTTTATCCCAAAAACAACACTTCCACTGCATTTCAGCCCTGTCACAAAAGGACCAGCTGACATCAGGTCAGTGATTCTCTCGTTAAAACAGGTGAGAGGCTGGAGAGATCACTCTGTCATGCTGATTGAGTTAGATTAACAGACTGAAAGGTTTAAAAGGAGAGTGGTGCTTGAAATCATTTTTCTTCCTCTGTTAACCATGGTTAGCTGCAAGGAAACATGTGCAGTCATCATTGCTTTGCACAAAAAGGGCTTCACAAGCAAAGGATATACTGCTGCTAGTAGAATTTCACCTAAATCAACCATTTATCGGATCAACAAGAACTTCAAGGACACAGGTTCAATAGTTGTAAAGAAGGCTTCAAGGCGCCTAAGAACGTCCAGCAAGCGACAGGATTGTCTCCTAAAGTTGATTCAGCAGCGGGATCGGGGCACCACCAGTGCAGAGCTTGCTCAGGAATGACAGCCATGAATAATGAATGGAATGAAAACATCCTCCAAGAGCAACTTCTCCCAACCATCCAAGAACAGTTTGGTGATGAACAATGCCTTTTCCAGCATGATAAGCACCTTGCCATAAGGAAAAAGTGATAACTAAGTGGCTCGGGGATCAAAACATTTTGGGTCCATGGCCAGGAAATTACCCAGACCTTAATCCCATTGAGAACATGTGGGCAATCCTCAAGAGGCGGGTGGACAAACAAAAACCCACAAATTCTGACAAACTCCAAGCACTGATTAGGCAAGAATGAGCGGCCATCAGTCAGTATGTGACTCAGAAGTTGATTGACAGCATGCCAGGGCGAATTGCAGAGGTCTTCAAAAAGAAGGGTCAACACTGAAAATATTGACTCTTTGCATACACTTAATGTAATTGTCAATAAAAGCCTTTGACACTTATCAAATGCTTGTAATGCTTCAGTATACCATAGCAACATCTGACATAAAGGTCTAAAAACACTGTAGCAGCAAACTTTGTGAAAACCAATCCAATACTTGTATCACTCTCAAAATCTTTGGCCATGACTGTAGCTCCAACTTCTAACAAAGTACACATATTTGCTATTTGTGCAATCATTACAAGTTGCAGGATCAAATGTGGGGTACAAAAATCACTTGTATGAACAAAAAAATATTTTGAAAAAACCTTTATTACTAGAGAAACTGACACAAGGTACTAAATAGTGAAAATATGCCTGACCTCCTGATCTAGCTCATGAATTCAAACCTCAGGCACTGAAATGGTGATCACCAGACAATACACTACAGAAAGATGTGAATAATCCAGGGATGGGGGAGCTTAAATGCCCAGATCTCTCCTTTCCTGGCTTCAATAAACACAGGAGTATCCTCATTTGATGTGTTAGTTTGTTATTCTTAAACATGGGCTACACATAGTATTCCTGCACATTTTATGCATTTCACTCAAGACCATGCAAAATAGCAAAAAAAGATAACAATATGTATTATCATTTTGTAGTGCAGATATTATTATGAAAACCTATGTGTAAATAGAATCCTGCTTTTTGCTATTTGGAAATGTGTATTGATGCTAATGGAAGAGGGGGAAAGTATTTCTCGTGGTATTTAGAAAAAAATACACACATTTCTAATTCACTTTCAAAAAACAAACTTTTTTGGGCTATTCTGGATAGAATTTATTTGTTGTGACAGGAGTTACAAGCAGACTAATGGTAGTTTCTGAAAATGTAAAGACTTCTGAAAAGAAAACAATGGGCCTGAATCATTAAGGAGATCAAAGCGAAAAAAAAGGAGTAAGTTTGCTCCTGGACAAACCATGTTAAAATGCAAGGGGTGCAAATTACTTTATTACTTTGCACGTAAGTTAAATACTGACTGTTTTTTCATGTAGCAAAGAAATACTTGATAGCTTTATTCTTACACTGAAATTTAAAGTTGGTCTAGGACACGCCCTATCAAAACTATAAATCTGTCCCCACATTTTAAATTGACCTCCCCCTCCAATGTAACATAGTTTTGCCCAAGTGCAAATTTGCTCCTTTCCTTTGCTCCGAACTCAAAATCAAGCCCTTCAACTTCATACTACTAGGACCCATGCGATTCCGCTGCTTAACCTGAGTGACAAACCTGTTTGACAAAACTGGAAACAGATCCTGGTCTGCCTGTGACCAACATATAATGCTGGTCTGCTATTCAGTTACTCCTTTCTTATGCTTTGCTCTCCTTAATGACTCAGTCCCAATATTTGTGGATAGTGCATAAAACAAATTATGGATATTGATGCTGGAATGTGACCAGTTTAAAAAGGTGACAAAATAGGCTCAACACACGGGTGAGAAAAATCTCAGTGGTGAAGGGGTTAATTACTGTAAAATAATATATACATTCTTTAATTATATACTGTTACAAAGTGCAGAGCCATAACTAAGAAGTAAAACCCACAAATAATTTAAAGGTGGCTTATCATCGGTATCTGCATGTTCAGATAGTTTAGACAGAATTTATATACTTAATAAATGTTAGGGGCATTGCTTTTAGCCAGTGCTATAAACAATAGTTGACTAATGAGGACTAATTATCTGAAAGCATCATGAGTACATTTGTTTATACTGTACAGTGTTCCAGGTTAATTGTACCAGCAAGGAATTTTCCAACGCTGCAGTATGCCCAAACAAAATTGACAACTGTATGCATGGATTTCATATACATAAATACAAATATACTAGTAAAATGCAATGCGACATTAAGATGTTAAATGAAAATGTGATGGTGCTTTTTACATTATTTCAGATTCTTAACAAAGATCTTACAATGTTTAGAGTAACAGCCTGCAGAGCAATGGCTTTAGCGTAGGAAATAGGACAATTTGTAATCTATGAAAGAGGGGGAGGTGTGTGCACTGGGGCAACTGGGGTGTACGGGCAGCCAGGAAAGGAGTAAACCGGAATCCTATGAATAGATAAATAACAGGGGATTTCCCGGCGCTCTAGTACATAGGTGGGTATCAGCAAGTGTGGTCAATGTACGTGGCTGCGGTGGAGGGGTATGGTAGAGAGGCAGCCAGAGTGGTGGTTGGCTGGTGGAAGGGTCAGTGGGCAATGATGTTGCAAACGAGGTGATGACAATACAGTACAGTACACAGAGTAAACACTTGATAATGCTTGATACAATATGTGGGCAGTGTGTGCAGGCAAATGGATGTCACTGAGGGGTGCTGTAGATGCAGTCGTAGCAGGTATGGGTTCAGTTAAATGAAAATGTGATGGTGCTTTTTACATTATTTCAGATTCTTAACAAAGATGTTACAATGTTTAGAGTAACAGCCTGCAGAGCAATGGCTTTAGTGTAGGAAATAGGACAATTTGTAATCTATGATAGAAATGAGAGAAGTGGAAAAGAAAATAATTGTTATTTTCCCTCTCATACACAGTAAAAGCTGAAATACCATTTGTCAGTGTTCTAAGAATTGGGTCAGGCACAAGCTCTTTTTCTTCATCCTAAACATAATCTAATCTTATTACTGCAATAAAATATGCTGCTTCCTCTGGGATCCATTTCAATCAAACCACATTCAAGCCAAGAGAAATATTGGTGCAAGGCAAAAATATTAAACTGACATCTGACCGACAAGAGTCTAATACACTGGATCTGGACTATACACCAATATACTATACAGATGACTATGTAAGGGGTGGTTGTTATAGACTAAAACATATATCAGATCTCATGGATGTCGTACTTTTATGCTTAAAAATATATTAAAATGCGGGTCACAAGGCAATCTGCCTGAGGTACAAATCTTTACTATCCCTCAAAGCAGTCCATTAATTTAAACTACAATGAAGGCTCCAATGAGGCCAGGGCAGGAATGATAAAAAGGGGCCAGAGACCTGCAATTCTTTGCACAGCAGTTATGCTTGTTCACATATCTACATTCCCAGTATATTGGATTTATCAAATGTAAACAATGAGAAGAGGTTGCCATAGGAATCCATGAATTGACTTATTTTTTCTCTGGGTTAAGTACAGTTTACCTGTTATGTGCTCATAATGTTCCCTTTAAAATTATTAGCACATGTACTTGGATGTTTAAAATGGGTTCTGAGTGACACTTCCTTTAGATGTTATTTGTGCTCTTTGGAACCTAAAGACTTGGGCTAATGTGATATGGCTCCCACTTGTAAACATGGATCACCAAGAGGAGGATGGGATGGGTCTACACAAGGGGACGCTATTCAACTTTTAGACAGAAAAATGTAGGCAATTAATACCACTTTCATACTGCCGCCCCGGCAATATCCCGGGTTGTTAACCCGGGATATTGCCGGGGCACAGGGCAGTATAGATAAGAAGAATCCCGGGTCGGGCAGGTTCATACTGCACCTGCCCGACCCGGGTTTTAGAAAAAAAAAAAGTGAAAAAAAATATTTTAATTACTAAAAAAAACAAAACAAATGTGTACTTAACTTATTTTCAGCCAGCGGTGTCTCCGGTGCGTTGCCGGCTGTCAGGGGGACCTCTGGGTACTGAAATGACATAATTTCTAGTCCATTAGAAATGACGTCATTTTAGTACCCAGAGGTCCCCCTGACAGCCAGCAACGCACCGGAGACACCGCTGGCTGAAAATAAGTTAAGTAAACATTTCTTATGTATTTTTTATTAATTAAAATCTTTTTTTTTTTACTTTTTTTTTTACTTTTTTTTTTACTTCACAATTTTTTGTTTTTACAGTATGAATGGTGAGACCCGGGAATTACACGGGTTGCACCATTCATACTGCAGGAGAGCGGGGTCCAACACGGGAATTACCCCTCGCAAAATCCCGAGTCTAAGTCCCGGGATTTTAGACCCGGGATTTTGTGGTTGGACTATTCATACTGCACCAAGACCCGGGTTTTTCAGCGTGCCTCTGCAAAAACCCGGGTTTTTGGTGCAGTATGAATGAGGTATAAATGGAAAAAATATATATATTTTCTTGCTGAAAAAAGTATAAATCAGTAGTTTCTTCTTTGCTGATATATCTAATACTGAATAAAGTCACAAATAAATCTTTAGTAGCGTTCAGTATTTATATAACTACTTACATATAAATATTTATGGTAGTCTGCATAATAAAAGAGAGGTGCAACATTTCAGTTGCTGCTTCAGGCAGCAGTATGACTATGCCTAACCCAGGATCTCAAACATAACATACAGTTATGATTCTTACTTTTCATTGCTTATTCCTTTAGGTAGATATAAACATTTATTTATATAGTACCATCATACTCTCCAGGGCTTTACAATTTGGAGCAAATAGTAATAAAAATATGGTATTAATGGACGAAGGGATAAGAGGATCCTGCTTGCCAGCTTAAAATCTGTAGGAAAATAGGAGTTTGATACATGATGTTACGTGCCACATAGTACATATTTGTCCAGCCACATTGCAGTGGGAAACAGTGTATAGTTTAGTCACATAGCGATGTTGGTATGGGGGTCAGAGGGTTATCTGAGTATAGAAAGAGAATACATGTAAGTTTGAGTGAACTGTGTAGAGACAGGGTCAGGCTGGGCTGGGGAGCAGGGGATCATCTGCCCCCCGAGCCGATCCCATAGTGGGCTACTTTGGGCTGGGTCATTAGGTCACCTGCACTTTGTTTCCTTTAAAATGTTTCTAATAGGATGCTGCTTCGAGTCTAGCCCACTGGGCTAAAATTTGCCAGCCCTCGCCTCTGTAGAAGGGTTGATGATGGGATAGAATAGCCTAGGGAAATTAAGAAGGTGGTTAAGGACTTTAATAAGCTTATCTGACGCAGTGAATTTTCATAGAATGCTTGAATGTTTGAAGGCTATGAGGAGAGTCTTGTGTAAGGAAGGGATTGCACAGAGTGGCCCAGTTTGTGAAAGATTGAGTATAAGGTGGCAAGAGGATGACATTAACTTCTTACTATAAACTTAATTGGAGCAGGCCTTGAAAGTGCACCAGTCACTATGGTTTACTATTTTTTTAATACAGTAGTATAAAAAAAGCTACCTATATGCTATACCTACTAATTGTTTCAGAAATATGGTCTCCTCTCTTTCTTTGTGAAATTTCCTGACTAACGCGGAAAGGAGAGATTTAGCAACGTCTTACTAATGGAAAAAGAAGGATGGTCCCTGTTGTTATGCTTTAGGGAAGTCAATAGTTTTTTTTTCAGGCCTTTTCAGTTTGTAACACTGTGTTGTAACCCATAGCAACCAATCACATTATAACAAAACATTTCTAGTAGTAATAAAAAAACAAAAAAAAATAGTAAACATTTTCCAGTACACTGCTTCATAAAGGTCCTTTATAGTCATCTAGACAAACCACTAATTCAGTGATAAGCAACAGGTGGCATTCGTCCCTCTGAGCAGTGGCGGATCCAGAGGGGGGCGATCGGGGCGATCGCCCCCCCTAGCAGGGGCTTGCTGCCGGCGGCTGCACACTATGTGCAGATCCGTTCAGCAGAGAGAGTTAGGGAGAGAGTCCTGCCCAACTGCTCTGATTGACACAATCAGAGCAGCCGGGCAGGACTCTCTCCCTAACTCTCTCTCTGCTGAACGGATCTGCACATAGTGTACAGCCGTCAGCAGCCTTAGGTGTCAAAAAGGGGGCGGGGCTAAATCGCCCCCCGGTACAATTAACTTCTGGATCCGCCCCTGCCTCTGAGTCTTCACCTGCAGCCCCCAGCTCCTTCCTGCTTTATTCATCGGACATCCATCAGAGAGCCGCAGGACCTGGCAATCTGTGGCGGCTGTGAGTGTTACTTAATCTCTACCTCCTACTATATCGTAGTCCATACTGTGCGGCTTAACAATCCGGAATTGGTTGTGCTGATCTGATTGATTATATCTTTGTACCATCAGCGATCTGTTCCTTTTAATACCATTATTTCTATATTGAGCTGTAATTCACGACACTACCCACAGTACCTGTTTTGCACTGTTTTTACAGTATACCTTCCTGCTTTATTGTCAGATTTGTTTATTATAGCTTGCAACATTTGTTTATTATGCCTGCTGATATACTAGTGCATATATTTCTCTTTCTTTGATGTAATGTATTAATATTGAACTTATTCCTGAAATTAACGGTAATGTGCGGCCCCTGATGTGTATCAGGTTACCCATCACCACCTTAATTAGGGTTTTAAAGATATTGTAGTTTAATGTAAGGATAACAGATCCATTTAATTTTGAATGGTATTTGGGCATTTCTTGAAACATAATAAAAATGGTATTTCCAAAAATATCGTCAACATCTTTATTAAAATGAAATATAATGACTTGTTTAAATGCTCCACTGCTTTTTTCGTCTGCCATCTATCCCCTGGAGGTGTTACCATCCTCTGGAATTTAGTAATAGCCCCAAAGAATAATGCAGCATGAGGGACTTCCTTGGTGGTCAGCAAAAAGACATCCAATACATTGAACATGTTCCAGTCCATTAAATGTGTGCAAGTGTTTCCTAATGCAAATCTGTCTGATTTATTTTATGGTATTGGAATGGATTCTTAATGTGATGTACTGTAGGAACAGCTGTGGTACTTCAAGGAACAATTGAAAGCAAAAGTATACCCTATAAAAGTAACATTTATTTTATTTACTACATGGCTTATCCCCACTTATTTTATCATGCACAGTGGTTAAAAGAATTCAGCATAAGTATAACACACAGTACATGTAATATCAACTAGTGGACATAGGGACCCTCCATCCCTAAAGTGACAGCTGTAAACTTCATTCCTATTAGGCCACAACAGACTTGACCACAGACACATAAATCAATAGCCTATAGCCAACTTGTTTTTCAATACACATGCATAGTTATGAGTAAGTTATGGATTTAAGTAGTGAACAGAGAGGAATTGCAGTTATAAAGATTAACCAATAACATAATTGGGGGGAATAAGGTCTAAACATAACTGCAGTGTAAATATGATATATAAAATGAATCCCTTGATAAATTGAGCTACTAAGGTGTAAAATGTGAAGTCAGAGGGTCTGGTGTGTGTTTACCCGGGGCTTCTGCTCAACTCTATGTTAAAAGATAACAGCACCACTTTCAGGGGAAGCTGAGCAGCTTCAAAGGCCTCCGGGGGTGAACTGCATCCTGACATAGGAGAGTTTGTTGACACCTAACAAGACTTTGTATAGCCGAGAGGGAGCCGTTCACAGCTTGAAGCCTTACATAAGGCTTGCTGAATCTTATATAGACAAATATAATTCAGTTCCAAAATGCAACTTAAAATCAACAACAGTAGTGATCAACCACGTATTCCTCAATAGCATGATGAAGGGCAGCCCATATGTCAAATAAAGCATTCTGTCACACAGAGGAGTTGGGGAAATGAGTATAAGCTCAACAAATATGCTGGACACAGGCCTGTTTGGTATCAATAAGTTGGCAAATTCATAGTGATTCTATTAATAATAAAATTAGGTCTGTGTGACACTCCACAGGAAAGTTGGGTCACATAGTGGAATTGGGTAGTAAATCAGGCAACATGCAATTGGTGAATGTAAACAGTGTCACAGACCACAATCCCCGAAGGTGGGGTAAGGTGTATAGTCGTCTTTAAAAAGCTGAGAACACTTACAAGAAATTGTCAGTCTTTTGTGAAATCAATCATTGATAAGCAGTCCATCTGCAAGCCAATTTCCCTTGAAAATTGGCTTGATTATACCAATTTGTCTAAGTTATACTCTGAATTTTACCCGTTTATTTAATCTGTTTTGCAACTTTCTATTTGCATGTCAATTATATATATATATATATATATATATATATATATATATATATATATAGGCATTGTACTTTTTCTATATTAAATCTAACATTTAATTAGTGCTGTTCTTGTTACTCTAAACAAATTCACTGCCTGTCTAAGAGATAGATTGCTTGACCATGTTAAACCTTCCATTGCTGAGGTGTGAATTGTGAATACATTTGTATACCAAGCAAAGTGTTTGCCTGCATGTACATTCCTGTCATAGAGCCTTGAGGGGTTAAGTGTTAACCCCTTGATTGCTGGCGTGTCCTTGCTGACTGTGTGTAACAAGGAGTGCTCATTGTGTGCCACTGTGAGGCAGTATATTGAGGTCCTATTGCCCTTATTCAATACGCGGTGGCAAACCGAATTGGGTGTGGTTGAGTGAGTGCTGTTTGGGGCGATTCAGCAAATCTGTAACCTGTGCAAAAGGTGAGAGGAAGATTGAGTGCTGGAATCGTGTGTAACCCCATAATAAGTGCGCAAAGTGCGGGTTGTGACTATTAAAAGCAGTTAGGAGAGGTTTCCTGACAAATTAGAGGTGATATATTGTTTGACAGTGTGAATATATGATAAGATATTAAATCAGGGAGTAGCTAGAGGGCGCTATTTGTGACAGAGAATATGAGTGTACAATCTCCCCTTAACAAGAAAATTATCTCTGAAAAATTATTTAGAAATTAGAACAATGTTTGGTAACAGATTAAATAGCATAACCAGAATAAATAATGCACAGACTATAATATGTAATAGCCTGAAATCAATAAATAGGTCAATAAATAGTTATGTTGATTTTTTTTTTTTTTTTTTTAAAAAAGCTATTTTCTGAGGAGTGGAGCCACGCTTCTCAACCTGGTGTATGTGGGTAATAACTGAGGATCAATAGTTATTAAAGCTTATTTTTGTTAGATATTATCATTAGCATATAGATTCAGAATAGGGACACATACAGAACTAAACTAGTTTTGAAGCTTAAATAGTGGCTTACATTTCCTATAAAAGCTAAAACTCAAGACATTAGGATTGACATAGAAATCCAAGAAGATTAGCAAGGTAGTATAGGCATACGTGATTTATCACAACCAGACACAATATTGACTAAGGGGCAGAAACCAATTGTATTTTACTGTATTCAGATGGCGTTCCCCTTTGAATCAGACAATTAACATTTATTACATTTCTGAATCAATAGAAACATGGGTGTTTATAGTTTACTAATATGTCATTCATCTCTGGACTGAAATCCTACACTAATATGTCATAGGATGCCAAACAACTAGCATTAATTTTATGTGTTTTATTAGCCAGTACAGCACAAATAAAGAGGTTTGAAAATAGTACACATTGTTCCCAATGGCAACATACCCACTGGTGTCTTTACTAGCTTTTAATTGCGCTACATTTTAATTTTCCAAAGGCTTCTTGCACTGTTTTCTTTTATCATGGATACATGCATTTGGGAAGCCTCCAGTGACCTTAAAATTCTAGCAGCAAACCCATGTCAAATGCATTTCGAGATTTCACTCTAATTTTTACTACCAGCATTAGAAAAAAAAAGCAGTGGGTACCTACCTGGCTTAAGTAGATGAATTACCAATACATTTAGCGATGCTGTGACAAAAATGACAGTAGGACAGTGACTGTATATAGACACTACTACCAGAGTTCAGATCCCATAGCCGATTATTTCTCATACTAATCAAAATAGAACATGATCACTACATATGGAAACTTGATTATATAATCAGTGAAACATAAACATGTCCAAGGAATTCCTAGATGCAGCAGTTAAATCCATGTATTAAATACAATAGCTTTATATATAAATGACTGAAAGTGGTAAATAAGTGGATATATTGCAGACCACTCTGCTTCTTTTGATAGTTGAATGCTGCATGCGATATTGAGCGCTAGGTACAAAGATAATGGAGACATCCATAAACCATGCATGCCGAATCACGGATAATACAGCAGACATGGGAGCTGTGCTTTTTTTTTTTTTACGCCATTCATTTTCTTACCTTGGATGTGCTGCTTGTACCTCTGCAGAGTAAAGAGCCGCTTCTTTTTAAATAAGACATTTTCTCTGTCTCTTTAATACGTCTACATGTTCCATTTGGGAAATCGGCAGTTAAATCACAATGAGATGATATAACCCGGCGATGATGCATAACTGCCTACATTTAGCGCTTCAAAACAGGAGCTCTAATTGCAAATACATCCAGCTGTCCTACACTGATGTTCTGTTTGCCTTTTATCAAAGGTGTGTGCATTATTTATAAATAATATAAAAAATATGTCAAATTCTTTGAATAAATCATAAACTGTGTTTGTTGATCTGTTCTGGCAGATTCCAGATGTGTGTGTGAAAGTGTTGATTTGCTGGCTATACTAGGAATCACACTAAGTACCACATTTAAACACCCATAGATGCCAGTTTAGTAGGTTGGATGTAACCCGGGCTGTAATTGGTTTGCTTTAAGCAGGCTTGGATTGGTCAAGTAGAAGACTTTCCTATAGGTTGCTCCTAATGTGATTGTTCTGATGGCCATTACATGTCAAGCTCTATGTACAGCCTGACGATGAGTCCCCCACCTCACTGGCAGCCCTCGGATGTCTGTACTATTGAAAGCACTAGCAGCTCATGACTACTTGAAATAAACAATGTGAACTGCTATTTAATATCACTAATTAAACTAAAGAATGTTTTGTTTTAACATTTATTTTTATCTTGGGAATCTACCCAGGGATGTAATTACAAAATTACAATCTTTTGCAATTTATATTGCACCAGTATTTCTCTGACAGTGTAACCAGGGAACAAATGTATCTCATTTGTACAATAAAAAATCTAATTAGAACAAGATACATTTAAATATATGTTATTTTTTTTCTGATTATAGTGCACCAGTGTGGTATAAAAACAGCAAGAATAAGCCCGCGCTCGGTATATCCATATTGTATATGGTAGCAGCTGCGTGGCTATATAACTGCCCATATATGTATACAAAACAGAAAAACAGTGGCCAGCGCTTATCCTTAACACTGTGTGTATCTAGCAAAATTAAAACATGAGGTATTAGTTAATATGCATCCCAGGGTCAAGGGCACCTTATTAAATGCAGGTCCGACACTGACATATGCTTTAAACACCATTAAAATACAGTTAAAATCAGATGCACTCACCTCCCAGGTATAGGGGTTTACATCTAGCAAGGGCTGGCTTGTAAGCCACACCCAAATGTGCCTTAAATAGGATTGATGAACAGCTGCTATGACAACATAAGGCAATATTTTGAGGCAAAAACAGAGAAAGAATAAGCCCGTGCTCAGTACCAGTGTGGTATGTCAGCAGCAAGAGGTCCCTGGGAAAAAAACCTGTCAGTCTTCCTCTTGGGAACATTGTTGGAGTCACCTGCACAAGGTCTTGTTGCCTGTAAGGACCATTTATGAACTGCAAAAAATAAATGCAGTCCCCAAATACCTATTTATGCAAATGCATCTAATTGACTGCCCTGTGCTTTTCTCTTTCTTTGGAGACACCCAAGTAAAATATATATGCACAGATGTAAAACTACCGTCAAACAATCCATGCGGCTACTATGGGGCTGAGTGAGGCAGGGGCCAGCAATGCTGGTCCACCCCACGGTGCTTCCAGAGCTTAAGCCCAAATAGTTTCACTGTATGTGCACTAGCTCCGTCACTTGCTCAGAAGAGCAGATTGCTGACCCCAGTCCCTCAACTTTTGCTATGGGGCCCCTTTATTGATGTTTGCACTCCTGGATATGTGAATATATTTGTGCATTTGCAGATAGTCAAAAAATGCACATGTTGTAGTCAGTAAAACCTATATTATAAAGTCCAATCTATTTCCACTTTAGGACCACCCCCTTCATTCACTTCAACTTTTCCATTTTTCTCTTAAAAGACTGCTTCATTTATGTCTTAATTAATCATGACATTAGTGCTGTCTTCATTAATTGCTACTTTTGTATGTTTCAATGCTTTTATTACATTGGATGAAGTGGACTTAGAAATGTATTTTCCCCCAAAAGTGCAAATGCATTGTGCAAAATGCAACCCATTTAAAAGTTTAGGAACAAGGAGGAAACAAATGGCTGTACACCAGCTGTAAACTGATTATGCCACTGTTCTCCACCCACAAATGGAAATCTTGTTTTCCACTTTAAGTGCAAAAATTGGTGTACTATTGCATCCAATCTGCCCAACTCCTCCCATCAGACAGTGCTGCCATTTCCACCCCCACAGGCACCAGCCTGGCAAATCCACCTGTATCTGAGTAAAAATAGGAACAAGACATCACAAAGAGCATTTGCACTGAGCTATGTAAATTAGACTGTATAGTGTATTATTATTATTATTATTATTAATATTTATTTATAAGGAGCCACAAGGCATCCGCAGCGCCGTACAGAGACAAACAAAATCACAATACAATGGGAGACAGCACAGTACAGTAAACACAGCAACTCAGTACGCTCAATGCACAGTTAGAGAGGGCGGGGAAGGGGGAGGGAGGATCCGCAAATGACGGGGTCCAAGAAGGAGGGCGCGGAAGACAGGGAGACCCCCAGGGGGGAGGAGGGAGCGAGAGTGGACGTGGGGTGGAGGACCCTCGAGGAGGAGGGCTAAGTAGCTGGAGAGCAGAGTTAGAAGTGGTGGAAACAGGAGGAGAGATGGCCCTGCTCAGAGGAGCGTACAATCTAAGGGGAGGGGTGGACACAGAGAGAGACGCAGGGGAGAGAGGGAGAGTAGGGGGACAGAGGCAGAAGATAAGGTAGGAAGTTAAGTGGGAGACAGAAAGGCTTTAAGAAAAAGGTGGGTTTTTAGGGCCCGTTTGAAGCTGGACAGATTAGGGGAAGTTCTGATGGAGGGAGGGAGCTTGTTCCAGTAGAGGGGGGCAGCGCGGGCGAAGTTTTGGATACGCGCGTGGGAGGAGGTTATAAGGGGGGAAGAGAGGCGACGGTCAGAGGCAGAACGGAGAGGGCGGGATGGAGCATGAATAGAGAGGAGGGTGGAGATGTAGGGCGCAGTGGAGTTGGCGAGGGCCCTGTAGGTGAGTGTGAGGAACTTAAAGAGGATTCTGAAGGGGAATGGGAGCCAGTGAAGGGCTAGGTAGAGGGGGGAGACAAAAGAGGAGCGGCGAGAGAGGAAAATAAGCCTAGCTGCAGCGTTAAGGACGGATCGAAGGGGATCGAGATGAGAGTGGGGGAGGCCAGTGAGGAGGAGGTTGCAGTAGTCCAGGCGGGAGATGATCAGAGAGCGGATAAGGCATTTGGTGGCATCTTGGGAGAGGAAGGGCCGGATGTGAGCGATGTTGCGCAGCTGGAAGCGGCAGGATTTAGCAAGAGAGAGGATGTGAGGGCCAAAGGAGAGAGAGGAGTCGAGGATGACACCAAGGCAGCGAAGTTGGGGGACAGGGGAGATAGAGGTGTTGTCGACAGTGATGGAGAGGTCAGAAGGGGATGGGGTATGAGAGGGAGGAAAAACTATGAGCTCAGTTTTGGCAAGGTTAAGTTTGAGGAATCGAGAGGACATCCAGGAGGAGATGGCAGAGAGGTAGGCGGACACCCTAGAGAGGAGGGAGGGAGAGAGATCAGGAGAGGAGAGGTATAGTTGAGTGTCGTCAGCGTAAAGGTGGTAGCTGAAGCCGAAGGAGCTGATGAGTGCACCCAGAGAAGAGGTGTATAGAGAGAAGAGTAAGGGTCCCAGAACAGAGCCCTGAGGGACCCCGACTGGAAGGGTGGATGGGGGGGAGAGAGACCCAGAGGTGGTGACAGAGAAGGAACGGTGAGTAAGGTAAGAGGTGAGTGTAAGTAGTACTCATGCTTGTGTCCTACTTTCTCTGTAGTACTGGCTAAGACACTGGTCCCAACCATTGTTGTAATATCCCTGTCAACATAGATGACTGATGACAAATCAATGTTAAAATATTGTATTAAAAAAAAAACCATAGGCATGAATAAATTACTTTATATTTAACCTAATTTATCTTAAGAGCCATGGCTTCACTACAAGCCACCGCGGCTCGCTTGTTGTTGTTAGTGCCCCTCGTCTCTACCATCGTCATGCCTCCCTGCCAGTTTCAGTGTTCAGTTTCCTGGATGCTTACATGCTTCTGTACTCTGTTCCTGTACTTCTGGAAAGATACTTTAGTGTATGACCCCAGAAGCGAACGCAGGATTTAGAAGGGGGGGTTTCCGCCCCCCCGGGGAAAAAAAATAGAGCGAGAGAGACCATTTCAGCGAGTCTGAATTCTACAGCAGCCACGGCGCTGTCAAGAAGCATCCGCGGCAGTGCTGTATTATACTATACAGTATTATACTAGCCTGTATTATACGGCTGCTGTGGAGTACCGTTGGTTCCCGGAGGGGAGGGGTTTCTGGGGAACCAGAAACCCCCCCCGCGTGCACCACTGGACCCATGGCTTGTTTTTTGGACTGTGATTTATTGCTGTGACTCGGATATTCTGTCTTTCTCGGATCTGACCCTTTGGCTGGACCTTACCTCACTGCCTGCTTGTGCCCTTTGACCGCGGCCTGCCTCTGACTTCATTTATCTCCTGACATCATCCCCTTGTCGCACTACAGTTATATCCATAAGCTTGTACTACATTGAGTTTAAGACCTGTGAGCGCAACAAGATCTACGGGAAAGGCAGCTGCTATAGGTGAAGACCTCTACCACCTGTTCTACAAGCTTATGACAATAGCAGTTAGCCGTGACATTTTATAGGAATTACAGGAAAAAAATAATGTTTTTTTGCATCTAAGAGTTTTTCCCCTGTCACATCTAAAATATTGTTAAACACATAGATGTGTCTTAATACCTTGCTTGGGAATCACTGTAAGTCACGCCCATAATGTATAACCAGACTGGCTTCATTATTCTGTCTGATGTTTTTTATCCAAATACTCTGCAAATGCATAATATTTTATAGTTTTATTAAATTAGTGTTGCCATAATCTTAACTGTGCTCTACTAAAATTAATTCTAATTTATGAACATCACTATACCTGTTGAAAACAGACTGGATCTTGTCTTTTTGTATCATTGGTTTTGGAATTTCAGGGGCTGCACAAATTCACATTTTTGTCTTTTTTTCCCATTGGTGGTGATTGATGTCAATCTATAAGTGAGATTTTTCTTTTCTGGAAGGGTGTTGAACTAAGTGCAGAGTCAACACTCTTCCTGCTAAGCTTCAGTCCTAATCCAAAGTAAGCAGGTAAGAGGAACCAGACACTTACAAGGAAAGAGGTGCTGCAGCAGCTATATACAACACCTAGAAGTAAGTGGTTCCAGGTGGTGGCGGCAGAAATGGTGACTGACAGTACAGGGGCGCACACAGAGGGGGTTTCTGCTTCTCCAGAAAACCCTCCCCTCCGCGAAGAACAGTGTCCCTACATAGCGGCACTATACTATACAGCAGCCGCGGCGCTGTCAAAGAAGCGTCCGCGGCAGTGCTGTATTGTACTACAATAAAGCACCGCCACGGACACTTCTTTGACAGCGCCGCGGCTGCTGTTCAGTGCAGTGCAGCCAAAATGGAGCTGCTGAACATGCACGGCCGCATGCACAGCAGCTCTATAGTTTTTTTGGGAGGGAAAAAAAATCATGCGTTTGCCCCTGCAGTAATAGGGTATCCAGAGACACAGCAGTAAAACCACAGATAAACAAGAGAGAAAGCCAGGGTGGCAGAGTAAGCCCATTCTGTCACATGAACCTTGGTCAAAAAGGTCACCGTAATGTTCTAAACAGGAATAGTGTTCTAACTCTGACTGCCAAACAGAAATCTATGGAGAAAAGCAGAAGCAAAAAAGCCCATTGTTCTATGTTACTACCCCTACATGAGGAGGTATACATAGGAACTGGAAGCTGAGGATAACAATGTTCTCTCTTAAAGCCTTGCAGAAAAAATTTCCATGCGACTTGTGGTCTGGTTTCTGCAAGACCAAGTAAATAACAACCACACAAAAGAACAGATTATCGTTAATTCCTTTTCTTCTAGAGACTCCATGAAAGCCATAACTATGGGTAGCTAATTTCTCTTGATGGGTAAAGACTGTTTAGGGTCCTCCCTATTGTATAGGTTTGGGACATTCCATAGTTATGGCTGTAATTAACTCTCTCAAAGAAAAAGAATTGGATAAGAAACTAAATAATCCTTGCAATCATTACTCTTGTAGGCTTGTTTTTCTCTAATCCAATTTTAGATCGTTTGCTTAGAGGGAACATACCTTCTTCTAAACCCAGTTGTAAGAAGAAGGTGCTCTTCTGTCTCCCTGATTGCTTCTGTTCTAGACAGATATATGAAAATTGCTCTCACTAGATCCACTGAATGCAGTACTCTCCTTTTCATCTTTTGGTTGTGGATAAAGGAAGGCACTGCTACTTCCTGATTAATCTGGATACCACTTTCGGAAGAAGTTCTGAATTGGCTCTAACAATTTATCTAAGCTGAAATTGAGAAAAGGTTCCTTGCATCAAAGTGCTTGTAACTCCGAACCTGGGCAAGCAGATGAAATTGCTTTCAAGAAAACAACTTTTAATGTCATCCATCTCAGGAAGAATTTCAGCAGAGTTTCATAAGGATCAGACATTAGCGCATTTAAAACTAAATTAAGGGCCTAAGCAGCCACAAATGGTCTTGTGGATGGTTGAATCCTCTTCAGTGCCTGAAAGCTATCAAATCTTGCATGGCTAAATTAGTGTCCAAGAATAAATTCAGCGCTGTCAACAGTACCTTAAGAGTGGATTCCGCAAGGCCTTTAGTGAACCCATTCTGGAGGAAGTCCTGGGATCCGCGGATTGGCTGCAACAGGATTCATTCTGGAGCCAAACACCAAACTTCTTCCAGATCCTGTAATAGTTATTTGAGAAATTCTTCTCTCTCATCATTAAAGAGGAAGTAATTACCTGCTTTGACACCACGTTTGATTTAAGCTTGTGCTGCTCAATCTCCAGGCTAAAGCCAGTTTCTCTGGATCTGGATGCAGATATGGACCCTGCCACAATAAATCTGGATGAAAAGGCAGAGGCCATTACTGTGTCAAAGTCATATAACTGGATGTAAGAAAGTATATTGATTAATATTGTTTTACCGTGCGATTGCGATCAGTACGCCACATGTAACGTCTCATGGCACAATTGCACGATAAAGCATGCAAGCATACACTCGCACTTTCACATTCATTTAAATATATATTTCACATTTATAATGGTTCCATTCCACAGTCATTTATGAGCAGATGTTATTTGGTTTATATTTATATATTATAAGGTTATATGTACACTTTAGTGATATTTTAAATTCAGGTCACAGGAAGCATGTCATGTTTGGTATCATTCTAATCCCCTATTTATCCACAGTTGTCCGGTTCATTCGCCGAAAGGATCGCACATTGCGTGCACTAGTTATCGATGATAGGGAATAAATGATTGGAATGATATTGTCTGTGTAATGCTAATAGACCAGTTTGAACCAGTTTGTGGCGGGAAAACTAAGTAGGCATCATCTGGAGAGCAGACCCCCACCCTTGGAGAGGGTTGTGTAAAGCAGTCTATGGACTGCTTTACACTGGACCTTCCTGAAGCCTGAACCTATGGAAACTTTCCAAGTCACCTTTATTGTCTTCACTGTATCACTAAATGTATATATACAGCTCCATGAAACCAGCTAAACAGTCACACTGACCACAGTCTTCTGGACTGTAGGACTGTCTAGCTGGATCCAGCAGAGAGCGCAGCGCATGTATGTATGTATCAGGTATCGGCTGTACTGTACTTATTTATTGAACTGATAAACTTTTGCTTTTGATAAATAAATTGCTTGTGCTTTGGAACCACACAAATCGCATAGACCACGCTTATTGGAAAACAATGAAATTACTTTAATAATTTGGGGGCTCACAGCTGAAAGTTAAGCTACCGGACAATGCACAAAGCCTACGGTATTCAGTTCCTCAACAAAGGGTGGAGTGACGCGTCATATACGGGTAAGAACGCAATGTGTTTAAAACCTGTTCATGATTCTGTGTTGTGAAACTGAATGTCTGTTTTTGCATAATATAAGGAGCGCTAACTTGAATCTAGGGACAAGGAAGAAAACTGTTTCTTTTTATTGTCGTTTTGCCTTTTAAATGTATAGTACTGCATAGCGTATGTGTACTTCTTGCATATGTGTACTTCCGGTGTTGTTGCCACGTATTTAAACAGTTGTTTTGATAGTTTGTTATATGAATAGTATAATAACTTGCTAAAGCCTCTGAAAAAAATATTACTATTGTTTGGGAAATGAATTTTCTGCGCAGAAAACAAAGTTGTATGTGTATGTGAATTGTATGATTATAAGAAGAAGAGAAGAGTTGATTTACTGTTGAAAAGAGACAGAGGTGTTTTTCAGGTGTGTCTGACGAAACACGGTAAAAAGGTGACCTGAAAACAAAGGTTCTGTTTGAAAGGATAACAGGATATAAAGAAACCTTTGTGTGAGTGGCGTTCTGTTCTAACAAAGAACAGGGGATAAAGAGACGCCACAGAGTACACATGGCAGGTACACTCAAAGCGAAAACAACAGGTTTTCATGGTATTTCCAATAGTAATCGCAAAGCTTACTGATAGTATCTGTAAGCGGTGCGATCGGACCGCATGGTTGATTGTGCAGCCGTGATTGTGACTTGGGACATATGGGAGGAAATTATGTTGTTTCTCCATTGAGTACGTTAACAATTGAGTGTTATTGTTCAGTGATGTGGAGTTGAGGGGACGTACCTATTGAAATCGTCCATGGTCAATAAGAGATGGCCAATTGTGTGCTGCCTAAGGAAGGGCTGGTTGTTTTGGTAAGGAATATTATGCATAATAAATATGGTGCGTACGCAACTGCGTATTGCGACAAATGGGTCAAGATGACCCGGGAGTGTGTGAGACCTTTCCCAAAGATCGGTAGTTTTAATTCAGAGGTGTTGAATAATGTTAGCGATAAAGTACGGTTGATTGAATCAACAAAAATGAGAATTGAACATGATGGCTGTTTAAAACTGTGGCAACAGCAAGGTAACAACACGTGACAGGGTACTAATACATGCGGAAGTAAACGTACCGGAAATGAGCGTTCCAGAAGTGCACTTTGAGAAGCATTGAGAACTGAGTGCAAGCGCGCCCCCGCCGCCAAATGCGGTTGGGGTGGTAAATACAGCCGATAGCAAAAATGTTAAAAATGTAACCAGTAACCTGTATGTTGTATTAAGTCATGTTGAGTAATGTTTCAGAAGAAGAAAATGAACCCACCGTCATTTCAGCCATTGCTCGTGCCAGTAACATTCAAGAGGCATCACACGGACAAGGGAAAGGAACGGTCCCACCAGCAGGGGCAATGGCTGAAATTGGCGAGAATAATATAGAAATGAATAGAAGGAGGAACATTCATTGTACTGCAACAGTAATTCCAGCAAGTAGTCCAGAATGTAGGGATTTGGTGGGTTTACATCCTGTCCGCACAACAGCAGTTCCCAATGGGAAGGCGGACACAGATGGTGTAGTTCCCATAAAACATGTAGCAATGCATTGTCCATGGACTAGATCTGAAATGTTTTAAATTATGTCTGATTTCCCTGATCCTAGAAAAGATTTGGCCAAGTGTCAGAAGTTTATTAGATATTTTGGTAATGTATATGAGCCAACTAATAAAGATTGGCGAGTAGTGTTGAGAGCCGGTTTTCCTCTCGATACTGATATACAAAATTTTATTAAGAATTATATGTTGGAGGAGGATAGATCCTTAACAGAGGATGATAATCAGGAAAATGTTAAACGTATAATCTCACAGTTGGCCATATATTTTCCAGTGTTAGTGAACTGGAGCAAGATTATCACTATCAAACAAAAGAATAGTGAGATGGCAACAGACTATTTTGCTAGAGCTCTGTCAACAATGACTAAGTACACAGGGATATCAGATATAAAAGATAACGTACATCACAGGGAACTAACTGTTATAGTACTAATGAATGGTCTCAGGGAGAATCTGAAAATCAGGGTGCGAACTGGAGAGGGATCACTGTAGATGCTCTCAGGGAGTCAGCTATAAAACACGATAAAAATACAAATAAACAGAAAGAGACACTAAGTGATAGGTTAATGATGGTAAGTATCCAAGCACAAGAGGGACTGCACACACGACCACAGTATAATAACACCTGGTTTAAGGAAAGGAAACAACATTAATTGAGGAAGTGTTTTAGATGCACTAAAACAGAACACCAAGCAAAGGATTGTACAATGACAAGAGCGGAAGAGACTTGGGCCACCTAAGGGGGAATTACACAGATACCCACAGAGAAGGCGCACACAAGTCTCAGAGGGTTCTCAACAGTTGCCCGCACACATTTTAGCAGCAAATGCTTTGCAGGAGAATGGTAGCCAACTCTTGGGGTCAGGTCATACCTGTAGTCCTACAACCAGGCAGGGTAAATGTTAATCTGTGGTAAGTATCAGTGTGCAGGTTTAGAAAGAAATTGATTTAAAAGTATGGTGTTATTGCTTGTTTGTTTTATGTTGTCTTGTGTTTGCTTTCCTGATCGCTGGCCGATGGTAAGATGAAAATGTTTGTTTTTCTTTGTTATTTGAAAATAACTATCTTTTTCTTCTTTTTCCATAGATAAGGACAAACAAAAGAAAGATATGCTTAGTGATTAAGGGGATTGATAGAGAAGTCCAAAAATTTATCTTGAAAGACAAATTAACAATGGATCATTGTAACACACTTTGTTTTAGGTTGCAGTGGCTCATAATTTATTTGGCTGAGTCATTATTCAAAATGAAGTATGTATATACTTTGCTCTAATGTTGTTTTTATGTATTTCAGGTAGAAACACATGCGAGATACAAAGTATGCATAACTAAGGGTTAATTTTGCACTTCTCTATTTTATTTAGAAAGTCTGTCGCAAAGGTTCATAGTTATTGTGATACCGAGTTCCATATGCGCTAACGATGGACGACAATGGATTGGACGGGTGACGTTACCCCCCCAGTTAAGTATGGGGAGGGGTTCATAGTTTAGTGAATAGCTAAGGGGAGTAGTGGAATAAGTAGAGCCATTTTCCCATAGTGTCCAATCCAGCTGTCATGTTTGCTGGAACATCTCCTTGTCTGCTTTTCTGTTTGCTTTCATATCCTTGTGTTCTTATTATTTCTTTGCTTTCCTATTTCACAGTCTTTACAAGAAAAGAGTGAGATACTGACAAGGGATGTAAAGATATAAAAAAAACACGACATTTCTGACATCAAAGTCAGGGATACACACACTAGATTGACATAAGTCATGGAAGCAGCTAGTGTTTGTTTTTAAGCAGAGAAATAGTGGAAATAGGATTCATGTTTTATAGCTTGCATATCTGCCTTGTTTGTCTCCTGTGCAGTGTGCCTTTACATAAAGTGTGGGAGACAAGAAACTAGCTAAAAGTAAATTTAGTCATATAGATATGCATCTCAGTGTAGAACATTGGAGTTGGATTTTTGCCACAAGACCTGACATAATGTGAAACCCTAGAAAATGTAAAATATTTTTTCACTGTTAGACAGACATGTATTGGATACTGTTATATTTGAAGAAAGTGTTATAGAAATGGACCCCTTTGTCCTTCTCACTTAGCCAAGTAGCTGAACGTGTGGGATTGAAAATGGCATGCGAGTTGTTAGAGGGAAAATCAATTGATTGTTCTTCAGTATTTTTCTAGTATAGGGGGTGACATTGAGGCAACTGAAGAACTTTTTATAGCAATGGCAGTACATAAGTAGGACATTACATGGAGGACTTGTGACAGTGACACAGTTACTAACAGAAGTAGCTGTCAGTTAAGTCCACACTTACACACATGACTGTACATGACTGTCACAACAGGGCAGACATAGCTGTCAAATAGACAGCAGACAAATCTGTTTTGCATTTTCTTTGTATTGTTTTAAATTTTGTACACACACACGTACACATACACACACACCCACACAAATTAGTTAATATATAAGATTTGTGTTACCTGACGAATAAACAGTGTGAAAGGTGAAGGGAGATGGTCAGGAGTCTTCTGGACCCTGGAGAGATGGACAAGGTAGACCAGTAGCTCCAAGAGTGTATCTTCCAGGTCTAGCGGAGGCAGAACATGGTCTGGCTCAGCTAGGTACACAAGGTATGTGCGAGTTGGTAAGAGTTTCTTCTCAAGCTAGTAGGAAGGCAATGTCCTGTCTTGAATGAGAGTGTGTGTCAGGAAGGCAATACCAATAGAGCCATCCCATACCCCTCCTACAGATGGATTTCTCCAGGTAAAACAAGTCCACTTAAGCAAATTACCACCTTGCAGGATCCTCAAGTATGCACTAGTGTACCGATGAAAAATCTGGGTAAAGGTGTATTGAAATGATTCTAATGTATTGCTGTGTCATACTCAGGGCTTTTTGTTATTTGATGTGGTATCACTAGTTATAAAGGGTGATAGGAGTATTCATGTCATTGGTAATAACTGTATAATGCATGAGCAGTGATAGTGAGTTACATACTTTTGATTAGCCACAAACCAGTCGGAAAATAAAGTAATGGTACTAGCTAGAACGAATTGAATAGAATGAGGGTTGAAACTTGATTGGAGCGGCTGGTAGCTTCGGCCACTAGTCTTCCCCACTATGAAAATCATTCCTAAACTGCCTCTTAACCTGTCATCTTTTGAAATGTTTTTGACTTTTCTTGTGATGAGTTTGTAACAGAGACTGGTTTAGACCTTAAGAGAAGCAAATAGTGAGACAGCAACCGAGAACGTTCGAAACACTGTCTCCTGAGGTGTTACATTAACTATCAGGATGTTGGACTGGGAGAGTAAGTTGCTCAGGTTGTTTGACAGATAGGTACCAAGTGTTGACGACCAGCATCACATCCTTAAGGGTAGCAGAGAGACACTGGTACCCATTCCATCCATTGCAGTGTCATCAACACCCAGAGAAGGTTCTAATTACACTCATGAATCTGTTCTGGGAGACCCCAATTGCAGTTAACAACACCTGAGCCAAGAACTTTTGCAAAGACAGTTGTTCAGCATGAAGTAGTAGTTGTTCCTGTTCTGTGTTTCTCTCTCTCATTCTCTTTTCAGGACAGTCAATTCTTTCAATTGGGAACAGGTGACAGAGGCTGGTTCAGGCAGTGATACTGAGGAGTTGGGGATGAAGGAGAAGGTGTTAGCACAATCAGTCCAGCCAATTACTTTATTCAATTCACGGGTAAAGGAAAATTTGGAAACCTGGGAGCTTGGAGAAAGTGCGAGGGGCTATTGTCTAAGGAGTATTACGTTCCTAAGTACATTGACCCCATAATTGGAGACGTGCATCCAGCGATGCCAGTCCAGTAATATTCGGACTAGAGCATGCATCCTTAAGAATGATTATCATTTTGGGTGGGTAAGGTTGTAGACCAAACAGTGCTGGGTGTGCTCTCAAGTGCCTCAGAGTTTATACCAAGTAGGACTAGTTCTCTATCCACTAAGTATTTCTGAGATACCCAAATTATGGGGTGGGAGGTTACTAGAGGAAAGGTAAGACAGCTAGGTCCCTTAGTTTGAAGTCTCCCAATATTTGTCAGGCCGATCACTGTTTCACATACAAAGAAACTTGAGTATTGGGAGACTGGGAAGAACGAACAGACAATAGCCCATCCCACAAGTGTTGATGAAAAGAACTGTTGACAGTATTAGAGTGTATATACTAGCTGAAGGAGATCGTATAGGACATTGTTGATAGACATAGGATGATGTTATTGGTGAACATGCATTATTTAATGTTGTCTGATCTAAAAGACATGCTTTGGCCAGATGAACATGTTACACATGAAGAATGGTTGTAGGATATTCTATATTGTTGATACATGTTCTACTGCACCCTTGAAGGGCATACAAAAGGCTATCTCCAAGCTCCAGAGGTATATGTTCTATAGTAAAAGAAAGATTGTTTCTCGGATTATGACTCTTTTATGGTAACCTGTCTGAGATCTACAGACAGAGTGGTCATACACAAAGGGGGACTTATATTACAGAGCAATGAAACATGGTACTGAGATCCTGCATAGAAAATCTTTAAGGTGATAGTTTAAGATACCATCAAAGGGTGACGCTGTCAAAGTCGTATAATTGGATGAAAGTATATTAATATTGTTTTACCGTGCGATTGCGATCAGTATGCCCCATGTCATGGCGCAATCGTACGATGAAGCATGCACTCGCACATTCATTTAAATATATATTTCACATCTATAATGGTTCCATTCCACAGTCATTTATGAGCAGATATTATTTGGTTTATAGTTATATATTATAAGTTTATATGTACACTTTAGTGATATTTTAAATTCAGGTCACAGGAAGCATGTCATGTTTGGTATCATTCTAACCCCCTATTTATCCACAGTTGTCCGGTTCATTCGCCAAAAGGATTGCACATTGCGTGCGCTAGTTATCGATGATAGGGCATAAATGATTGGAATTATATTGTCTGTGTAATGCTAATAGACCAGTTTGAGGCAGGAAACCTAAGTAGGCATCATCTGGAGAGCAGACCCCCCCCCCCCCCCCACCCTTGGAGAGGGTTGTTTGAACTGACGTATGGACTGCTTTACACTGGACCTTCCTGGAGCCTGAACCTATGGAGGCTTGCCAAGTCACCTTTATTGTCTTCACTGTATCACTAAATGTATGTGTGTGTGTATATATATATATATATATATATATATATATATATATATATACATATACATATACACATATACACACACATATATATACACACATATACACACACACACACATAGCTCCTTGGCACTAGCTAAACAGTCACACTGACAACAGCCTTCTGGACTGAAGGACTGTCTAGCTGGATCCAGCAGAGAGCGCAGCATGTGTATCGGCTGTACTTATTTATTGAACTGCTAAATTGCTTGTGCTTTGGAACCACACAAAATCGCATAGACAATGCTTATTGGAAAACAATGCAATTACTTTAATTGTTAGCATGCGAGTGATCAGTGAAAACCAAAAGAAAGACATACCCCATCTGGAATAGTCAGAGCATTTGTCCCTTCTGTTTTTGGATTAGTTTTGGTAAAAAATCTGGGAATCTTTGCATTTCTTCGCCATGACATCCACATGAGCAAGGCCCTGAACGAAAAGTTGCTGTATTCCTGAAATTTTTCTAGAAAGAGACAATATTGCTCTAACAAGACTCACAGTATGCAACAGTTATTACTTTTTATTAATTGGTTGTGAACAGAGACTTTGGAAATAAGCAGATTGTTCTTACACTATCTTGACCACATATTTAATATTCAAGAGGCTTCTTGGACAACAAAGCATGCAGTTCTCCAAGTCGATGAGCAGATGTAATCACTACTAAAAAATACTTTAGAGGAATATGCTGCATAGGTTAAAATGGATTTGAAATCAAGGCATCCAAACAATATTGAAATCCCAAGGAGCCAGAAAAGGATTGATCTTAGGCCGTAATCTTTTCATTGCTTGGAGAGAAGAAAAAAAAATAAAAATAAAATAAACTTAAAAGGTCTTGCAGTGCTAGCTTAGTGGTGAGAATACCAGGTGCAGATACCCAACCTTCAAGTGCAGAAAGTCAGATCTTTATCATACACCATGGGATACTCCATCTTCTTGACAAAATTAATATTTTGCATAATAGAATTTTTTTCCCTGCTTGAATCAGTACAATCAATCACTTAATCAGACACCGTTGTATCAAAATAGTGTTAGCTCAATCTCCATTCCATTAAAGAAATAAGTCTGGAATCAGTTGAAGAACTGGTCTCTGGTATAGAAGATCTGATCAGCATAATAGAAGCCAAGGTTGCCCTCAATGCATTCTCCATGCCACTGCAAACCATGGGCAGTGAGGCCGAACAATGGAAGGCTTGTCACAAATTCAGCGTGGAGGCAATGATGGGAAAAGGAGGGAACACAACTTGGCATATATGTTCTGTCAATAATGTAGAACTTCCATCTAAGAGCCCTGTTCCTGTGACAGGAGTAAACTACCTTGGCATTCTGGGCTGTTGGCATTAGGTCCATACCAGGAAGACAACCACTGAATTAGCAACTGAAAAGACTTAGTCTGTCTGATCCATCCAGGTAAATGGGCCTTACATTAATAAGGCCAACTGCTATGGTATTGCATTTACCTGCTACATAAAGAGCAAGGATATCAGATTGTTTTCTGCCCACAACTTCATTGTGTTGCCCCTGGGGTCTCTACATAAAAAGACTGTAGGCCAGACCAAAACGTCTGAATTGCTAAACGGTTGTCATTTCTAAAACATTTACATTTTGAAAGAATCACATCTTGATTTCCAAATCTTAGGATGCTGCCACCAGTTGAATGACTTGTGATTTTTGAAAGACTGACCATAAGGTCTAGAAAGTCTGAATTGCAATCCCACTGGGCAAGTAAATGCAGCTGAAGTTGTTGCATAAACCACCTTGCCTATGGACGCATGCTTTTGGCAGAAGCATTACTAACATACGGAGTGGAGATAAGCTTTTAGACTTCGCCGAAGACTGCATTTTGATTGTTTTTCCCTGTTATTGTAAAAAAACAAAAACTATTCTGAATTGGAGTGGAGGGCATAAGATGGCTTTGCTAGGTTGACAATCCAACCATGCTGTTGGAGGAACAGGATCATCTGTTGTGTCACACTTGGCAATGTATTTTGAAAAAAAAAAAATCCCACAGGATTGTTTTTGATGTGACCTATTGGTGAAACCATTTGGGCGGTCCCAACAAGTGTGAAACCACCATTTCAAGTGGCAAGTGGTGAAGAATAAGTAAAATTTAACTTCTACCCCAGATGGGACTTGATGCCACAATCCCAAGCTTAGGAGGCTAGTGCGTTAGGCCAGTGGGGCTTGGTGGGATGCAATTCTGACATTCCTATAAGGTGGTCTTAAAGATACAGCTACAAGGTTTTGCCTGTGTGACAGGATGGACCGCCTATGCCACCTTGTCTGTTGCTGCTGGGCTTACTTTGCCACCGTCCTCTCCTACACCAGCACCTAGAACTGCTTCCTTTTGGGTAACTCTCTGCTAGGCTACCCCCTTGCTTGTACACCTGGGTTGGTAGACCTGACCTTTTGCCTTCAGATCAGGGTTGCTGTGGATGGTCCCCCCCCCGGCCTATCACCCTATTCACCAAATTCATGTTCTTCATTGCTGGATATCTAATCTAAATTCTTAAACAGACCATGCCTCACAACCTCTGGATCCTCATTAACCTGCATAAGTTTCATAATCTAGGAAGTTATGTGTTTACATTCTTCAGGTGGTGAAAACCTCCATTTCTAAGAAACACATACTGCACAGAGCACTCCTATATAGCCATCTTGACAATGAATTATCACATGGGCCACACAATTATTGGACCCACAGGTTCTCTTCCCCTGTACAAGCTCCACAAATACTGTATAAACAGAAAAATAAAAAAAAAATCTCTAAGTAGGGATATTCAGCTTTTTAGGGGTGGGCTCCAAATCCATTGTACAGGTTCTTTTCAAAAATTTGCAGTAGCAACAGCAGTATCCCAAAATATTTTTTAAACTAGTGCCAACCACCCAGAATTACTCCTTGACTCAGCTTACAACATGGGCACAGGTCCCCTGCTGCAACTTAAGGGGCAGTGCGAAGAATTGTACCAGCATTTGATCCTCCAAAAAGATACAACTGCCGAGGCAGATGTATCAATAAATCTTCTGCAAGAAAACAGGAGATATACTGCATCAGCCCTGCAGTTTCTATCCAAGGATAGACCGGAAGCATCCCAGGTAAGCCAAACCTATGAGAAAGGTAAGCCCAAATATACAAAAATAGTCTCACTACACTAGAAAAACCTCCTCCCAGCTGAGACAGGAAAGAGAGTGCAGGAGGAGTCACCTTATCTACCCTTCAGCTGTGCTCACCGCCTCTAATCAGCCAATTACGGTGTTACCCATTGTAAGGGCTGCCATGGAGTAAGCAGAATAAATCATAACATGTAACAAAATCTTGCTGTAAATACTGGCCATAAAATTAATGGAATATGGGCAGTTTCCAGTTCTGGACAATGGTACAGTAACCACTCAGATTCCAGGATTGAACCCTAGAGTCATGTACATTGTCCCAGAATTGCAGCATGCTGCTTGATGCTATATGCTAACAAACTGCTTGGATAAATACATTATCTCAGTGGAAAAGGTTTGCCTATATTATTTAACTAGGGGCACACACACAGCTCTACAACTAAAGATCTAAGCCTTTGTGTATATGGTATGATGGCATTAAAGGGCCCAAATTATACATATGACAAGAGCTTGCAAGTTTAAATGTGTTTAAATACATTTTAGATAGTATCATGTAAATATACTTGCCCATATTCCTTATACAACTCCCATAAATGTGTTAACCTGCTAGTTAAGACAATTCTCTAAAATATTAAAATTTGAATGGTTATGAAAGGGTGAATAGTCCATTTGTATTGTAAGCACTGACAATTGTGGTAAATAGCATTTGATTTCTTTATACTAAACAAAAAGCTAGTTCTTAATAGAAGGATTTTTTTTTTAATGATATGCATAGGAAGTCTTTGTTTAAGTTTGTATTGTTTTAACAAGTCATAAATGGAAAGGCAGTTTTGATAGTTTACTGTTCAGCTAGACATTAATCACTGCAGGTAACAAGATTACTAGAATCAAGACAAGCAAACAGGGCACACTCATGGAAAAACAAAAATTCACCACACTAAACCTTCCCTCCAGTAACATAAAGGTAACACAAATTGCAGATATTTTAAACCAAGATTTTTATTTTGGTTTTCAAAATTGCCAATATTTACCATACAACAGTATAAAAAAAAAATATATATTATATTGCTGCTAAAATATTTTCCCCATGTATGTTAGAGTAACCAATAGTCTTAAGTCCCATATTTTCACCAAACACCCTACTCCTTTTTACAATAAATTATCAAAGAGATGTACAAAATATTTCAGGTGACAGGGAAAACCAAGTGAGAGGATAATAGTTTTACAAATGGGGGATTTGGCAGCAAAAAGAATTACAATGTTATACATGTAGGGATTGAGTTGTACATTTTTTTCCTCTGTTACATTGTGCTTTTATCACACTTTTGTTCCAATAGAATATAATTATAAAAAGTTGTTGAAGTAACAAAGTATGCCAATTTAAGCCCTAGACATGGAAGAATAAAAATGATGGTTTCTAATGATCTGTGTGACCATTGGCAGCAACTTCACATTAAGCAGTTAGTAAGTTTCCTGTATTTGCCAATTGTTCTCTAATTAACATCCCTGGAGCTGATACACACAGTAGTGGTTGCCACAGTCACTTGATAACGAGCCTAATGTGGGATCAAGGTCTTAACTTTTACCATTTTATAAAAAATGCTGCATTATATATTTAGAATTCTAAACAGTAACTTATCTACTCAATTCAGAATTTCTGCATTTATAAACTACATGCTTTTTTAATGCTCTACAACTTTCATTGATTTAAGGTGCCCATACATATTGAGATATCAGGCAAGTGACTGAAAAGGTCCAATCCCCAATAATTTAAGAGGCTCATTAATAAAGTATGGGGCTCAGTGCAGTTGGAAGAGAAAATAAGTCCCTATAGTCCTGCGTGTGTCACTTTCAACTCCACCACAGCCAGAAATGATCTGGCTACTCTGCAGTGGTGTCAATGGCTGATCATGTTCAATTTTGCTGAGGCCAAACAGTACAAGATTGAGCACAAGGTCAGCACATATAGCCAACTTTAGAAAGCATTCATCAAGTAAACCCAACTCAAAACCCTCACACAGCTCTGTCAAATGCTGTGGATCAGTTCTATCCACAATAAGTCTCTGAATCAGTGATGTTTACAAGAGATGGCACTTTGACAGGGTGTTCAACTTTAAGAGTTTTACAAAATTTCCCTATATCCCAATAATCGTACTTTAGTTGGGTTCCCCATTCTGTGTTCAGCAAGGTCTTTGTTGTAGCCAAACCTCATGCCATCACTTTGGTGATGCTCAACATTCTCCATACCAGGAGAACGGACGCAGACACTGAAGCTTTGAATTCAATCATTGTGTTGGATCTCCTCTACTAGAGGAAAAGCTGTGAATCACCAAAGGTGATCAGCAGGGGTCCCAGATATAGGTTTGTGCAGAGACCCTGTTAATTACAGAGTATAGAGGGGGTGACCACAAAGTATCATTATTGGAAAGGGTATTTAGTAAACTTTGTAAATAAAGCACAAAAGACTGAATTGGGGGAAGGGGTGGAGGGAGAAGTTACTCCTCCCTTAAGAAACTTTGGGACAAATATCCTATCTTTTAAAGCAGATTATCCTAGCAAAGTGACCAACTCATGTTACATTTGTATAGTTTGTGAATAAAATAGTTGCATTACAACAAAAGCATATTTTGAAAACACTATGTTTCATTATTCTATACTGATCATGGCAAAAAAAACAAAAAACAAACACCTTATATCAAGTAATCAACCATCATATAGACTTGTGCTACATTAGCTTAAGGCAGGAGAAAGAAAATAAAAATAAATCCAGACTGAAATATTTAGTAAACAGATGTAAAATTGCAAACGTATTGGTTTTACAAGAATGTGTTTTAGTAGCAATAACAAACTGGTTTAGTTTAGTGTTGACAAACCCGGTATGCCATTAAATCAATCCACAAATGAAATGTCCTAGCTCATTCATACAGGTAGATCCAATTGATACGTAAACATATACAGCATTTGAGGTGCATAAATAAAGTGGATGCCAGAGGGATAGACATCTGGACAAGGCTCAACAGCTTCAGAGTTTAGGTTTTAGCAATATAGTCCATTAATCTTGTATATGTTTATACTGCATTAAAGTTATACTATTGTCACCAACATTGTAAATGAAAGCAATTTAAAGCATACAAGTTTTTTCCCCTCAAATGAAAAAAAAAAAAAATATAAGTGCAGTGCTCAATGAAGTGCGATCATTTGTGTGAAACAGGTGAAATGTACTGTGCGTTGAAATACTGTATGAAGATTCAGAAACAATTTTTTGGTAAGCTTCTGTAATGTCGTGCAACATTACTCTTTCATATAAGCCAATAAAGTTTTATGTAAGGTGTGTTGGAGGGGAAGGTGAGGGAACAAAAGCACATTATCCAGTCTTGGAATTCTAAGACCTTCAACACCAAGAGAAGAGGCCCCAGCTGAGCTCGTGCAGCACTGCAAAGACTGAAGACCATGTAAGACACATGTAACATGTCCCCAAGTACAGGAAAACCAAAATTAAAGAGCAGCAAGCCTGGCATTAATCTTGTATCATCTGTTAATGGCATGGTCATACAGTTCATTGTATAAAATTGTCTAAATGTGGTTACATAATATGTAACAGATGTTTCCAGAGCAGCAAACCCCGAAAGAAAGTTCTTTTCTGTAAAGACTTTGGAGCCCTTTGGACAAGAGATGGTGGTGTGATTTTGCTCCAAAGTGAGTAAGCCATAACAGACTCTTCCTCCATCATGGTGTAGAAGACAAATCTAGACATATGTTAAAGCTTTGGTTTTATGGTCCCATGTCAACTGCATTTTCAGTTGATTTTATTTGCTCTTTTGTTGGGACTATTGCATTGAAAACAGGCAGTTTTTTTTTTTTTTTATCAGTGTCAGAACATAAACAGTTCATCTCCATCTGCAGGATTCAGCTCCATTCTGTCCCAGTTGAAAGGAGACAAGCATTCTTCACTCTGAAGATCACTTGCAGTCACTCCAATATCAAGAACCTGAGGATTGGTCCTAGACTCAGCAAGTCTGTGGATGGTGGAAAGGTCCTTGTTATTAGAAGGAACAGCTGAACAGGGAAAAATCAGAACTAGTACAAAAATCAAGCCATAATATACACTAATGGTCCAGTAGAAAGGTGCCCTAAATGTTTACTATGAAGTGTTGCTGTATAGACCACCCCTATCTGATCTGCTTAATCAAAATGCAACTTTACAAAGAATTAGCATTGTGTACAAAAGTCATCTGGAGTCCGTGGCAAGGAAACATTAACCAGCATTAATGTGTATATCACCAAGGCAGCAGGATCTCCAGAAGACATGCTGAAATGCTGCAGACAGCCACCCAAGAATTATAAGATGCCCCCTTCCTTTATGGGCATTTGGTTTTAAATTCAAATGCATATATTAGATTCCCAAGTTGGAGGCTGTGTTTGAGGAGACCACCTTATTCAGAGCTACTTCATAATTTACTTCCCACCCTGTAGGGACTACAAGTCCCATGATCATTCATGGATATACTCTATAAAGTTACCTTGAAAATGCCTCGTCTAATCCATCATCAAGTTCCTATAGAGAGAAAAGAAATTAATAAATTCCCACAACTTTACTATAGTAAAACATTGAATGCCTAAATGTTAAAGGGGTACCACTCCTATATGAAATCATGTTGTAAACAATATATTTCGCTGTGATGTGGTGTAAAGAGAAAAACCTTCACTTGATAACGTTTTGCTCTTTTACCATCGGGCAATCTTTACTGTACTGTATATTAGGGGTCATATTAGAGAAGTGTCTTGCCCAAGTTAAACTTAAAGTTTGGAAACCGTAAAAAAAAAAAAACACACAAAGTGGAAGAATAAAAAATTAAACATGGAGCACCAATAAAATTTAGACTTTTGCAATATTCAAGCATGAGCGCAAAGTCCTCTCTTGTGTATTAGTGGCTAGTAACTGGCAAATGCAGTCATTCTAACTTTATTAAAAGAAATGGGTTCTAAAAACTGGTGTTCATTGAAGTTCTCCCATGTATCTTAAATTCAGGATTTTATTTTAAATATATCTGCACATGTGAGGACCTTTAACATTAGCATTTTAATAGTATGTAAGCGCTTGCTGCCTACTGAAACTAATGATTTTCCAAACTGATTTAAGAGGTTTACATCTGCAACTTACCCATACTATGTTGTTATTCTCATTGGGGGCATCTTGTTGAAATATGCCTTCAAAATGATTGTCACTGGCATTTAACCCGTCCAAGGCTTTAGAAGAATCTTCTAGTTCTAAGAGATTACCTGTAGCTACAATTAAATCACATGGACACAATTAGAGGAATTAAAAGTGGGCACATACAGAGCACAGCTATTTAAGGAACGCTAGACACCAGGAAGGAAAGCTTACCACTTTGATATCAATGTGAATACATGCATTTGTTTGTAATGGATGATGCCATCACCGTCATAGATGACATGAATACCAAACTCTAAAGGAAAATATTTCAAATCATACACTGTACCTATATATCTCAACTGCTTCATCTCTTACCTCATCTCAAAATACTGTCAGCCAACATACAACACACCTAGGGAGAAGGGGGGGGGGGGGGGGGGGGGACTAACATTTTGTGTGGCACCACCAATCACGATGCATGGCCTGTCACACAGAAAACAAGCCTATTTCAGTGTAGCAAAGGAACCACCTTTCCCACACAGCCTATGACCTTATGACCACTGGCCTTGTTAATGTCCTACACCATTTGAAAGTAAAGTGTGTATTATTCAATATAGCATACTTCCAATTTAAAAATATAGATCGAAATCTCATCCTGTTGAGGAAACACCATGAATTTTTTTGAATCTTTTATGGATATAGTAGCTCGTTGTGGAACAATACATATGAAAGGTGTCAGACAAAAATGGTTCTTTCCAAGGCATTTACCAAATTGTGAACTTTCTGAACTAACCTCCTTTAAGACTGGTAAGACTTGATGAGCCGTCGGACTGAGAACTACTTGCCCCCTCTCCATCAGAGCCAGGTTTATCCCTCTTCTCTTTACCTGTAAAACAAAGACTGGTAGTAATTGTTGCTTAATGCCAGTAACATGCCTTTCTGCACAACTGGCCTCATGTAAACAGTTAATTCAAGAAAAAAAAAAAAAAAAAAACCCAAAACCCAAAAACAAAAACCCCACATAAGTCAGTCATTATTTAAACGCACAACTGGATAATGTATAATTATAAATAGTGTTTGATTATAAAACTCTTATTTGAGTTGAGGCAGTAATGGGCAGTTAAATTGACCCAGTTTCCTTGATATGGAACAAAGATTGTGACCTTTACAACGCCACTGTCAGGAGGGGATTGCTGGATATTAAGAATTTGAAGACAAGTGTGCCAAAATTAAAATACTTTGCCTACAGCTTGGTTAGAAGCCATTTGCATGTTAAGCGCAGTATAATAGTTCTAATCCTACCAATAATAACCTAGTGACAAACCAGACAGGCACCAATTTATAATAAACATAAGTTTCTTCAATAGATTCATCACTAGCTGGGGTTATTCATTTTCTAAATATGTGTTCTGCAAACAGCGCCAGCCCCCTCCAACTCTGCCTGCGAACAGAGAATAACCAGAGAAACTGTGAGAAGGGCGCTGGAGAATCCGATTTGCTTGTCCACAGTCTAAGCATGCAAGCCTACACTGTAGAGGAAAGTCTCCAGCGCCAGTCTTCTTCCTCCAAGTCAGTCCTCCCTACTAATAAGGAAAGCAGAAGGGTGGAACAGGAGATTTACTATATTTTATGCTACTGGGTGAATGGATGGGATGGAAACATTTTATCCCAGAGTAATAAAACCTCATGGTAATGAGCACACTATAAAACGGTGGTCACACACAAAATAAAAAAAAAAGTAAGTAATACTTACCATCTCGGGATACTTGCCAGAACTCAAACGCCACTTTAAAAGCTTGAGCCACTGTTAACGTAACTGCATGTGCCTAAAAAAAATATATATAATATAACCTAGAATTCTGACTTTGGTAGTACTAAGATTCACAAGTGATGCAGCTTTTGTACATGGGGCAGTTACAAGGTTTAGAAACTATACACCAAGCTATCTGAAGAGTAAATTTTAGCACTTACAATGGGTATAGGATGGTGGGTTTCTTTAACGAGCAACCACCACTGGTAAAGTTTACTTTACTCCAAATGGTACACACTCACAAATGCCCCAGTCACTCCTATTTGCAGCTGTGTCCAAGAATGTAAGCTGGCACACGCTGGGCGCTCCTTTACAGTCTTCACATTGGCGCTTATTTGTCCTATGTTGACTGTTATGTAAGCTCTGAGGAAACCAGGGCATAGATAAAACTACAGTGCCATACAGAAGCTCTAGATAATTCAGGCCACTGGAAATCTAGAACTGATCCTATGTTTTTTTTTGGGTCACTCTTTTGTCCTTCAAAGAGCCCCACAAAGACATGCAATGTCCATACAAGTATTTAGTAATTCTTTACATTTGTGACCTAAAGAATTCTGCGTTGTAGTGCCTGGGCCTTATTACTGAAAACTGATAAGTGTCCTTTTAAGCTATTTCCGATATCTGAAAAGACTATTGCATAAAAAAAAACAAAAAAAAAACAACACCTCTCAAAGAAATCACAATTCAATCCCACAACACTTAAATTTGGATTATAAAGTGAAACATAAAACCTAGTAAAAATAAATAAATTCCAATAGCTGGAAAAGTTGTTGGTTAGTAGGAAATGTCCAGCACAATATCCAATTTTCTTATGGACCAGGCTGCTACATACAATGTAATATATTGAAGCCCAACCTGTCTAAACAAAAAAAAAAAAAAAAAAACCCAAAACAACCCCCCCCCCTTCCCCACTAAAAAGTTTTATGTATCCATTAGCACAACTGCATTACAACTGTTTTATATACAATGTTTAAAAAGAACCACTAAACAGATTAGGTTAGAAAAGTGTATGGAGTGTGAGTGGCTCTGAAAGACACACGGCTGTACAACAAAGGCTGGAGAGAGTCTCCAGGGGCAAACAAACAAACATCTCATGCTTTGATTTACAAAAGGACCAAAGAGTATCAAACTACAATATTAAGGTTACCATTTTCCGTTTTGTACAGAGAAATGCATGGCATTCCAAGGTTTCATTCTGCTGGCTCTGAGCAATGTAGGCAAACACTTTATCATGTAACTTATCAGCTGTGCAATATGATATTCTGCAAGAAGAGGGAAACAGTAATGTACACCTTCTTAGAGTAGAAATCAGAACATTTTTTGGTAGCAAGCGAATGCACACAAAACAGAAGGCATAATTGAAACAAGATTTTTGATTCTCAGCAGGGCTGATTTATGACCACCTCAGAACCCCAATTTCTTTTAAAAGTAAAAGCACATTTTTCTATTTCTGCCGGTACAAATTATTGCTGCAGAAGATTAGTTCAGAGCTCTGAAAGAATCCATTGTTATCCGCTTACTCTGTTCACCAATGGGTGTTCAAGCATTACACTATTTATTGCATTTCACCACTAATAGCTAGGGATCACCTTTATCTAGAAACGTGGGAGGCCGATGGGGAGATAAAAATAAACTTGTCACCCATCTACTATATATTAGTAGTTCTGAAGGTGGGTACCCTGTCCTAGTCCATTAACCATCCCTTATGCTGGGTGTAGTTACATGCAACCCAATGGACGACATCACTGCGATGTCCTGCTGTGCACATTGCCAGTCATTAAGATAGGAATCTCCGCTCATTTTTCCTTGCACCCTATAGACTATTGCAGTAGAACTGGGAGACCCTAGTACTGGCAGAACAGCATCCCTGGGCAATGCAGGAATTGGTACCACTTTGTAATACATATATTAGAAAACATGCCTTAGAGCTGGAGGAGATGTGATTTCCAAGTGTATAAACTTCCACACCTTATTAACTCACCTGTATATTGACACATTCTCAATCAGCTGGTTAGTAATACTGTCATTAAGGATTATTCCTCTGGGAGTCACTTTTAGAAGAACCTTCTGTAGTTTCTTTCCACTTGCTTTGGCCTGGTTTAATAAAAAAGTCCGCTTTACATAAAAAACAAACACATTCTGCCACAATAGCATTAGCACCTAAACCTCCAACATCTTCTCATTCATCTTGTGGCCAGAACCACCACTCGCCCCCGAAACTAAACAAGGTTCAAACACCATTTCCTCTAACAAAATTGCCTCAATCATGTTTGTGAAAAACATTGATCAAAGTGGATTTTAATCACTGAAGTGTCTCTAGGAAGTCTGTTCATTTTAAATGACTTTAGTAGCCATAGGTAGTCTGTACTTGGAAAAATCAGTGTAAACTCTACACAGGCTAAGCCTACAGACTATTTTGACTCAGGGCCAGTCAGTCAAGATTAGACATGTCAACATGCCTTTGTGAAGTCCAATGTCTGACATATCTTGTTGTAGTTCCTTCCATTAGTTGAAGGACAATGAAACATATCTAGGCGATACCATACAGATTGGTTTTTATTACAAGGCAGAGACTAATTGTACGCTTTAGACCCACTGTCATGAGCAGTTAGTCACAGGCTAACCCAAGCGTCTAGCAAGTTTTGTACAAATTGTAGATTCCATATATTTTTGAAGTTCTTCAGAAGAGAAGACTCCTAACCCAGTGAAGAGCTGTAACTACACTATAATCAATATATCAGGGAACAACTTCTAAAAAGGTAAATAGGAATAGGTCAAGGAGATTTACTGTCAGTCCCCCCCCCCCCTCCCACAACTTAAGCTGCCATCACAAAACTTATATCTGGTACAACATAACTGAACACATTTGGTAAAGTTACTTTTTGGGTGTAAAAGCAAGGGAAGCATCTCTTTAAAACATGGAAATATTACACATACTGTTGCTACAATCCTCTTCACCGCAGCTGCAGATAGCTCTTCCCCTTTTGGTTGTTCTACCAAGGTCATGCCCAAATACTTCAGATGAAATAACATTCCTTCTAATAGTGTTTCCCTGGTATCTGTCCAATTTTCTGGAAGTTCTAAATAAAAAAAAAATAAAAAAATATTTATAATAGTGTTTATTTCACTTAGACAAAAACAGACCTTGAGCAAACACAAGTAGTCCTGCCTCTGCCAGGCACATGTTTGTTCACACACTAGAACAAAAATGGATCAAAATGGACAGTTACAAGATCAAAAAAGTAAGCTATGAAAAAGGACAGGCTGCATTTTGTTTCAGAAGCTCCCACTTATAGTTACCAGATAGCATTCAATCCATATAGTGTCCTTCTCCCAGGCAGTTAGTGGGAAGGTAAGGGCACGATGGAATACAACAGGCAAGCAGCCTCCATGATAGTCCTCTAGGTAGTGATTGTTCACTGTACCCAAACATTGCTTCCATGAATATCTTCCTTATGTTATGCTAACATGACAGGCACCTGTCCGAGCACATTCTGATGTACACCACAAGAAAGGAGTTGTCTAATAGGAACACTATAATTAATACAAACTCCAACGATCATTGGACTGTAGAAACAGTTTAAATTTGCAGTACATTACGCAACAGTCATTCACCAGAGAGCAAGACACACGTTGGTATGAAGGAAGTGGTTTGTTCAAACAAGGTGTTTAACCAAGCAGACTGACAGTTAAGCAGCAACACTTGCTTTACAACAATGCAGGATGGATTGGTTTGTTTGAAATACATCCCTATAGGCTTCAAGGGACTTCTATATTAAAGCACATCTTGAGACACAGAATGTGTTAACTGCAATCATGCATGTGTCCCTTTTGAATACCCTAGGGCACCAGACATCAGGCTTTCTATGGGGAATTGTGATTTATAAGTGTGCAGGGCTACAACACATTGGGGCACAAACCATCTACCTCCTAAAACTATGCCGCCTCCAGTCTATTTACTGAAGTGAGGACAAGTAGTGAGTATGCACCGGAAAGAGGCGCAAGAGTAAGCTTAGCTTTAAGAAAGATGCAGCCATAATAGGCAAAGGTCATAGGACATCACAGGTCTTTTAGGCAAGGCCATCACAAGAGTTTTATTTTGCTCAACACTGGTCATTGCAGATTAAAAAAAAATTAAGGCTCTAGGAGATAACCAATGTGCAAGAGAATGTCATTAAAACAAAATTAAATTGAGGATATGTATACAATTTTAAATCCCTGACCAGGTAATGAATAAAAGAGAAACATGTGAAACAGACTTAAAATGGTAACAGAAGGTTTTGCATATGAAGTAAATATATCCAAACCTTCCAGTGTAATAGTGGTTCACAACAAGTGTAATTGAGGTAAATGTCCTGTATTTGTTTTAAACAATTTGTAACAGTCAGTCAATAAGTTACTATCGGTATTAAGAAATTCTTGAGTTTAGATGAGCATTCAGTTGCTGAAAAAAACTATTGCCATCAGGTATTACAGATTACAATGAGGATGACGGCAACATATGAATATGCAGATACTTTTCCTACTCAACATCTACTATGATTCAGTTTACACCCTCATTTTAGTAAATAAGTTTAGATTCAAAATTCTCTGCTCAGGAAGATTAAAATCCATTTTCACTCTAGTATATGTACTACAGCCAATTCCGGTGGCAGGATGGGTGATGTGTCACTTCCTTAGTTAGAAACAAAAAAATTATAACCCAAGGCCAGGTATCCATTGATGTTGGTTAGTGTTTAACACTAATGGAAAGTATGTAAATATTTTTGGAGACTACTATAGTCCTGGAAAAAAGATCATGCTACGTGCTTATATTTTAGAAGCCAGTGGACTGAAACAAGCCTGTTATAACAAATCCATAAGACACTGATTAAAGAGAAGCTCATGAGACACAGAAGTGAGGGCAGAGAATTAAGGGATTGAATAGGGTTAGATGCATCAGGCTGTATAGGACAGTCCTAAATAGGAATATCACTAAGCAGAAGAACAGAGGAATACAAAACCACCATTTTGAGTAGCAGGAAATATACACATATTAGTAATGGTGTGAGGTAGGAAGTAAAAACAGGTTGAAAGAAAGCTCACATCAAAAAAAATGTAAACAACCTGTTGAAAAGCAGTTTTAGGACGTGTGACTGGATCACTGATTAAATACATTTATACCAGAAGTTATTTAAGGAAATGGCAACAAACAATACACCTATAGAAGGAACAAAGAATTTATCAAAGATTAACATATCACATGGAACAAAGTTTAAAGGAAGTGCAATATACAAGAACACAGGAAAAAAAGTTGCAGCTGCAAATACATTTTTAAAAACACCCATTTATAAAATATTCCAGTTTATAAATGCACCATAAGATTCATTGCAGTGACCGTTTAAAACAAAAGGTTTCTATAACAGCCACATGTTCATGTTTAGGAGCAAACACTCCAGTCTAAAATTAGAAGGAAGGGGTATTGGGAGGTGGAGAGAAATAGTCCTCCTCCAAAAAACCCCAAACATATCAAAGCCTACTCAGTTTGCAATTTCATCCACAATGTTTTGTTGGTCCAGGGCCATATATTTCACATTACAATTCATGTCAATTTAGAGATATTACTGTACATGTGACTATAAAGTAACTCAAGGACAATCTTTTGTAATTTCCAAACCACCTATTCACATTCAGTCTAGTGTTTATTCTGGAATAGCTTGAGAATATAGACAAGCATGGATTAAAAATCAGAAGAGAGAAACCCTACAACAGGATCTCTCCAAAGCCATTCAATGCACTTTGCACATGTATATTTAACATTTGCCTATGTGCATTATATAGTACCCACACACAAGACAGACAGCTTAATCTATCTTAAACCTATTCTGTTACTGGCTATCAAATTGAACAAAAGGCGGAGGATGATGCTTTCAGAAGGCACATTATACTGTATGTATTGTAACAACTACATGCATGCCTGAAATTCCTAGCATTACAGACAGCAGAGCCAATACCACAAACTGGGATATTGTTAAGCATGTAATTGTCAGATATGCAATAAGTGAATTCTATAAAATACAGCAGAAGTACAGAAGACCAAAACATATGAACTTTCATAATGTGTTTCTCCCTACCACATACACTATAACAAAAATGCAAGTTTATCATTCTTCCTGGATGGGCCAGATTAATTTGAAGTAAGAAGCTATTCCCCACTCATTTCAATGGGGTTTCTATATTTAGTGCAGGTGATGGAAACCCCCATGGAACAGAATGGGGAGAGTCAGTTTGCGCACCCAGATGCATTTGCAAAAGCATGCAAATCACAGTGTTGGACCTTTTTTATTTTAATGTAATGCTAGTGCTTAACATGCTTAGGCCCTCAACTGTTTTGTTTTTTTTACCAATTGGGGGTTATGCTTCCAGTTCATTCCTTCCTTTTCCACAAAATACTTTTGTGCTGGAGCAACTCCATACTCTTCCCTACTGTACTATTGTCTCATGCTTGCGATAATTGGGCTGTTACTGACAATCATTGCAGAGTTTTCGGATTTAAGCTTTTTGGTACGAGTGTCCAGGAATGTTTGGCTGTAGTAGGCATCTCTGCATAACTCCCTGGCTTATAGCTTCTCAACTCTTTAAGTGCTGACAAGCTAAGGTAGAGTACCCAGGCCTCCTATATTGTGGCAAGCAGTTTATCTCCAAGCCCAGGCACCCTACAAATGGGTGATGGGCAGCAGATTTAAAAGTGGTTCCAGATAAAATATGAAGGGATAAAATAAAACAAAAAAAAAAACAAACCAGTAGGGAACATCTGGAGAAAATGCTTGGTACAGGTGTACAGTCATGGCCAAAAGATGAGAATGACAAGTATTGGTTTTCACAAAGTTTGCTGCTTCAGTATACCATAGCAACATCTGACAAAAAGATCTAAAACCCTGAAGTAAAATTACAAGCATTTCATAAGTGTTAAAGGCTTTTATTGACCATTATATTAAGTTTATGCAAAGAGTCAATATTTGCAGTGTTGACCCATCTTTTTGAAGACCTCTGCAATTGGTGTCAACTTCTGGGCCACATACTGACTGATGGCCGCCCATTATTGCCTAATCAATGCTTGGAGTTTGTTAGTTTGTTTGTCCCTCCGCCTCTTGAGGATTGACCCAAAGTTCTCAATGGGTTTAAGGTCTGGGGAGTTTCCTAGCCATGGACCCAAAATTTCAATGTTTTGATCCCCGAGCCACTTAGATATGCTGGAAAAGACATTGTTAATCACCAAACTGTTCTTGGATGGTTGAGAGAAGTTGCTCTTGGAGGCGGTTTTGGTACCATTCTTTATTCATGGCTGCATTAGCAAAATTGTGAGCGAGCCTACTCCCTTGGCTGAAAAGCAGCACACACATGAATGGTCTCAGGATGCTTTACTGTTGGCATGACATGGGACTGATGGAAGCACTCAACTCTCCATTTTTCAAGATGCCCCAAACAATCTGAAAGGGGGTTAAACAGAGAAAAATGACTTTACCCCAGTCCTCAGCTGTCCAATCCCTGTACCATTTGCAAAATATCAGTCTGTCCCTTATGTTTTTCCTGGAAAGAAAAGTGTCTTCTTTGCTGGCCTTCTTGACACCAGGCCATCCTCCAAAAGTCTTCGCCTTACTGTGTGTGCAGATGCACTCACACCTGCTTGCTGCCATTCCTGAGCAAGCTCTGCACTGGTGGTGCCCAGATACTGCAGCTGAAGCAACTATAGGAGACTGTCTTGGCGCTTGCTGGGTGTTCTTGGGTGCCCTGAAGCCTTCTTCACAACTATTGAACCTCTCCTTGAAGTTCCTCATGATGCAAAAAAATGGTTGATTTGAGTGCAATCTTACTAGCAGCAATATCCTTGCCTGTGAAGCCCTTTTTGTGCAAAGCAATGATGACTGCACATGTTTAATTGCAGGTAACCATGGTTAAGAGGAAGAACAATTATTTCAAGCACCACCCTCCTTATAAAGCTTCCAGTCTGTTGTTCCAACTCAATCAGCATGACAGAGTGATCTCCAGCGTTGTCCTTGTCAACACGCTCACCTGTGTTAATGAGAGAATCACTGACCTGATGTCAGCTGGTCCTTTTGTGGCAGGGCTGAAATGCAGTGAAAATGTTTTTGAATAAAGTTCATTGTCATGGCAAAGAATGCCTTTGAAATTAACTGCAATTTATCTGATCACCTCATGACATTTTGAAGTATATGCAAATTGCCATAATAAAAACTGAGGCAGTAGACTGAAAAATATTTGTCATTCTCAAAACTTTTGGCCATGACTGTATACACTTCTGGGACCCTGGCACTTCTGAATGTTCCAATGCTCAATCCTCATAAAGCAGTTAGAACTATATACATGCTTAAGCAAAAACTTCCACATTGCATAACTTAAACATCCAAAAAAATAAAAAAATAAATCTAAATTCCCTGAGGAATCACATTCCAATTGAGAGCATCTTTCACATAAATCCATGCTCATCTGAGGCCTTGGTAACTAGACCATGGCTAGCACACAGATCTTCCTTGACCAAAAAGCTCCTTACACTCTGGGGGAGGGGGCCAGGGAATATATTTACCTTGGGGTGAAAACTGCGAGCTGTACTGAAAGGACGCTTCAGGTTCAATTCAAAAGACTTAAGGACCCACAACTCCCTGCTGTTAAAACTTGCTTACTTCCTATCCATAGACTTCACATGAGTACTTCAAGAGGCCATACACCACCAACTACAGAAACAAGCAACTTAAACAGCTTAAAGACCTTCACACTAAGTAAGCCTCTGAGTTTTACTCAGGCTCCATTCAGCTGCCAGCTCTGGCTACAGTAGCAAGGATTGTGGCAAAAAATTCCCCAAAAACAAGGATCGCTGTATAGCTGTCCGGAACCCTTCCTAACCTAGTTTCCCATAATGCCATGCAGTGACTCATTGCATGCGCAAACTGCCAAAGTCTGAAAAATGTTGCCAGTATTTTTAATTTCCTGCATCAGATCAGCTCCTAGAAGGTAGCAGACAGGTGTTCCCTGGATAGACAGCCTAGTCCTCTGCTTGCAGCATCACCTGGACCCTAGAGAAGGTAAGCTTGTGCACTACAGAAAATAATCACTACCTATTACTAGTCAAAGGAAAAGGCATAGGGCAAAGTGGAGGAGCTACCTTATATACCATCCTAGGGGTGTATTTGGTTTTTTTTTTAACCCCTCTACACAAACTGGAAAGGAATTAAACCCATGTTAATGGCTGCCATGGAGGAATGGAGAAAATATGGATTGTAGGCAACAGAAATATTGTTTAAAATGTGCATGTACTCTTGTAGCAGTCTTGCTGAGCTACACCAACAGTTCGCAGTGGATAGAGAATATATGCCAATAGAGCATTGGGGGTAAACTCATGCCAGTCAGTCAAACACTAAGACAATATTCCCAGCTAAATTAATTTTTAATATTGTTTTTTTTGCAAAAAGTCAGTTGTCTTGCTGCATTCCAATTACAAAAGCTATGCTTTTCGAGCCTCCTGTAAAGTTACATATGCAGTTTAGCTTGCGTTTGAACCTATGGAAGTCAAGAGGGTTAAATCAGTGGTTGCTCAGAAGCACATTTATATGTGCCTATCATACAATCCCTCTGCCTGGTTCAGCAAAAACATGCAGATGGATTTTAATCAGATGTTATTAAGGGAAAGGCGTTGTTTTAAGTTGAGCAGCTGTATCATGCTAAAGGCTGTGGTCCATGAACGGAAATACTTTCAATATAACACCTTTCCAAAAGCTGAACAACCCTTTTAAATTGGGTCGTCAGCTACAGATAATGAAGGCATTCATTTTGGAATGGTACCAACATGCAAATAAGTTTACTAGAAGCCAGCTACCTCACCAAGGACCACTCACCCTGAATATTCACCTTATGAGACACAAGGCACTGGTTCCTAGCAAACTGATAAGGCACAATACCATGGACAATACTTTAGCCCACAAAGATACCTCAAAATACCTCCCAACTCAATACTTCCATTCTTTACAAAATCTGTGTTCCTCACTCACACTGGTTACATGCTCCCATTCTTAGTTGCAGGACTTTGTGGAATTCCCACACTTGCATAAAGCTTTTCACTAGTGTTCAAACACCCTCCTCTTCAAGTTGGCTTATCAAAATCCTCAGCCACCACAGGGTACTCAATTACCATCATCTACGCAGTTCACATAAGACTTGCATGTGTCCTTTCTATACTCAGACCATCCTGTGACCAGCATGTGTGCCTGGATCATATAGCCAACTAACAACTTTCTAACTTTGCATCTGGCTGGACCAATATACAATATGTAGCATTTACCATCATGCACCAAACCCCTATTTTCATTAGATTGTAAGTTTGGGCCCACTTACCTGTGTCTTTTGTTAATATTTGGGAAATATGGGACTAGTTATATAGTCTCCTTCACTTGGTCACTATGCAGATTCACGCGCGCACACATGATCTTTCAGATTTGCGCTCTTCATCTGTCATAACCATCTGCTGAAGAGTTGATGGCTCTAAACCAGGCCTGTCCAACCTGCGGCCCTCCAGATGTTGTGAAACTACAAGTACCAGCTATCAACAGGTTGTCTATTGGCAAAGCATGCTGGGGCTTGTAGTTTCACAACACCTGGAGGGCCGCAGGTTGGACAGGCCTGCTCTAAACCATACAGAGACCTGCCTACATTACTGGTCAGGAGTGCATACACACTTCAGAATATGCCCGACATTGTTCCAACGTTGAGATTTTTAGACCAGTTATGAAATAAACGACATGTGCTTTTTGGTACCATAAAACATGATTGTGGGAGGGTAGACACCAATGCAATATTGGATCCAACAGTCGCTTATCGTCAATTGGTACGATAACTGGTTGAAAAATCTGTAGTGTGTATCTAGCTTAAATGAAAGGCTGAGTCAGTGTCTGTACAGCACATGTATATAGCCACTATGCTTGTGCATCAGAATACTTGACCAGATATATTTTTATTTTTCTAAATCTGTTCATTGCCTTAGCTGCAACTTCCCCATCTTAAGATATTATCATTCTGAGGCAAATATCAGAGTGATGGTTAAAATGCAGTTCCAGACACTACAGTAAAAAAATAGTGTCCATGCTTAGATCAGCATTCAACATCTGATGAGAAACATTTAGCAGTGACCAGAGGGTCAGCAACAGACATATGAAAAGCAATTTTCATTTCAATCATTTATTGATTTGTGAAATAGATGTGTTTTTTGTATACCCAGGTCTTATCTTGTTTAAAGTTGTAATAGGCAGACGTTTCTCAGGCAACAGAAAAATGAGTATTCACATAGTGGTCTGCCAATGCGGTTGTTTGACACCAAACTAGACAGAAATAGTCATGTGTGGGGCCAAGGTCTATGGCCAATAGTACTAAAAAAATTAAACAAAAACCAGGAAAAAAACAAAACAAAAACAACCCTGGATACGATTGCGTGCATTTTAACAAGTCATAATGGCTGCCAACATCATTGTCAAGTATCACCATTTATTTATATAGCACCACTGCCCCCATTGGAGCTAACAGTCTAAATTCCCTAACATACACACAGACACTAGGGTCAATTTGTTAGCAGCCAATTAACCTACCAGTATGTTTTTGGAGTGTGGGAGGAAACCTTAGCACCCGTAGGAAACCCACACAAACACAGGGAGAACATACAGACTCATTACAGATAAGGCCATGGTCGGGAATTGAACTCATGACACCAGTGCTGTGAGGCAGAAGTGCTAACCACTAGGCCACCATGCTGCCTAGTATGGCTAAACTAGTATAAGGTATTCCATCTGCAAAAGTCAGTGTCAAGTGTTTAACAAAAAAATACAAACATAACAAATAAAGCATTTTTTGTTATGCCACAAATATCCTGAACCAAGCAGAAACCTGAAAAAATTGTAACTAAACCTAAGGAAAATTTGTATGACTCATTTGGTTTGATTGAGCTGGTTATATACCTTTTACATATTCATGTAATAGGAGTTTGCTCAATACAAAACACCTGGCTAGACATCAATTTGTCTAGCAGTGTTCTCCCCAGCACCTATTTCACAGTCCCGTCAACCAGCCGTTTTTACAGGCCACCTGGATTTGAGCCCAACACAGTCCTATTATAATTCACCCTATTAACAGGCAGTATGTGAGCACTACAGCCAGTAGTGTGTTATCCCACACACTGACCATCAGTCTGACCAGTCTTGGCAGGTGAGGGCAATAATCTTTAAAGTTTATCAATATTATCACAAAGTCTTACAACTGCCCCCACCCAGCTACTTCTTAATGCCACCGGGGTGGCAATTTTCTGGGGAGGACACGGATATATGCTTTCAATCATTTGTTGATATAATCATTTATATAGCACCACTAACTACACAGTACTGTACAGAGAATGCACTCATCAGTCCCTGCCCCAATATAGCTTACAGTCTAAATTCCCTAACACACACACAGATTAAGGTCAATATGATAGCAGCCAATTAACCCATTAGTAAGTTTTTGAATTGTGGGAGAAAATCCACACAAACATGGGGAACATACAAACACCACACAGATATGGTCAGGAAACAAACTCATGTCCCCAGTGCTGTGAGGCAGAAGTGCTAACCGTTAAGCCAGGCTGCCCATACAATCACAAGGCATACACAGTACAATCAATTCTTCTGATTGAAGAAATTGCTCAATTCGCCATGCAGGAAACTACTCTTGTAGGACTGTTAGACTTTAGCACAATTACAATGTGTACAAAAAGCAAATTAAGCAATCAAACTGGCTAACGCCAGATTGAAGCACAGTGCCATCTTTAGAGAGCTCATAGCAGCTGAGACTGCAGATATATTAATATATATTAAACACTTGCCAAGTTCTAAGTAATGACCAGAGCCTAGCATTTAAAGCATATACATGTTGTATTTTTAATGCTGGATACCACTTCAAAGACAAGGGATGAAAGAAATTAAAATTTCATATGGGAGGGTGGCAAGAGTTTTTCATGTTTACTTAAATATCAATCACAACAGCAATTAATAGGTTACATTCTGCTATGATATATATATATATATATATATTTTATACAGTCAAGAGTAAGTAATGTTGTACACATCACCCATTAATCTTACCCCAGAGACAGAACTTGACTTGCACTAATAAAAGGCGTAAACTTGTCAGGACAGGCGTGTATGTCATCATCTCACATTCTAGGCACCAAAGGCCAATAATCAGGGAAAAAATACTTCACTCACATCCCATAGCAAACAAATGAGCACACACATACCATAGTGTGTTTGCAGCAGGCCATGGTTTCTTAACTCCATAAGTGCCCTCATAGTTATGTTCAGAGAATATAATTTTCTTAATCACAAACAGATTAATTAGTTTAAACAGAAAGCAATGATCCCACAGAAGAAACTCCAAACATAACCTGTTGATGTACTTTAAGAGCAGCCATGACATCTGAAACATTTTTTGCCTTTATAGTAAACACACCTAATGCCCACTTGCTCTGTTAAACTTCCTTTAACGTTTTCTGGCAGCCCCTCCCCAACTACAGAGAGTCTGCATAACAGTTTTAGCAGACAATGTCACCAGTGTCCTAGAGAGCAAGATTAAAGCTGCCGCACACAGCTGTGGGGTGAGAAATAAAGGGATGATCAAAAGTTCCGGTTTATTACAAGGTTATATGTATGGCTCTTACTGTGCCAGGGACTGCACCAAGCACTGGTCGGCTTAAACAATGGTGCCAATTTAAATGGACTAAAAAGCCAGTCCATTAAACAAAGACCGTGTCATACGCTACAAGCCACTCTGCAAAGGAGAAATATAAAGAGATTCTTAAAAAGCATTAATGCTGTTGAAAACAAGCAGATATAGTTTCTTGTTATTGTAAACTTGACTTTTAAATATTATATCCAAGTCCACTTAGAAAAGATCAGCTCTTTCATCAGGTGAAAGACAGATGGATTTACAGTCTCCCAAACTTTAAACAATATATCAGGACTAGCGACTCCATGAACAGTCAGTCAGCAAGAAATCTGCTGATCTAAGCCAGAATAAAGTTACGTTATCAGCAGCGGGGATACGACTCGTTGGGACATATACTCAGGTTACACACACGGACAAGCGCTTGCATATAAAGTCTACACATATAACAAACAGATGCTTGTGTTACACAAATATACCTATATACACTCCTCCCCTCCAACTCCCTCATGTCCTCTGTACTTACTCTTGTGCTTCCCTCCTCCCCATGACTGCTTGGCAATACTTGGGCTCCTGATGATCGCCCTTCCCGCAGACTTCAGTGCATCCATCCTGCTCTGTAGCAGCTCCTACTGCCCAGATCCTCTGCCACCAACTTTCCAACTTCTGAAAGTTTTCCCTTCCAACCCTCCCTCTCTGGCAGAGGAGTCGATGAATGATCACGTCTGTACAGGGCGGTCATATTTATGTAAATAGGGTCACCTGACACACTTTGGACCCACCCTGATCCTTAATAGTGACTCTAGCTTCGTTATAGATATTTCACCAAACTTGCTTTTTTATGTGTTGTTTGTTGTTAAGCAGGTCAAATTATTGTTGTGGTTGCTTCACAAAGATGATCATGTACTTGTTCAGGTTTCATTAACTATGATCGGTTCAAATTGATATCTGTGATTGTAAAGGATAAAACTAATCGTTCCTAAATCCCATTTTATACATCATACATGACAAAAAAAAGTTGCATGTCGCTACCATATAGTATTATCGTCCCTTTAAAATAACTAGATTTTTCCTGCACCTCTGACATTTTTATCTTATACATTTAATGGCAAACATTTTCTACTGTCTAGTTGCACTTTTGCAAAAAGACAATTTCTAAGTGCATTTTGACTGTATAATATGATATTAAAACCTAACACACACAGAATGACATGTAATAAACATAGTCCACTCACTTTTGTAATTAATTTAATTAATTTAGGACATAAACCGGAGATAAACAACAACCAAGCAATATTTTATGAGAAAAACAAAAAATGTAAATAGATAAATGGGGTGGTCATAAAGTGTTAGCAGTGTTCACTCCTTTGATGTGCATATTTTCAGGTGTGTCTGCAAATGGGTGATTTTCCAGGGATAGTTTTCAGGGCCTGGGAAGTGAGAGTGCACTTGAAATGTAATTGACAGATATGTAGACACTCAGGTAAAGAAGACGTACCAATATGATTATTTGCAGTTCAGGAATTACCCATGGAAGGTGATTTTAGAGATGTCCTTGCTACATTGGCCATGTTGAGTTCACGTCACAGTGATCACAGCATGGCCTGTGCTCCTGTTCAGCCTTTTAACTTATTGGTTTTAATATCTTCTGCAGCTCTTACTAAATACATTGCTTTATTTTCTCTTGTTTGTGAGAAATGTGATTTTGCTAAGCTGACACCATCTCGTTGCTTTATAGCCATTTTATTCTCTTATAGCTCAAAGACAGCTTAGATACAGCTAGTTTGTAGGAGTTATTCATTATTATCTCGTTGTTTGCAAGAAACTGTGCCTATTACCTTGGATATGGCAGACAGGAGATAAACCAACCCCCCCGGGGGGATTCCTGTGTGAAAATGTGAGAATGTAGCAAGATCTGTGTAAAGAAAGCATGAGTGGTTAAAACCTTTTGGGGCGTAGTTTTCTGAAATACGTGATTTTGTGTAACCAGAGTGCTATATAGATATGAACTTGTAACCAATAAATCAGAGCTAATTGCACATGCAGAACTTGTAGTGTCTTTTATTCTCTCTGGCTGATGAGCTCATAAACTGATAAACTGACACAGGAGAACAGACTGTTTAGATCAGCATTGGAGGTCCACACCGAGACTGCTGCTGACCAGTGCCAAGGACAGACAGAACTGGAGGTCGCCCTGTATACAGGACTCTGGCTATAACCCGCGTGAGTAGAGTTTTCTACTCATCAGGCTCCTCTGTTTAGAGCTTCCTCATGTCCGTCTAAGGTATCAGGCACGCAGATCTGTAAGTCTCAGATTTATATAGTAATTACTAACTCAATTTGTTTACTGTAATTGTATTGATAATTAGATTTCTGAAGGATGGGTGAATTTTTAGTGCATGTGACACACCAACAACATCCCCAGAAATTTATCAAAGAAGTTAGATGAATTTCGCAGACCTTCGTCCCAAATACTGTAAGAAAGGCTATTCTGCATGGACATCCAGTGTAAAGAGCCCACAGAACCGGACATCCAGTGTTAGGAGCCCAACAGAACTGGCCATCCACTGTTAGGAGCCCAACAGAATCGGACATCCACCCAAGGAGTCCACAGAACGGGATGTCCACTGTTAGGACAACCCACAGAAACTAGATCAGAGTTTCTATTGGGACTCAACAGTACTGTCAATATAGGAGAATATAGACAGTAAGCAGATAGATGACAGCAACTCCTCCATAGAAATGATGCACAAAGATTTTAATAAAGGGGGGGAGTTCTGCAAGTAATTTTTCAAGAAAGCGGGGATAGTCAAATAATGAATTGATATGTGTTGAGTGAACGTGCTAAATGCATAAGGAGCTGAATGATATAATGAATCAATTAGGTTGTAAATGTATGTTTGATGCTGCGCAGCTGAAAGAGTGAAATGTGCCCCCCCCCCCCCCCCCCACCTTATTCTGTGTAAAAGATTTCAGTGTGTTGAGATAAGAAGGACTCTGTATTTTGTTATCTGGCAATATATGTAACATTGATAAAAATGTTCTACGAGTATGCTTCAATAATTCAATAGTAACTAAAATGTGGGGTGGTGAGTGGTAATAGCATGTTGAAGCTGACTTGTATTTAGTCTAATGCTGGGACTTGTAGTTCTACAGCAATAGGCTGGAAGATAATTTTTCTTCCTCTGTATTTGAGTTTTGTCTCCGTCTTACTGCGTGTGAGGGAGATCCGTGTTTGTCTGTCTTGACCGTTTTATAAGAGACTTGTTTCAAGGTCGGAAAAGTTGTATATTTGTAAATGTAATGCCTGCATTGCTTAATTGTAAGCTTTTGAAGAGATGCAAAAGAAGTTTTAAAATCTTTGGTCCATCACTGCAAGATTCAGTGGACGGAGAAGACTGTAAATAATGTTTGAGATAGTATCAGGAGAATACACTGACCTCCAGCTGGCTGGGGTCCAACAAGCCGGTTCTGTATTTGAACAACATAATTTTGTCTGTGAATTTGAGAAAAATAGCTTTCTCTTTAAGGTAAAAGAGAAAGGTGGAGTGAGCTTTTGCATGTAGATATTACAAGCGGTTTTAATCTGTGTAAAAATGGTGCTGATGAAAGTTCTCAGAAATCAGGAGGGTTTGTTATGCCCATAAAGAAATGTTACGAGATAAAATGCCGTATGTGAGCGAGACTTGTTTAAGTGAATATATTTGTGAATATTTGGTGATGGGAGATTTTGTTGAGAAAATGTTGAGTGATTTGCAGACACAATGCGAGGTGTCTAACGAGAGTGCTCTGATTTATGAGAGAAGCAGTGTTGCTTTCAAAATGGCTGAATGCCTGGAACCTTTAGAGAGGGCTGTTTGTTATTTAATGTTTGTAAACCCGGAAAGCTCATCAGAGTCATTCAAGTGGGCTGTGCTAGGTGATGTTGAGAAAGGAGTGGCTTTGAACACGCGCCCAGGTCACATCACTTTGACATTCCCTGTTTGTAAGATTAGGGACTGCCCCATTGAGGAAATCATATTTTCATGGCATGGAACGCATAGCGTCACAGTTAAGCTACACAGAGAAACACGTAAAGAAGTGTCTTATTAGTAGCTGTTCACTGCACAAAAATGTTTACTGGCTACCTGATAATGGTGTACTAACTGACAAGTGTGTTACATGCAATACCACACACTGATTGGGAAATGTTAATTAATGACAGTTACTCTAATCCCTAATGAATAAATGTTAATCTCTACGCAAAAGTTTTTTCTCTTCACAGAAAGTCTCCAGCTACAGAGGAAAAATCCTTTATGAAATTCAGATTGAATTTATCCAACTTCCAATGAATAGAAGTTTGCAATATATTTTGGTCCACAGCCGCAACAAACATAAGTAGAAACTAATGAAGGATTTAAATAAAGTAGTCTCTGCTGAGTAATGACTACTGTGTTTTTTGGGAAAGAAGGAGAAATGGACTAACAGTTAAATATAAACTGGTGGTTCAGGTTTTTTTTTAATGACCACATTTTATATTAGATGGTTTGAAAGAAAGTAATGAAATGTAATGTCAAATTATGGTAGATAACAAAAGGTTTTTATTTTTATCCTCATAACTGGTTGAACCCAGTTATACCAGCAGCACCCACCTGCGTAAAAGCAGTGGCTGCAAGTGCTGTAGTGCAGATATTGTGCTAGGGCACCCATAACGCTAATGGTGCCACATGCGTTAACAGACATTTTAAACCTAGCACAAACAAAACATTTGTCACCAGCCAGACATACTAAATAAGAAGTAGTATTATTTTTGCATGTTTTAAAAGATGGGAGGACACGTCAGGGATCACCTAGCAGGGAGATTTTAGTTTGAAAGAGAAGGAAAAAAATATACACACAAATTTTTTCTGAATATATTTGTGTAGATCTAATGAGACAAGAATCTCTAGTTTTATCTGACATTAAAGCTGCACATCACTCTTTTTGTAGAATTTAGTACTATTCTATGCTGTACTTATTCCTTGTTATATGCATATGTCATCGTACATCTCTGTAATGTTATCAATTTGTTTAGCCAGGGCTTGTAAATATTTATAATTTAAGGTTCCCTGAACACTCTTGGTGAGATCCAATGCAAGCAAGAACTGAAACTCTGAGGATTCGGTGATTCAAGTTGCTGATGGTTCTTCCCCTGGAATTATATTTCTTTTGACTTTGTTCATACAGTGTGTATTAATAAGGAGGTGGGATTGTTCTGTGAATATCAGTCATTTTATTATTATTATTATTATTATTATTATTATCATTTATTTGTTAGGCGCCACAAGGTGTCCGCAGCGCCGTACATAGTACAAACAGTAAACCATACAGGGTTAAACAGTACAGAACAGTAAACACAAAGTACCAGTGCTTCAGAAACTCCGGGACAGACAAATGGAGTAAGGACGGAGCAGAAGAACAGGTGGGGAGACAGGAGGGAAGAAGTGCCCTGCTCAAACGAGCTTACACCCTAAGGGAGGGTGGACGAAACAGACACAAGCGGGAGCGGTGATACCAGGGGAGAGAGGGAAGAGCGAGCAGAGTAGGTGAGGGGTTAGGTGGATGATTGGTAGGCTTTAAGGAACAGGTGAGTTTTAAGTGCTCGTTTGAAGGAGCATAGCTTGGGAGCGAGACGGATGGAGCGAGGGAGGTCATTCCAGTGTAGGGGCAGCTCGGGAGAAGTCTTGGATTCTGGAGTGGGAAGTGGTAATGAGAGTGGAAGAGAGGCGACGGTCAGTGGCAGAGCGCAGGGATCGGGCAGGAGTGTGAATGGTGAGGAGGTCGGAGATGTAGGGGGCAGTAGACTGGGAGAGAGCTTTGTAAGTGGTGGTAAGGAGTTTGAAGAGGATTCTGTAGGGGATGGGGAGCCAGTGTAGGGCAAGGCAAAATGTTTTCATTTTATCATGAAAACATATCCCTTTGGAGCTCAGAGTTAACCATTTGTGCAGAACTTTTGGAGCAGGCTATCATTTGATTGTTCCGTTCAGCTTCTCAATACTCAAGTTTGTATGTGTACAATTCAGGCACAGCAAAGACCTGTCTACCAAGTGCTCAATATAGTGTCAAACTAGGGTATCTTGCAATATTAATACCTCCCTTCTATTGATCTCCGCTGCTGTAATTCGAGAACCTCTGAGATATTTAGTGGAAAGAGTACTAGTTCTACATTATTTTGTCCCTGAGGCACATTACATCACACCCAGCATTCAGTTTGATTTAAGACCTTACCCACCAATGAATGAACATCAGTTCATGGATGTCCGCCCAGTTTCAAATTACTATTTGACTGACATCGCTGGATGCACTTTTCTTCACTAATGGGGTCACAGTACTTACAAATACCATATTCTTCAGACAATAGCCCCTCACACTGTCTCTGAACTCCAAGGTTAATAGATCATTCCTTTACACCTAAATTGAATAAAGTGTTAGGTTTAACTTAATACGCTAACGTATTGTCCTTCAGCTCCACGATATCAGTACCATGACCTGTAACAATCTTCATCACCTGATCACTGTTGCAAAAATAGATTGTTGTGGAAAAAAATATGGATGATAAAAACAATATAAAAAGAAAAACTGAAAAACTGATGCTCCATAATGGGAGAGTAGACCTTGCAAAATCCATTGCTCAGATGTTATTGACTGAAATTTTAAGTCTCATGGAACAGATTTATGAGTGACGGGGTTGTAGTGTCAGCCTCAGCTTTCTCTTGAACCTTCTATGGATTGTTGACTTTTCTGCAGTGGGTGAAATCTATCCAAGTGTCTTTTTCTGCTATTCATCAACACTTGATTTGGGCCTTCCCACCAGTCTGTTAAACAACCTGAGTGTAGGAAATTGAAGATCATAACATATTTCACAGGTTTAACATCATGACAATTAGTGTCTGGCATATCAAGAGACAGTATTTTGAAATGCCTTTATTGCTGTCTCAACTGTTTGCTCCTCCTTATAAGATATTGAACAGTCACTTCATCGTTACATCTTAAATCATCTTGGGGATCTACCATCACGTGAGGTTGTCTTTCAAAAAGTATGTCAAAAGGTGACATGCTAAGAGGTGATCTAGGAGTGGTTCAATGCTGTGGACTAGTGGCAATGATTTCAGCCACACTCATTCAGTTTCACCCATCACTCTACTCAATTTGTTCTTGATAGTACCATTTACTCTCTATTTTCCCACTGGCTTGTGGCCTATAGGGAGTATGTAACTTGCAATCAATACCCTTGAGCTTACACATAAGCTGAAAGACATCCCCTGTAAAATGTGTACTCCGATCACTTTCAATGATTTTGGGAAACCTACAAATTCCTGAACGATATTCTTAGCAGTGAAAACAGCAATATTACAAGCAGCTGGATAAGCCTCTACTCAATTAGAGAAAACATCAAAATATACTAATACATACTTGAGATTCCTGTACATTTGTATGACCTGGAAAGATCCATCTGTAGAAGGAATGTGGGATGGCTCTGTTGGTATTGCTCTTCACATATTCTTTTCAGACTAGTAAGACAAGACATTATTTTCTTACTAACCTTTGAAGAGAAGCCCAGAGAAGCACATACTCTCCTTACCCAGGTGAGTCAGATCATGTGCTGCCTCTGCTAAGCTTGGAAGAAATGCCTTGGGAAGTACTGGCCTACCTTGCCTATCTTTCCAGATTCAAGAGGACTTGGAGTCCCTGTAGTATGTGTGCGCTTTACATTTGATAATGGCTACTTCTTAGGTAGTTGTATCGCTGTCAGAAGCTCTTTAATTTGTTGTGAGTGCTCTACTGGTGTGCCTGCCGCTGTCTTAAAATTTCTAAGACGTCAGAGGGCCCTAAAGTCGTGCACTAGGCCAAAGGCGTACCTAGAGTCAGTGTATGTATTAACTGGTTTACCCTCTGCCAACTCACATGCTCTTCTCAATGCCATGATTTCAGCCACTTGGGCTGAGTGAGGTGGGCCAAGGGTGTTAGGAACAGCAGGTAACTGCTGTTTTCATTTTGGCTGCTGCAGTGTTGTTGTTAGCCTGGGTGTGATCACATAAACTCCACTCACCTGCAACTCAATCTGACACCTGCCCTGATTGGCTACTACTGCTTTAAAATACGTTTCCATTGCCTGTTATAGCGTTCGCACGCTTACTTCTCCATGGTCCTATTCCTGAGTATATTCTGCTTCTGTCTGATACTCGGTTTTGACCTCTGCCTGTGACCTGACTACCCCTAATCGCTGCCTGGATAGACCTTTTTGCCTGTGACCCCCGACTACATATACCACTGCTTGGACCGACCCCTTGCCTGTTGTTTGACATAGCCTTTCATCTGTGAGACCACCATCCAGCCACAGGATCAAGATGCCTGCTATCTGCTCCATCGGATGAACTTATGTCAGCGATGTTTTACCATCTAGATTGACAGCTCGATCTTACTCTGGCACCTTCCCTTGCACTGTGTTGCTCCCTAGCTCAATTCTCTACTCTACAGTGCCAAACTGTTATACTGGTGGAGTTTGAAACTACATCCTATTGCAACTCAGTATATTCTTGTCTAGGTGCATCCTGTATTCCTGTTGCCATAGAGATCTCTGCTCAGCATTCCGCTGCCAAGTCCTTTGTGGTGCCCACCTACCTGAGTTAAGTTATGACAACTCAAGATTAAGTCCTGGGAACAACTAAGTAGCGGCGAACATATCCATGGGAAACTGGTTTGCTAAAGGTGAAGCTCTCCTTAACAACAGATTCTGATAACTTAACTTGTAGGGTGATTCGTGATGAAGGGGTTCAGCTTCTATAACACCTTCATCATCTACAACAGCATAACCAGTACATAATTCTCCTGTGCCCGTCTGTCTATGACAACTTACATCCGTATAAAATGTAAAATCTACATTTTCTAAAGGGGTCAGGTCTTGCAATAAAGGTCTGATTCAAATACAATCAATCGTACAATCAGGCTCATTTGTATACCTGCCAAATTCACCTTCAGCTAGAGTCTTCTCTCCTTCCACCCTTTGTGCATCTAGAGACACATATGGTAGGTATGTAGCTGAATTTAGCATATTACAACTCTTAATTGTAATGTTTGCAGGTGTCATTAGTGCTAACTCCCATTTTGTGAATCTGGCTGTAGAGACATGCCTAATTTGGGCATAATTTGGAGGGCAGATACCTCATGTGGTCTATAGACCGTTGAATCATGTCCCAGTACTACGTCCTCACTTTTACTTTGCAGTAAAGTAGTTGCTGCTACACGTCTTAAACACATAGGGAGAGATCTTGCCACAGTGTCCAATTGTGCACTGTACTATGCTACCAGTCTGCTAGTGTCACCATGTTTTTGTGCCAAGACTCCTGCAGCACAACTAGCAGCTTCAGTACAGTATAACTCAAAAGGTTTTTCATAATCAGGTATTTCCAGGGCAGGTGCTTTATCAGACTGTCTTTAAGGTTGAAGAATACTTGCTCTCACTCCTCAGTATATGAGACAATCTCAGGTTTAGAGGATGAGACTAACTCCTGCAATGGAAAAGCCAATATAGAAAAACCAGATATACAGTGTTTTTCAATACCCATACATTCCTAATAAAGTATTAATCTGTTGCTGGATTTACGGCAGTGTCATGTATTGTATAGCCTTAATCATGTCTGTTGTCAAACGTCTTGACAACAAACTAAAGCCCCTGGGTGAGACAGTGCCCCAAGTATTTGACTTTTGTCTTGCATGGCTGTAATTTTTCCTTTGCAATCTTGTGTCCTGCTTGTATGAAACGAAGCAACAAGTGTTTAGTATCAGACTCTGGTAGAATCAGAACACAGCAATACTAAATTACAATGAACACATTGCTCGGTTGAAAAGATTTCAAACAGTTATCCAAGGCTTGTAACTAGACACTGGTGTTGTCTATAGTCCCTTCCAGGCAATGTGATCCGTGTATACTGCACCCCTTTATAAGAGAAAGCAAAGAGGTACTGACTGTCAGGATGGAGAGGTACGGATAAGAAACAACGTTAGTGAAATGGTTTACAGAATTATTATTTTTTTCATCAGAATGACAGCTGGATTGGGCACTACAGGGAATTGGCTCTGACCTACTTTATTAATCCCCCTTAAATCCTGTATTATCTGTAGTCCCTTCCCCATTATTTTCAATCATAACGGGAGCTAATTTAGAGGACAAAGTAGTACAGATCTGGCCGCCCCTGTGTCTACAAAAAGAACTTTGATTAGCACCAGATATATTCATTTTTACTTTTGGTTCTGATTATTTGTTAATTTAACCATCTAGGGCCTGATTCATTAAGGATCTTAACTTCAGAAACTTCTTATTTCAGTCTCCTGGACAAAACCATGTTACAATGCAAGGGGTGCAAATTAGTATATTATTTTGCTGTTTATTCATGTAGCACACAAATACTTAATAGCTTATTTGTACACTGAAACTTAAAGTTGATATTTGTGTGCTACATGAAAAAACAGTCAGTATTTAACTTATGTGCAAAACAGAATACTAATTTTCACCCCTTGCATTGTAACATGGTTTTGTCCAGGAGACTGAAATAAGAAGTTTCTGACGTTAATATCCTTAATGAACCCTTATAATGGCCCTTATAGATTACAGGTATGGCCCAGATTTCAGAGGTTAGCATGCATACTCATGACATTTGCTGCCATTGAATGAGTACGTCTCTGATGCTAATCTCTCTCTAGCCTATTATCAATTCTTTGCCAATTACTCTGTCTTGTGTTATCTCCATGGGGATGGAAGGGTTTCCTATCTGCATCTTTTAGCAACATGCAGTTCTCTCCCACAGTTATAACATTTTAGTGAATGAGGATGGGGCACTATTACCCCTTCCTCTTCTCTGAAAACCTTCTGATAACTGTAATGTATGAGCTATTGCAGAGATTAAAACAGGCTTATCATCACCCATTTCCCTAAAATTAATAAATCTACTTTTTTCTAAAACAAGATATAATTTACAGGGTTCACTGTTTTCCCTGGCTGTACTTCTGCTACTATCCATATAAGGTGTAGGGATGTGCACCGGCCACTTTTGGTGTCTCGTGTTTTGTGTTTTGAATTCGGATTTGCTTGAGGTTTTGGGTTTGGATTTGTTTTGCAAAACACCCGACGAAAGGTTTTGGTTCGGATTTAAGGTTTTGGATTCGGATTTATTTGGAAAAAAACATAAAAAGTGTTAAAATCAAGTTTTTTTTCGTTTATTTTCACTCCTACGCTATTATTAACCTCAATAACATTCAATAACAATCATTTCGACTAATTCCAGTCTATTCTGCAGAATCAGTGAACTTTGTAATATTGCAGTACCAATGGACTTATACTGCAGGATTGTTTTTGGATATTTTTTTTTAATTTCTTTTTTTTTTAATTATTTTTTTTATAACTTTTTTTAAAAATTTTCGTGCTATGCTGTGCTGTGCTGTGCTGTGTCCTTCTAAGGGCATTGTTATTTCCCCAGCACAGCACCGCACAGCGCAGCACAGCACGAGATATAGCAGGACAGAGGACCACCTAACACAACCTCCCTCTACCCTGATCAATGCCCGAGTGAAGATGGCGGCGGCTAGCGGGGAATTTATAGGATCCGAGTATCACGGGATTATGACTCAGAGCCTCGGTTTCAGTTTTGCAATTGGCGGGAATACCCGGATCTGTCTCGGATCCGGCTCGGATCGGCAACGTTCGGGTGGGCTCGGATTTCAGATATTTGAGCCCGCTCATCTCTAATAAGGTGGGGCAGGTGCTGTTGCGTACTCAGGTTTTGAACAATGTTCTTTATCTTTCTGCGCCTGAGCTAATTTCTACTGACAAACTTTGCCCTCATACTGCCATAAATTTAAATATATGATATGTTTAATTTGCAATTTTCATGAACTTAAAATTAGGGATGTGCACCGGCCACTTTTGGTGTCTCGTGTTTTGTGTTTTGGATTCGGATTTGCTTGAGGTTTTGGGTTTGGATTTGTTTTGCAAAACACCTGACGAAAGGTTTTGGTTCGGATTTAAGGTTTTGGATTCGGATTTATTTTGAAAAAAACATAAAAAGTGTTAAAATCAAGTTTTTTTTGTTTATTTTCACTCCTACGCTATTATTAACCTCAATAACATTCAATAACAATCATTTCCACTAATTCCCAGTCTATTCTGCAGAATCAGTGAACTTTGTAATATTGCAGTACCAATGGACTTATACTGCAGGATTGTTTTTGGATTTTTTTTTTAATTTCTTTTTTTTATAATTATTTTTTTTATAACTTTTTTTCGTGCTGTGCTGTGCTGTGTCCTTCTAAGGGCATTGTTATTTCCCCAGCACAGCACAGCACAGCACGAGATATAGCAGGACAGAGGACCACCTAACACAACCTCCCTCTACCCTGATCAATGCCCGAGTGAAGATGGTGGCGGCTAGCGGGGAATTTATAGGATCCGAGTATCGCGAGATCCGACAGCGGGATTATGACTCAGAGCCTCGGTTTCAGTTTTGCAATTGGCGGGAATACCCGGATCTGTCTCGGATCCGGCTCGGATCGGCAACGTTCGGGTGGGCTCGGATTTCAGATATCCGAGCCCGCTCATCTCTACTTAAAATATAAATTCGATCTGTAACTATATTCAATATCTCAGGATCAAAGCTATAAACATTAGGGTCTACAGTTATTTTTGTTCACTTCTCACAATACACAGTTGCTCTAAGACCATATTACCTAATGTTTACTGCAGACCCTTCGGGTTCTATACTTATTTTGTTTTAATGTTGCCTCATGTCATGACTGCCTGGTTCACATGGTCTGTGGTCCTTCAAAACGCAAGGGTAGGTTTAGAAAAGGCTGAATTAAAACCAGAATAGGCAGATACCCACGATTGCGTGTCCGCGAGGTTGGACGTTTCTAAAGCAACATCCTTTCACCCTTCTCACCGGAAACATTTTATTCCAATGAGGAATCTCCTCTTGCTTAGAAAAAAAAATAATTCTGATAGGTATCTAAAACAGGATATAACTTCTCGCTTGTAGACTTGTTCCTGAGAGGTATCTTAAATCTGTCAATTCATATATAATATAGTACATAATACACTATATGGGCAAAAGTATTTGGCCACACCTGTTAATTATTGAATTGAGGTGTTTCAATCAGACCCGTTGCCAGAGGTGTATAAAATCAAGCAGCTAGCCATGAAGTCTCCATTTGTAAACATTTGTGATACAAAATAGGTGGTTCTGAAGAGCTCAGTGACTTGAAGCGTGGTACTGTGATAGGATGCCACCTTTGCAATAAGACGGTTCATGAAATTTCATCCCTGCTGGATATTCCACAGTCAACTGTAAGTGATCTTATTAGAAAGTGGAAGCATTTAGGAACAACAGCAACTCAGCCACGAAGCGGTAGACCCCGTAAAATCACAGAGCGGGGTGGACTACTGTTAAGGTGCATGGTGTGTAAAAGTCGCTAGCTCTCTGCTGATTCCATAGCTGAAGAGTTTGGAACTTGCACTATCATTAATAAGCATTGAATGGAGTGGTGTAAAGCACACTGTGACAGGATGGACTACCTATGCCACCCTGTCTGTTGTTGCTGGGAACCGGCTGGGATTACTTTGCCACATTTCCCTTTCTTTATCCCAATTGCTCCCACGCCGTAGTAGGACAGTTCACACTAATTTAAGGTACCAATGGTCAGAAAGAGCAGAAGGAACAATAATGATCTATTTCAGTATAAACCAGTGCTGTTTTATATAGTTTTGGACACAGCCTACCAGGAGGTAATCACAGATTGCTGTATATCCAATTTTAGATAATGCATTGCTTCCTGTGCTATCCACAGATGCCTAAATTCATATTAAAATGTGGTATCCCAGAGGAGAATTAGCAGCTCCAAGGTTGGCAAATGCGGCAGAGGGCTGAATTACCCCTTGCTAACATGAATGTAAAACAGGTATACAAAGGCTATAGAGCCCCATGTAATGTGTGCACCATTTTTGTATGTCTGGATGATCATCATCTGTTGTCAGGACTATTTTTGACTAATAAACACTATTCTGCATGACGTCTATTGATTGCTGTATTCCTGTGACTTACTGAGCTAATCTGTTCCCCTGCTCTCTGAGTAAAAGCTTTGCCTAATGCCAAGCAGTTCTGATCCAAAATAAGCAGTCAGGAGGAACTAGCCAGTCACAAACAAAGAGGTGCTGCAGCAGCTATTCACAACACCCAGCAGTTTCAGATGCTAACGAAGGGGCTTGGTGGTGGCAGTGACCACTACTACAACTAGTCCGCAGCTGACACTCGCAGTCTGTGAGTTTCTGGTGGCCGAGCCCCACCAGTAGTAGTGGTCATTAACGGCAGGTTACTGATAGTAAGGGAGCCCCATGACCAAGCAATAAAACCACAGGAAACCTGTTGAGAGAGAAAGACAGGGTGGCAGAGTAATCCCATCCTGTCACATTTTACAACTGTTGGCCACAGTGGTGTAAAAGAAAGAGTGGCAGTAAGCCCATCTTTTCACGCTTGTGTTAAACGGTTCTAGGTCACATGCGATACCTCCCAACTGTCTCTGTTTTGGATGTAAATCCTCCTGCCCCTATTTTTTTCGAAACTGTCTGCCATTTAGATTTCACACATACAAAATACTGCATATGAACAAATCCTCAATTTGCTCTTGAAGCACCCATCTTTGAGAAATATTTATTATAACAAGATGCATGATGAATTTTTAAAGCTTTATATTGTTTGTTGAGTTCTTTTCCACTAATTTGCATCTGAAAGTTTGCACATGTGCTCTTATATCTACAAAGGCAAGCAAAAGTTCACTAATCCTAAGTGTCTCTCTGGCCATATGTTGAAAGGTATTTATTTCTGGCACTAATTATATATACCTCCCAAGTTAAGATTCCCAGGGGGGTATTCAATTGTCGGCGGAAATGCCAAAAATACCGCAGTCAGCGCACTATTACTGTTATTACGGTAATAGTGCGCAGAAAAACCGTTACTACGGTAATTTTCTCGCTGGATTTCAGCTCGCAGCTCCCTGAGCCGCGAGCTGAAATGCAGCTAACTACTATACAACCGTAATAACGGTAGTAGTTTTTACGCGGCGGGGAAACGACACAATTGAATATGCCCCTCAGAGTCTGAAAAATAAATTCATGTTCACAAATATCAATATTGTAATATCTATTAGGTCTCTTAACAAAATATATAACACTCATTTAGACTTTTGGAGCAAATTGTGATTACATATTGCTACCCCACAAACCTGCTGATTGTCAATCATATACCCTAACCCCCTCCCCCGGTATCCTTAGATTAATTGTATCTTTCAGTTATCATCCATCAGATTTACTGTTCTGTTATATACAACTATGTAAATGTTGCAAGAGTACTATATATAATCACTTGGAGACCCCAATGACAGAAATTAAGGTCTCCCTGCAGAAGGAAGATACTGTGGGGATTATATGTTTCAGCTCAGCACAGTGCCCCTGATGTTACAGCATACCGGTATATATGTGTATCTGTGAATTACATTAAAGCATATGTTATTGCATGTAAACACATACCTTTGTAATTAAAAAGGGGAAAAGTAATGCCATTCCTTGGGGGAAATAAAACTTAAATAGAAAATAATAAACAAGAAAGTAAAACACACACACACACACACACACACACACACTAGATATGTATTTGGATATAGACTAAAAAATGTCTTATGTGTCATGGAAAAAAAACAATGTAGAATTTGAGCAAGTAAGTAATAAAATGTTATTCTCTGGCAACCGATGTATCACAAAAATGCGAAGTTGGGTCTAGTGAGAAAAGGGCATAACTAGAAATATCTGGGCCCCATAGCAAAATTGTAATGGGGCCCTACACACCATGATAAAGCCATACCCAGTACAATGTAGCTCCATCGCCAGTCAGTATCCAATAAGGCAGTGTAGTAATTGTATTAGTAGTAATCTGGCAGATTTGTTTGAAATATACATAAATCCATTTTAACTTCATTATTTTTTAAATAATAATAACAACTGCCTGGGTAAATTTGTTCTAAATCCCCATTAGGTTTATACTTCAAGGCACATTTTTTCCTCTGGAGAAAGGGTCTCTTCTGCTTCAGGCCTCTTAGCTATCACATGGACTATAGTTACGTCCTTGCCTCCTGTTATTAAGAGGATCATATGTTTTATAGAACGTATTTTACCAAATAAAATAATTAGGCTGCCATTCGTGAGATAAGCTTTCCTCTAAAGTTATTTCTTGGTCAAGCCAAGCAAGTATTCTTTTTGCTTTCAGAGGGATCTATGGCACATATATTGCCTTACAATTCTTAAAACAAATGAATATTACTTACAAATAGAGTGTATTTCCTTTTACACACAAGGATCCATGTTCGGTACTACGTGCACAATTGTTAGTGTAAATGGCGTGTTTATGTCACTTTCATGGCAGGAAACGTTAAGTCTTACATCCCACTTTACTATAATATTGAAGCGATTAAGAATAAATGGATAATCATCACATAAACCTATACAATATACTACATTGTGAGATTGTTTTCACAAACTAAACAATAAAACTCTCTTCCCAATATCAATGGTGTCTCTGTTCTGTTGCTATCTTGCACTAGAATGATTTCTTACCCTAATAATGGCTCTTTTATGCTGCCAGCTTAGATTCCACAATAGACAGCAACTGTTTTATTAATTTTATAGTTCACTAATAATTTATTTTGAGTTTTCATGAGCAATCACTATATATTGTCATTCTATTTTAATTTTTCACTTTTATCTTGTTTTATTATCTTGTCTGAAATAAAAATCAGGCTACTATTACCTCCCCCTACCACACTTTTCTGGCACACTACACTTGACATTAACTATATACATCATAGTAAGGAAAATAGTGTAATGTAATCAAGTATATTATTATGCATTTATGGGTTATATATCTATCTATCTATCTATCTATCTATCTATCTATCTATCTATCTATCTACGTTTTGAGGTGCAAATTTGCCATTGACCCCTGGGAGTGAGAGGTTTAGCTAGCTGTAAAATTTGTTTTTTTCATCATCAGTGTTTCAGCTCTTGTACTGTATTATTTTTACTTGTATTATTACTTTTAGTTAGAAAAGAACGGTTTTCTAGTTGTTTGTACAATAATGTATGTCATTGTAGTTTGCCCTACTGAACTGTAAATAGCAGTGTTCACATCATAGCAAGCCTTTTAGTTATTCACAGCTAAGCAAACACAGTTTTTGTTAACAGTACAAGTTTCAGGGTATTTTTTATTATGAACCATATGCTGCCAGAATATTGAAGCTTTTATTTAATATATTGTAATATAGCACATACAGATGTGATTTGCTGATAACTCTGAGATATCAGAATTGACCTAACATGATGGGCCTGATTCATTAAGGATCTTAAATTAAGTTTCTTATTTAAGTCTCCTGGACAAAACCATATTACAATGCTAATAAGTTAAATACTGACTGTTTTTTCATGTAGCACACAAATATAAACTTTAAATTTCAGTGTAAAAATAAGCTATCAAGTAAATTTCACTTTGATGATGTACTGAAATTACTTACAAATGTTAGTGTTAACTTTCTTCTGGCGAATGTGTCCATTAATTTCAAAACCCTTGTCATATCATTGGGGTTACCAGTGTGTGGGGGAATGCCCATACAAAAAAAGCGGGGGTCACACGCCAGAGACTACCATCCCAGCACTAAAAATTCATAGGGTTCTTCCTGGCACGCCTGCGCTGTGGCTATCAGGGTAATGAGGAATATTGGGGCACAGGGAGTGGTGACTTTGCCACCTTAATGGTCCCAGTATAATATTAAGCCCCCCTCCCATTACAAAAATATAGAATAAAAAAGACCATAAAACATAAACACACATTTGTAAAAATTTAATTAATCAACTTATTGATAAAGAGGAAATCTTCTTCTTTGCTTCTTGTCTGGCCATAATCCAATGGAATTTTTTGCATTTTTATTCCAAAGGGAAATCTTGCAGCAGTCCGATCTTCTTTTAATAGAAAGGGACAAAATATTATATGGAAAATATCCTTAATTTGCAATCCAAATGTGATCTGCAAAACAGATCTTTTAATACAAAGATGCAATTCCAAAACAAATCCAAAACTGCTCATTTGTTAATGGAAATGAAAATCCATGTAAAATCTTATACTTTTAATCAGTCAGAAATAATAATAATAATAAAAAAAAATATTGGGGGCCCTATTGTGTTGCATAATATCAATTGGGGGCACTAATGTGCTGCATAATATCAAATTGGGGGCACTATTGTGTTGCATAATATTGATTTGGGGGCACTATTGTGCTGCATAATATCGAATTGGGGGCACTATTGTGTTCCATAATATGAACTGGGGGTAATACTATGTGGCATAACATGAACTTTTGCCAAAGGGGGATGGCCTAGTGCTTTTTCACACACAAGTCTCTATCATTGTCGACTAATGAGGGGGCCCCAAGAAGTTGCTGAACCGGGGCCAAAAATTCCTCTTGGCAGCCCTGCCTGGGAATCAAGGGGGCAGACGTGTCCAGATAAATAATCTAAATGTTTCTTTCTATCCAACTGATGGATCACATTTAATTAGCTCTCACCTCCCCTGCCCCTTAATTTATATGCTGTTATTTAAAATTAATAGAAAAAACGCATATCCAATCACTGTAGTAAAAAAACTGTTTTCCTCTGATATTTTGCTGTAGATGGAAATATTTTTAACGTGGCAGTGTGGGTTCAGGTGATCATTCAACAGTTATTTTTTTTTTCTGATATATTTATTATAATAATAATAATAATAATAATAATAGTAATAATAATTCATGAAAATTCTGCCACTAAAATTTAATTGAGAGAAAAGGGTACTTGTTAATTATATGACCATATAACTTCTCTTGTTATTTTGTGGGAGATTTGAAAAAAGCTTCCCTACAGTGGCACCCGTATAATTGGTGGTATTGCTGTAGTGTGAGGGTGGCGTGGTGCTGGTAATGTTGTAGTATGTTTGGGGGTTAGTATTGTTAGTAAGTGGGAGAGGGTATTGCTGTAATGTGTTGGTCATGCTGGTTGCTGCAAGGTGGGGGTATTGTTGGTTGCTTTAATGTGGGTGAGTATTGATGTAGTATGAGTGTGTGTGTGTGCGGGAGGGGGTTATTTATTGCTGTACATTGGGTACTAATAATGTATTGTCAATGTATTGTCATTGATGCTATTGATTTAATGTTGGAGCTGGTTTGGAGTGGTTATTAATTGAGCAGCTTTCCAGAAGGTGAACAGTATCTATCCCTTTTCCAAACAGGGCCCCAGCCATCCAGGATTCGGCCAAGCAGCAACTGAGCTAAGTGTGTGTGTGTGTGTGTGGGGGGGGGGGGGTCTTAATATAGTGTGGGAGGTAGGCTATCAATTTAATAGTGGAGTGTAGGTGGGGGCTAAATATTTAATGGGTGCTATTTTATTTGCAGGGTGATGGTGGGGCAATGCAATTTATTGTTGGGGATATTTAATTTAATAGTGGGCCCTGTCAATTTAAGATGGGGTGACTGGATATTTAATTTAATGCTGGGGTGGTTCTGTGGCTATTATTTCAATATGGAGCTGAGTTTGGGGAGGAGGAGTATTTATTAAATGTGAATATGAATTATTTAATGGTTTTGGGAAATGGTTATATTTATTAAATGTAAATGCTATTTCATTTATTGCTGGAGGGAGAGAAATAGGTTTATTTATTATATGGAATACTATTAATTTAATGTCAGGGCTGGTTGGAGGGAAATAGATCTATTTATCAAATGTCAATACTATTATTTTAATGATTGAGCTGGAGAGAGGCCAAATTATAAAATGTGGGTGCTATTGATTTAATGCCGGGACTGGTTGGAGTTTTCTAAATTTCATGTACTGATTTTTTTCGCCAAATAGGGCCCCCAACATTCCAGGATCCAGATAAGCAGCAACTAAAGACACAGCAGCCACAGGTGGTGACAGTGACAAGAACAGCTAGGAGAGAGCATGACAGTATGCCAACTGTCCTGAATCTGGTGGGGCAGTCCTAAATTTGGGTGACTGTCTCACTTAGTCAGAATTTGCAAAGACAGCTGGCAGGTATGCCCTGCTTCACACCGTACTGCTCGTGAAGGCAGAGCTGCGTGCACCTAACTGTAGTGCACACAGTATTGCCTGTGTATTTGTCTAAAATGATAGCCATGTTATATCATAGGGTCCCCCTTGTCTAAAGTGCTCCAGGCCCCTCAGAGCCTTAATCCAGCTCTGGGCCAAGGTGTCAGATTGAACCCAGTGCTCTGGTTAAGCCCATTTGCTGATAAAAACATCATTTTTTTAAAAAACAAAAGGGCTTTTTGCACTTTTATAAATCAGTCCCTGTGTTCAGTAAGTAATAGAACAATATTTTATAATCTATTGCTATAATGTGTTATTAATATATATCCCATTATAATCAGCCAGGTATGTAAAGAAACTGCAATATAAAGTGAGATTTGTTTTTTGTTGCATTATATATTTTCATTATTTAAGATTTATCATTTGTAATAATAAACTACTGCTGGGTTAAGCAACACTAATTTTATTTATTTTTTATAGTGTACCATTGCGGCAGATATTACTGGAAACTCTTCGTTCCTGCCCCTTTATTTTTCAGACAGACAGGGGCGCTAAGAAAGGGATTCAGTGATTACAAAGTAGCGGGGCCTGACCATGTCCGGGTGCCTGGACCTGCCTGTGCCAGGTGGTCTTGCTCATCGACGCTATAGGAAAGGCCAGAGCAGACCTGCCGAGTCTAATGAGATGTGTTTAATGCTTCCTGTCTACATAAGCTCAGTTGTATCAAACTAGTGGGGAAATTAAATGTAAGCACTGCCATGAAAGACTGTTAGAGGTAGTTTGTAAAGCAAGCAGATCATAGCACAGTGCTCTGTCAAGAAATCAGTATAAGGATACAAAAGACATAAGGTCTGAAAGAGGCACAGATGATGCACAACAGGTAAACCATGTGGGAAATAAATACGCTTGGGGTTAATGAAGGAGGTAAAATCCAGTGTATTATGAGTATGAATGAATTATCATGCTTATTTATAGTAATAGTTTACAGGGTGTAGGTTCAGGCCTTTTCGTCACCTGAGGCTGTCTGTGACGCTCCCAACTTTAGATATTACACTGAAAGCTGAAATTTCAGTTAAGGAATTATACACTAATGTCTCCCCAGTCCATCTTTGCATTAATAACCAGAAAAATCTTTCAGTGGACTTCTCAATCCTAAAATAAATGCTATTTATGAGAACATGTGTTTGTGTATATTTCAAAGTTCACCACCCTTCCTTCCTCAAAAACCATACAAAAATACATTTCCTTCCTAGCTTCCTAGGTTAAAATGATCTGAGATTCATATCTACCTTTATACTTGAACTGTTCTATTGGTTCATAGCCATTTAAATGTATGTTTACAAATGAATGACAAGTAGTAAATTATTTCTTAGAAGCTTGAGAAGCAGGCTAGAAAGGACACCAAGGGGTGAATGTATGAATCTCCGGATTTTTCATCTCCGGCGTGTTCAGCCTCTTCAGCGCTTAAATTTAAAGCGGCGCTGCATTGTAAAGGGAAGTTTCCCTTTACAATGCAGCGCCGCTTTAAATTTAAGCGCTGAAGAGGCTGAACACGCCGGAGATGAAGAATCCGGAGATTCATACATTTACCCCCAAGTATCATAATTTGTCCTGGATAAATAAAGCATCATTAGGTAGATAATTGTGCTAAATTATGTTTAATTAAAACATATTCTCTGTTGAATTTGGATGTTAAATTAATTAAAGATTCTTCTATGGATCGATTTGCAGAACTGTTTTCTACATATAGCAAAATATTTGTATTTTGAAAGCAGAAATTTTGGGTTGAAAGGTATCAGACACCTATAATTATGTGAATCATATCCATCACCTCTTTCCAGAAGGTGCGTAACATTGGACACTCCCATCATATATTTTTAAATATGGCAACATTATCTAGAGCAAAGATTGAAGGTGATGGGGTACATTGAGTGTAATATGGGTAAAACTTAATACTAGTGGTAATAAATCTTATAGGCATTTTCTTTAATGTGGGCACAACATATCTCAGGCTTATTATCCTCATCTAATCTTCAGGATTTAGGACCACCTTGATCTTCTGTTCCTATTTTGTGCTAGTAGAAAACACGCTGGAGACATACCTGGTGGAACATCTGGCTTATTTTACAGAGGGATGATCCCTGGCGGGAACGAGAGCAAGAAGAATGTTTTGCATGCTCAACAACATATATCACATAAGAAGGATATTGTAGGAATAGCATAGCAAGCCGATGGGTGATATTGTCAAGTGATCCATAGTATTGTGGGTAGAGAAATCAGGTCTAGAAAGTGACATCAATGTCTATTCATAGTCTGGTGCACATGCTTTGAGATGCACTTGGTATGGTGATCTGCATAGTATAGTCCTACATCTAATATGCACTTTTGGATGGTGCATGTTCTTTCCCCCCCTCCAGATAAAACGAAAAATTAGAGCCTGACATGAAAAGACTGGGAATTGCCAAAAATTTCACCTCAACTAAGGTGAAAGAAACTTCCTACCATATCTAGGAAGCTTGCTGCACACATCCTAGTGGCAGCTAAATGCCTACTAGCCACAAGCCAAAAACTGGAAGAATTCCTGCCCCCCATTTTAACTATGCTTAAAAAATAAATTTGGCATATAGCAGCTTTGAAGGAAATAACTTTCTACCTTCACGATAGATGCCTTACGTTTAACCATATATGGGCCACTGGCTGTTGATAGGGAGCAGATCTCTGTCCTTCTCCCCCTCTGCCCCATGATTCTTCCGATTGGCCCATAGTCATAGTCTTTATACTTGAAAGCAAGGGCTTTTATGCAGGATACTCTGGGGAGAGGAGCTGCTTGGGGTGGAAGTTGAGGATGATTGAAAAAGGTCTGATGATCCATTTTCTTAAAAAATTGTGCAGGGGCACTCTGCATAATTTTTTTTCTAGTAGTGAGCCATGAGAGATAGTGAAGAGTAGAGGCTTTTGTCTGGAGGAAGGTATGCAGCTGGTTGTGGTACACCAAATTCTAAGTTGCATATGGGAAATATACAGGGGCCAGCCCACTAGATGGGTGCTCTGACAAATGTATAGCGGTGAAAAAGTATAGGGAGAGTGAGGGAGGTGGGATTTGAGGCTTAATATAGATACACACGTTATGGGCTGAATTAAGATGTGTCTTAGTCAGGAGTGAGAGTATCCACCTTCTACGGATGTAGATTGTTGGGTCATGGGTCTTAAGGGGCGGGACTTGCATATAAAGGGCCGTACAGGATGCACCTCTTTTGAAGGAAGCAGTGGCAACCAGTTAACTGTATCTATGTCACGGGCACTAGGAGTCTTTACCCAGGGATCACCAGATGGTAGGCTTACCAGAGCAATGTAGATGGTAATAGGGTACTCTGGTAGCTGGGTGATCACGGAACATGAAATGATGGCCGATGAGATGCTCAGGAAAGTCTATGACTAGCAACACTGGTAATAATGAGGTAATGATACACAAGGAACTGTATGGACAAGGACACGTGAAGGTAGTCAGTGGTCTGCGATAGCAAGTTGTACCACTGCTATAGTGAGGAGGAATGTCCAACAGAAACAAGGAGGTGATGAGAGTCAGCGGTCTGCGGGTAGCAAGTTGCACCGCTGTCTGAGTGAAGGAATGGAATCCAAGTGGAGGTATCCAGGTAGTCAGTGGTCTGCGGTAGCAAGTTGTACCACTGCTATGTGAGAGGATAATGGAACAGGTGATACCGGAAACAGGGATCAGTGGTCTGACATCAGCAAGTTGTACCACTGCATATATATGTGAGGAGGTGCACGGGGGAAGACTGCAACACAGGATATACACAGGCACCTTATACACGATCCACAGTAATATGCACAATATAGGTATATATATATGTAAATGACTGATCAGGTCTGCAATCTAGAAAGTCTCTTGAAGTAGTCCAGCACAATGATAACACAGTCAATGATGGCAATAGACTCAGCGGATAGCAGACTCCAGAGAGAACCAAACACAGTCCAGCAAGATATGCAATACACAGCACAGTCAATGAGAAGTATGCATACCGTGGTTCAGCAGTAGCAGTCAGATGGGATTGCAGCGGTACCTGAGCGGCTGGAGGCCGACTGGATAGGAAGTCCCTGGATAGGAGAAGCAGCGGTCTAGCAGGTGCAGCGCACAGGTGAGTAGACCGACAGGGACACCAATCCACAGGAGTCAGGAACACGTGGAACTGGACTCATAGGAAACCCAGGAGAATGGAGATGATCCAGCAGAGGGTAGTAGAAGAGATACAAATCCAATGCTGGCAGGGGTGTAGAGGCCAGTGGAACACGTGAAGGCGTGGAGAGTGGATAAGCAGGAGATGGACGATAGCGCTGACCACAGCGGCAGGACTCAGCGGCACACGGAGGTAACCAGTAGCAACCACAGGAACCAACAGCGATGGGAAACAGGAGTGCAGCGCAGGGCAGGAGCTGTAGATCACGAAGTGAAGCAGATGGTAATGAAAAGCGGCAGTCTCGAGGAAGGCACAGCAAAGATGAGATGAGAGTGTAGTGCACGGAGGCAGCGGATAGTAATCAGCTGGCAGTCACGATGTTGAACACAGGCGAGTTGCAAGCAGGAGACTGTAGTGCACAGAGGCAGCGGATAGTAGCCAGCTGGCAGTCACGATGTTGAACACAGGCGAGTTGCAAGCAGGAGACTGTAGTGCACAGAGGCAGCGGATAGTAGTCAGCTGGCAGTCACGATGTTAAACACAGGCGAGTTGCAAGCAGGAGACTGTAGTGCACGGAGGCAGCGGATAGAAATCAGCAAACAGACTTGATGAGAAGCAGGTGAGTGAGGTAAAAGCTGGAGTGCACGGAGGCAGCGGATAGCAATGAGCAAACAGTCACATTGATATAAAATAACGTTGAAGTGGTGTAGAAGACTGTAGTGCACGGAGGCAGCGGATAGGAATCAGCAAACAGTCATGATGATACAGTTGATGGTAGAAGTGGTATGGAACCACAGTAGTAGAAGTGGTTTGGAAACCACAGGAATCAGCAGCACTGAATACACAAGTAATACAGGAACACCTTCAGAGACTCATGAGGAATGAGACTCCAAGATCAGGCAACGTGGTAGTGACCACAGGTGCTTAATATAGGGAGGTTGCCTGATCTGCCAATTAAGTTAAAGGGGTATACACTGAAGTATAGAAAAGGGCTGCGCATGCGCAGACCCTCAGGATGGTGGACGGCCACGGTTCCTAAATGTCCGGGAAGAGGCACTCACGGTCCGGTGAGTGACAGTACCCCCCCTTTTAAAGGTGGGCACAGAACGCCTGGAACCGGGCTTGTCCGGATTTTTGGAGTAAAACTTCTTCAAAAGGGCAGGAGCATTAAGATCTTCAGCTTTGATCCAAGAGCGCTCCTCAGGACCAAAGCCCTTCCAATGAACGAGGAAGTGGAGGACTCCTCGCGAAATTTTTGCATCTAGTACCTCGGTAATCTCAAAATCCTCCTCCTGATGGACTTGAACTGGCTGCGGAGCTGAGGGAGGAGTTGAAAAACGGTTGATAATAAGAGGTTTGAGCAAAGATACATGGAAGGCATTAGAAATCCGAAGACTCTTAGGAAGAAGGAGTTTCACACATACTGGATTGATAACTTGAATGATCCTATATGGACCAATAAAACGAGGGGCGAATTTCATGGATGGAACCTTCAAACGAATATTTTTTGTGGATAACCAGACACGATCTCCAATTTTTAGTGGTGGAATAGCCCGCCTCTTCTTATCAGCGAAAGATTTATATTTGACAGATGTCTTCTTTAAACAGGTTCTAACCTGAGACCAGATATTTTTAAAGGTCTGACAAACAGTCTCCACCGCAGGAACTTGGGTGGGCGGGAGGGCAGGAAATTCCGGAAAAGACGGATGGTGACCGTAAACCACAAAGAATGGAGTTTTGGATGATGACTCATGGTACATGTTGTTATGGGCGAACTCAGCCCAAGGGAGTAACTCTACCCAGTTGTCTTGATTGGCTGATGAAAATATCCTTATAAAAGTCTCAAGATCTTGATTGACACGTTCGGTTTGTCCATTGGATTGTGGATGGTAAGAAGATGAGAGTGCTAATCGTATGCCCAAGGTTTTACAAAGGGCTCGCCAGAATCTGGACACGAATTGTACTCCTCTATCAGACACAATCTCAGATGGACATCCATGGATACGGAAGATCTCTTTAATGAAATGTTCAGCCAGGATAGACGAGGAAGGCAAACCAGACAGAGGGATGAAATGAGCCATCTTCGAAAATCTGTCCACTACCACCCAAATAGTGTTATGGTTCTTACTAGGTGGTAAGTCAGTAACGAAATCCATACTAATATGGGTCCATGGTTTGGACGGAATGGGTAGTGGTCGCAGCAACCCTGCTGGGGTTCTGCGGGAGGATTTGAATTGCGAACATAATTCACAGGAAGCAATGAACTCTTTGACGTCTCTCCTCATTGAAGGCCACCAGTAACTTCGAGAGAGGATCTCAAAAGTCTTGTGTTCACCGGCGTGTCCAGAAAAACGAGAGGCATGGAACCACGAAAGGATTTTCCTCCTTAGAGTAGAAGGCACGAGGGTCTTCCCAAATGGTAGCGTTTTGGTGGATGAAGCAGCCAGTGAGATACATTTGGGGTCTAGAATGGTATGGTTGGAAACCTCTTCTATATCAGAGGACGTAGCAAAGGCTCTAGATAAGGCATCAGCTTTTTTGTTCTTGGCAGCTGGTTTGAAGGTAATTATTAATTCAAAACGGGAAAAGAAAAGAGACCATCTTGCTTGACGAGGGTTCAAGCATTGGGCAGACTGGAGATATGACAAGTTCTTATGATCCGTGAAGATCGTCACCGGATGGCGAGCTCCCTCCAACAAGTATCTCCATTCCTCTAATGCGGCTTTGATAGCCAGTAATTCCTTGTCTCCGATGGTATAATTCTTCTCTGCGGGTAGGAGACCCCGAGAATAGAAGGCACAAGGGTGGAATTTTTGCTGTTCCGAGCGTTGGGAGAGAATAGCTCCTAAGCCCATATTAGAGGCATCTACTTCTAGGAAAAAAGGGAGTGTCACATCAGGCTGACGAAGGATTGGAGCCGAAGAGAAGGACTCTTTTAATGTTTGAAAGGCTTGAATGGCCTCAGTAGACCATTGCTTAGGATTAGCCCCTTTACGAGTCAGGGCCACAATAGGAGATGCAATGGAAGAAAAATCTTGAATGAAGCGTCTATAGTAATTGGCAAAACCTAAAAAACGCTGGATGGCACGAAGAGTAGTTGGCTGGGGCCAATGTAGTACAGCATTTACTTTGTCAGGATCCATCTTCAGACCAACTCCGGAAACAATATACCCCAAGAATGGAATCTGGGGTAATTCGAATGAACATTTTTCTAATTTACAGAACAATGAATTTTTCCGTAGCCTGGAGAGGACTTCTGCCACATGTTGGTGGTGAGAAGGCAGGTCCTGTGAAAAAATCAATATGTCGTCCAGGTAGACGACGACACATACATATAATAAGTCCCGAAAAATCTCATTAATGAAGCCCTGAAAAACAGCGGGGGCATTACATAGCCCGAAAGGCATTACCAGATATTCGTAATGCCCGTCTCTGGTGTTAAACGCCGTCTTCCATTCGTCACCGGAACGGATTCTGATTAAATTGTAAGCACCACGAAGATCCAACTTAGTAAAAATACGGGCTCCCTTGATGCGGTCAAATAGCTCAGTGATCAACGGAATGGGATACCGGTTCTTGATAGTAATGGCATTGAGTCCACGAAAATCTATACAAGGGCGTAATGATCCATCCTTCTTTTTGACAAAGAAGAACCCAGCTCCAGCGGGCGAGGTGGAAGGTCGAATGAACCCACGCTGGAGGTTCTCCCGTATATATTCAGATGTAGCTTGAGTTTCAGGTAACGAGAGTGGATAGACCCGGCCTCTGGGAGGAGTCTTGCCAGGAAGAAGATCAATCGGACAATCCCAAGAACGATGAGGAGGAAGACGTTCAGACTGAGCTTTATCAAAAACATCGGTAAATGAAGCATATTGAGGAGGGAGTCCCGGTGAAATAGCTGAAATGGAAGCTTGCTGTACCTTGAGAGGAATGACTTGGGAAAGGCAATGATGGTGACATTCAGGCCCCCAAGACGTGACTTGAGGGGTGCGCCAGTCAATCTGGGGAGAGTGACACTGAAGCCATGGAAGGCCTAGGACAATCGGACTTGTCGTAACAGGAAGAATTAAAAACGATATCTCTTCATGATGCAGAGCACCAATCTGAAGGGTTACTGGAGACGTACTCTGGGTGATGAGACCGTTGATGAGACGTGATCCATCGATAGCCGTCACAGTAATGGGAGTTTTTAAGGTAATCATTGGTAGAGACCATTGATTAACTAACGATTTGGAAATAAAATTTCCTGCTGCTCCGGAATCAATCAATGCCTGTGACTCAAAGGTCTTGGTAGCAAAGGAAATAGTCACATCAAAAGCGCAGACTTTAGATTTCATAGACGATGGAGAGGACTCCAGGGACCCTAACTTCACCTCTCCAGAACTAGTTAGGGCCTGGCATTTCCCGATCTCTTAGGGCAGGAGCTGAGGACATGAGTGGAATCAGCACAATAGATACAGAGTCTATTCTTGACTCTTCGTTTCCTCTCCTCAGAAGATAACTTGGAACGTCCAATCTCCATGGGAATCACAGCGGGTGACACTGGACGAAATTGAGGGTTAGAGCGAAAAGGTGCTTTAGCAGAAGTCGTTTTCTCAGCCTCTCTTTCACGAAATCTCATATCAACACGATGGCATAGAGAGATCAAATCTTCAAGTGACGAAGGAAGCTCTTGGGTAGTCAGTGCATCTTTAATTTTATCGGAAAGCCCCTGCCAGAAGGCGGCAACTAGGGCTTCAGTGTTCCACTGAAGTTCAGAGGCTAAGATCCTAAATTGAATGACGTACTGGCCTACAGTATGAGATCCTTGTCGCAGACGGAGGATGCTGGAAGCAGCGGAGGTCACACGACCTGGTTCATCGAACACACTTCGGAATGTAGAAATGAATTTGGCACTATCTTGTAATATTGGATCGTTCCTCTCCCACAGAGGGGAGGCCCAAGCCAGGGCTTGTCCTGAAAACAAAGAGATAAGATAGGCCACTCTGGAACGATGGGTAGAAAAATTTTGAGGTTGGAGCTCAAAATGGACTGAACATTGGTTAAGGAAACCCCTACAAGTTTTGGGGTCTCCATCGTACATTGACGGAGTAGGCAGGTGAAGCGTGGAAGCTATAGACACCTGGGATGGCAATGGGGAAACGGAGGAAAGCACAGGAGCTTCAGTAGTAGCTGTCACAGTCTGTCCAGATGTTCCTTGGGAGATTAATGACTGATAACACTGAAGTAACAGCTGTTGGCGGGCATCCTGTTGCTCCACACGGCTAACCAGATGTTGCAGCATCTCTTTGGCGGTAGGTTCCACATCTGGGTCTGTCATGGCCTGATCTTACTGTCACGGGCACTAGGAGTCTTTACCCAGGGATCACCAGATGGTAGGCTTACCAGAGCAATGTAGATGGTAATAGGGTACTCTGGTAGCTGGGTGATCACGGAACATGAAATGATGGCCGATGAGATGCTCAGGAAAGTCTATGACTAGCAACACTGGTAATAATGAGGTAATGATACACAAGGAACTGTATGGACAAGGACACGTGAAGGTAGTCAGTGGTCTGCGATAGCAAGTTGTACCACTGCTATAGTGAGGAGGAATGTCCAACAGAAACAAGGAGGTGATGAGAGTCAGCGGTCTGCGGGTAGCAAGTTGCACCGCTGTCTGAGTGAAGGAATGGAATCCAAGTGGAGGTATCCAGGTAGTCAGTGGTCTGCGGTAGCAAGTTGTACCACTGCTATGTGAGAGGATAATGGAACAGGTGATACCGGAAACAGGGATCAGTGGTCTGACATCAGCAAGTTGTACCACTGCATATATATGTGAGGAGGTGCACGGGGGAAGACTGCAACACAGGATATACACAGGCACCTTATACACGATCCACAGTAATATGCACAATATAGGTATATATATATGTAAATGACTGATCAGGTCTGCAATCTAGAAAGTCTCTTGAAGTAGTCCAGCACAATGATAACACAGTCAATGATGGCAATAGACTCAGCGGATAGCAGACTCCAGAGAGAACCAAACACAGTCCAGCAAGATATGCAATACACAGCACAGTCAATGAGAAGTATGCATACCGTGGTTCAGCAGTAGCAGTCAGATGGGATTGCAGCGGTACCTGAGCGGCTGGAGGCCGACTGGATAGGAAGTCCCTGGATAGGAGAAGCAGCGGTCTAACAGGTGCAGCGCACAGGTGAGTAGACCGACAGGGACACCAATCCACAGGAGTCAGGAACACGTGGAACTGGACTCATAGGAAACCCAGGAGAATGGAGATGATCCAGCAGAGGGTAGTAGAAGAGATACAAATCCAATGCTGGCAGGGGTGTAGAGGCCAGTGGAACACGTGAAGGCGTGGAGAGTGGATAAGCAGGAGATGGACGATAGCGCTGACCACAGCGGCAGGACTCAGCGGCACACGGAGGTAACCAGTAGCAACCACAGGAACCAACAGCGATGGGAAACAGGAGTGCAGCGCAGGGCAGGAGCTGTAGATCACGAAGTGAAGCAGATGGCAGTCTCGAGGAAGGCACAGCAAAGATGAGATGAGAGTGTAGTGCACGGAGGCAGCGGATAGTAATCAGCTGGCAGTCACGATGTTGAACACAGGCGAGTTGCAAGCAGGAGACTGTAGTGCACAGAGGCAGCGGATAGTAGTCAGCTGGCAGTCACGATGTTGAACACAGGCGAGTTGCAAGCAGGAGACTGTAGTGCACAGAGGCAGCGGATAGTAGTCAGCTGGCAGTCACGATGTTAAACACAGGCGAGTTGCAAGCAGGAGACTGTAGTGCACGGAGGCAGCGGATAGAAATCAGCAAACAGACTTGATGAGAAGCAGGTGAGTGAGGTAAAAGCTGGAGTGCACGGAGGCAGCGGATAGCAATGAGCAAACAGTCACATTGATATAAAATAACGTTGAAGTGGTGTAGAAGACTGTAGTGCACGGAGGCAGCGGATAGGAATCAGCAAACAGTCATGATGATACAGTTGATGGTAGAAGTGGTATGGAACCACAGTAGTAGAAGTGGTTTGGAAACCACAGGAATCAGCAGCACTGAATACACAAGTAATACAGGAACACCTTCAGAGACTCATGAGGAATGAGACTCCAAGATCAGGCAACGTGGTAGTGACCACAGGTGCTTAATATAGGGAGGTTGCCTGATCTGCCAATTAAGTTAAAGGGGTATACACTGAAGTATAGAAAAGGGCTGCGCATGCGCAGACCCTCAGGATGGTGGACGGCCACGGTTCCTAAATGTCCGGGAAGAGGCACTCACGGTCCGGTGAGTGACAATCTAATATATATCTAGTATCATAGGTGGAAAGCAAGCACCCTAACTTTAATGTAATTACTTGTTGCAACTTTGTGTACTCTCTCAATCTATTTAAAGTACTGTGTAATTATAGCATGATGGGATGTTACATTGCTGGATTAGTTCTTCTGGGTGAAAAGGATATTTTGATATTAGCCTATTGGATTGAAAAAATCTACACATTTGATATCAATCTGATATTTATCTGTTTCCTTAGAATGATACACCAAACGGAAGTATGAAATGTTGAATTGCTGGACTAGGCATTGTGGATATACTGTTCTTATGATTAGTCTATGATACTTATATTCTAGATATGGATACTGAATGAGATTCTAAGATCATATAATTTTTCCCTATGTTTAGTTAGAACAACATCATCTTTTCTTGACTCACCCTACCTTTTAATCTAAGCTCCTTGCCCTTGTGCACCTTTTTCCTATTTGATCATATTGGTTATATCTTTTGATGTTAGTAAATGGTGTTACCGGTGTTAGGTTGATGTGAAGCAACAAATGCTTTTAACTTTACCAGGTTGTCAGTTTATAGAACTTGGTAAACAGATTATGCAGGTAATCATAGATGCAGGCTTTGTGGTATATATTGTTATACTGTGTACGTCCGTACAGCAGTTTATACTTGTGGGCAGACCCATTTATAAATGTATTGGGAGCCACCGGTCACTGTTAGAAACACCTTGAGGGCTTTTATACTGATAAATAAATAATTGCTGCCTCCATTCATTCTCACAGATAAAAAAAAGTTTGTCTCTTGTAAGGCAGTAACGGTGCAAAGCCAAACCTCCGGTTATGCACTATATGTGCCTGGGCAGTAGCACATTCAGGACATAGGCGTTCTGCCCCACTTCCTCCTACACTAGACCACCAGGGAATCTGACAGGTCAGGAGAGCGTAGCGCTTCTATTCTAACAGATCATTTATGCATAGCTAAATTGGTGGGTCCTGACACTCCAACCCCCCCATACCCGGCACACTATCCTAACCTTTTCTTTTGAATATATCAGCAGGAACCTGTAGAGAAAGTGGGATTTATAGCAGATATCTGTAAGTTGGTATATTAGCTGCGCTGACACGTGATTTTCTGATCTAAGCGGGAGACTGGACTGAGGTAGTCTGGACCACAGCTCCCAAAGGCATGATTCGGTCCAGGACATTCCTTGATGGCTACAGGAACAGCAGTGGAGCAGTTGAGTGCTAACTTTTGTGAAAGGCTGTTGTTGCTCACAAAATATTAGTCATTAAATCGAGAGGGAGCAGTTGGCAATGTGGTCCAGCAGGACATAGGGGTTAAAAAACAAGGGCATAGAGGGGTTAAAAACGGGGGGGGGGGGGGGCAGCATGACAGAGGGGTTAAAAAATGAAGGGGGTACAGAGGGGTTAAAAAACAGGGGGTAGCATGACATAGGAGTTTAAAAATGAGGGGGGCACAGAGGGGTTAAAAACGGGGGGGGGGGGGCAGCATGACAGAGGGGTTAAAAAATGAGGGAGGCACAGAGGGGTTAAAAACGGGGGGGGGGAGCATGACAGAGGGGTTAAAAATAAGGGGGGCACAGAGGGGTTAAAAAATGGGGGGGCAGCATGACAGAGGGGTTAAAAAATGAGGGGGGCACAGAGGGGTAAAAAAACGGGGGGGGGGGCATGACAGAGGGGTTAAAAAATGAGGGGGGCACAGAGGGGTTAAAAAACAAGGAGGCAGCATGACAGAGGGGTTAAAAAATGAGGGGGGGCACAGAGGGGTTAAAAAACAGGGCAGCATGGCACAGTGGGGTTAAAAAACGGGTCAGCATGGCACAGTGGGGTTAAAATATGGTGGGCAGCATGGCACAGTGGGGTTAAAAAGGGGGGGAGGCATGGCACAGTGGGATTGAAAAAGGGGGCGGAGCAGCATGACAGAGGGGTTAAAAAATGAAGGGGGGCACAGAGGGGTTAAAAAACAGGGGGTAGCATGACATAGGGGTTAAAAAACGAGGGGGGCACAGAGGGGTTAAAAACGGAGGGGTAGCATGACAGAGGGGTTAAAAAATGAGGGGGGCACAGAGGGGTTAAAAACGGGGGGGGGGCAGCATGACAGAGGGGTTAAAAAATGAAGGGGGGCACAAAGGGGTTAAAAAACAGGGGGTAGCATGGCATAGGGGTTAAAATACTAGGGGGGCACAGAGGGGTTAAAAACGGGGGGGGGGGGGGGGGCAGCATGACAGAGGGGTTAAAAATGAGGGGGGCACAGAGGCGTTAAAAAATGGGGGGGCAGCATGACAGAGGGGTTAAAAAATGAGGGGGGGCACAGAGGGGTTAAAAAACGGGGGGGGCAGCATGACAGAGGGGTTAAAAAATGAGGGGGACACAGAGGGGTTAAAAAACAGGGAGGCAGCATGACAGAGGGGTTAAAAAATGAGGGGGGGCACAGAGGGGTTAAAAAACGGGTCAGCATGGCACAGTGGGGTTAAAATATGGTGGGCAGCATTGCACAGTGGGGTTAAAAAGGGGGGGAGGCATGGCACAGTGGGATTGAAAAAGGGGGGGAGCAGCAAAGTATAGTGTGATGAAGGGGAGCCAGGTGAAGGGGGCAAAAGCAGCATGGAGGGCGAAGTGTGATCATAAGGCATGGCGATGATGAAGGGGCACATTATTGTAATATTGGAGCTGGAGGAAGGCCTAATTATTAATCGTGGATGGTATTGATTTAACGCCAGGTTTGTTTGGAATTATCTGAATGTAGCTATTTTTTTCCCAAATAGGGCCCCCCGCAACTAAAGAAACATGCAGCCACAAGTGGTGAAAGTGAGAAGAACAGGCAGGAGAGAGCAGAACAGTATGTGAAATGTTGTGATTCTAGTAGGGACAATGTCAATTTTTGGTGAGTGTTGTGCCCAATGTAAGGTGCAGGCCAAGACTGAACTCTTTGTGTACACACTGCATATTTTCTATACTACACTGTGGTGCTAGATGTCCTGAAAGTCAGGAGGGCTTGGACATATGTGACGCTCAGGCGAATTGAGAGCCTAGTGATTTTTAATGTGTTAGCCACGCCCCAATGGCGCATTTGTCACGCCCCCAAATGCATGAGCACACCCCCGATTTTTTTTTTTTACATACTCAACTATAAGGGGGGCCCCATGAATTTGTTGTACCGGGACCCTGAATTCCTCTTGGCAGCCCTGCATATGACACCTCAGAGGAACTCTCAATAGTAACAGTATATACCACAATTAAAATTTGACCCAAAACAAGTAGGTATAAGCAGGTTGACAGACAGCTCTGAACATGGGAGACACTGGATTGCCTGGAACGTGTAAATAGCTGTTATTTGTGTTTTTAACTGCGTGTCCCCTGTTGTTTAATAATTTTATCTTTACAATCATGCTAATTAATCAACTGGGGTACCATGCTATGTAAAGCTTGTTCCTTCTCACTAACAGTAGCATTTGCTGAACTGAACCGACCCATATGAGCCACAGACATTATCCATGTTATCACATGAGGAAGCTCTCTTCTCCTCACTCGGTCTCCATGTTTGAATAGCCTTTCTCGTGCTTGAATTGGCTTTAGACAGTTTATGCTGCTTTTTCCTTACAAGCCGTAAGCCTATAATGGTTACTTATGTGATTTATAATAAAATATTTAAGGATAATTGCACAAATGTGCACTCTTCATCCTTTCATTAAACTTGCATGTTGGCTAATTCATAGACATAAATATCAAATTAAATAGTTACATACCACAAACAAAGCAGAACAGAGTGTCAAACAGGCAGAATACAAAGGAGAAAGGAGATAAAGGCCCCCAACATTTTAAATTAGCAGTTTGGTCATAGTCATTTATTTCCAGTTATTAATACATTGTATATTTACACTGAAGCAGCTAAAAGATTGACATGTTTCTCTTCCACCCCCATGTGGATGAATTAGATACAGCATACCAAATTATTGTCCAGGTTACGTTAGACCATCCAGTAACTAAATATTATATTTTAGGCATCATAAAGGGTTTATTTTGAATAGTAATTACAAACAATTTTAGATGAGACTTCAAATTTGTATTTACTAGTGTGAAAAAAGTCACTGAAGTACAGCTGAATGTGAGAGATATATGTCCCAGGTTTTCTGCCTTGTCTACATTATAACCCTAGGAAAATATGTGTGTTTGAGTAGCTGTGAGCTGCTGTAGGACTTCAGGCTTGTGGAAAAGCCAGGAAAGGGTCCTGGGGTTTATGGATGGAGAGAGTAAGCCGAGTTTTCCAGGTCATCTGTGAACCTGCTGGTAATTAGGAGTTGCATCTGAGTGGTGCCAGTAAAAAGCTGCTAATGAGCTTAGTCAGTCTCTCAGACCTAGGGAGGAGGTTGGATGCCTCCTAAGAGAATTTGCTAGGGGTGAGCCATTATCTATACGTTTGGTATTTGTGGGGGACATAAGGTCCTTCATAGGAGAGAGGGTCTTCCGGAATGTTTAATTAGTGCCGGACAGGCAAGGCCTTTTATTTCTGTTTTATGTGTTTGAATATGCTTAATAAGACTGGTACACTGAAAACCCTGGACTTATGTGACTTTATTGCTGCTGTTCACTCCATCTACTCCAGGAGATGGTATCTGTTCTCCTAATGCAGTCACACTAGATTTTACATTTTTTATATTTTTGTAAGAAAAATGTATTTATAATTGTGTTATATGAGGTATATGTCCTTTGTATGTTCCTACTTCCTTGTGAAAAGAAATTAAAGGATCTTTACACTTTAAATAGTATTGCACCAAAAAATCCCCTTACCAGGGGTGTTTTCTGAATTAGGTGGGCCTTTAGTTAAGAATATTGATTGCAAACCCCTCCAAAGAAAAAAGGTAACCAAGAAAGTCTTTTTTTCTGTTTTTTAGCTTGAAAAACGAATATAAAATTCATACACAAAAAAAATTATGCAGCAATACCTGATAAACAGGCTTCCACTGTCCCAGGTGGTAATACTGGGATGGTGGAATCCTTTTCATGTATACGTTGATTCAATAATAAGCCCTATCACTGGCGATTTTTTGATTCTACAAGAAATAATTCTGCTTAGACTGGAAAGTGCTCAATCACAATAATTTTTATAATATAGCTAGATATGAGATAGATAGCATATTACTGTGAGAGCAGATACAAATACAGATTAAAGCCTTTGATAGCAGTTGTATAGGGCGAAGCAATGCCAGTAAATAAGGGCCCTAAAAGAGTTACATATTGTCCACAAATATCAGTGGTCAAAAGGTACAGAACTTTTAGTTGGAGGATGTGTAATATACACAATGTATCAATTTAATTTACATTAAATGGTCCCTAGCACTGAATTAGTCACTTCTCTATTTGGCCATAGATCTTCAGATGGAGTGCGGCTGCTGTAAAAAAGCATGATAGAAAGTTGATAAATGTATTTTATTTTTTAGAGGAGAATTCATCATTGGTATCACATTCTAATTATCTGAGTTAACCCTATTTGTGATTCCAGGGAATGTATTAATTGCAGTGCTAGAAACTAGGAAGCTTTCCTTATTTAAGCAAAATACATTTTTAATATATTTGATGGGGTACTTAATGCTTCTCAGGGGCTGGATCTCAAAATCAGTTAGCCAAAGAATGTCCATACGTTGGAGTTGCTCCACAGTGGATTTAAGGCCACCATATTTTCTCCTCAATCTCCCCTGGCGTGTGGGTATCTTCTCTATTTTGCATAGTGCACAAAGCATTTTATATTTGCGGTTTCCTAACACTGAACCCATCTCCGTTGTCTTACAGAATATGTCAATATGTTTATTTTATTGCATTTTGAAAGAAAACAAAAAATCCTCACAAAACTAATAGCAAAAAAATATATAAAAATACATAATAATTATTATTATTACCATTTATTAATATAGGGCCGCTAATTCCGCAGCGCTGTACAGAGAACTCATGTCCCTGCCCCATTTGGGCTTACAGTCTAAATTCCCTAACATAGACACAGACAGACAGGCAGACACACAGACTAGGGTCAATTTGATATCAGCCAATTAACCTACCAGTATGTTTTTGGAGTGTGGGAGGAAACCCACGCAAACACGGGGAGAACATACAAACTCCTTACAGTTAAGACCATGGTCGGGAATTGAACTCATGACCCCAGTGCTGTAAGCGAGAAGTGCTAACCACTTAGCCACCTATTTATATGTATATTAAAACCATATAAATAGGTTAGTGAGAATGAGGTAGTAATAATAATACATTATAAACATTAATATGATATTCTTCATCAATATTCTAACCAAGATAAGCTTGAAATACAAGAAATAACAGAATGACAAGAGGAAAACTAATTAGTGTCAATATTTTTCCACATGTAATGAATACTGGGATTCAATCCATTTGGACCACATGCTCAAGAATGTAGAGATATTGTTTTAATTAGTATAAAAAATAATTCATGGCCTATAGTTTCATAAACCAGATTTACTCAATTCCGGTAGTTATAGCTAGCATCCTAGTTCTAGCTTTACAGGCCTTGGATAAAGTTATAAGATTAATTACATATTGTCTACATGATTTATTTAACGTTCTATCCAGTGTTAATCCAAATATAGTTACTGTCAGAGGTCCTGATTGATTAATCTTTGGACGTAAGTCCCATTGCGTGCCGTATTTTGCGTGAAATTGCTCTGCAGACTTTACATCAGTGAACGTGCACCAGCTACAGGGCAGGTGTAAGTGCCAATTGATTGTGATGGCTGACGCTTATGCATGCCAGAATATGTGTTTACAATTAAGAGCAGCTGTAAAAATGCTTTTATGTACAGTAGGCATTATGAACAACTTGTGTGTATTCTGCAGTCTGTTCTGTCTGCATATGGCAAGTACTGTATAGCCAGAGCGTACTTATATCTGTATTCAAATGCAAACTTTTTTCAAATCCGTTAGTATTTCAATACGGGCATACGTGCGTGCACATTCTGTCTGATTTAAAAATAAAAACACATAAAAACAAATTGCATTCACTTTGCATTTCTTGATGAAACAGGCCCAGAGTGTTCAAATATTGTGACACTCTATTTTTTCTATATATGACTAAATACAGCATCCCAACATTTCTGAACAACGGGCGGTCCCTTAATAGGTGGAAAAAAGTCCCCACTCTTTTTCTACATTTAAAGCAATTTGTATCAGTCTTACTGCTGAATGTAATTAATCTGAGAAGGGTGAGATAGACCCTATGTAATAATATATATATATGGAATATTATAAGTGGTTTACAATTGATGTGCAGTTGATATCTATACATCAATTGAACATGAAAAAAGGATAGAGGCCTGCAATGATTTTTTTTTTTTACTGCTGACCTATCTATTAATGATAGATTTGGGGAATTTTTATGTGATTTGATTAATTCTATCTGTAAGTATGTGGTACAGCTAAGGGAACAATTTTTGCCCCTATCTTTGCTAATTTATTTATGGGAGTTTAGGAGAATGATTATATGCAGAAAAGCACTTTGTATATAAGAATATGAAGCTTTTTAAACCATACATACATATAATTAGCATGGTTTCGGATGGTCCAATTGAGTCTTTCTACATTTTTAGGAATTTTATTCGGAAGAATAGTTTTAATCTGAGATTCATTTCAAATATTAATGATGTTAAAATACATTTTTGTAAATAATTATAGAGGGCAAAGATGGAAAAGTTTTTTTTGTAACTATATAAAAACAGTGCATACAAATAGCTGTATAGCTACATGTCCCTGTTTATATAATAAAATGGCTTGGTTATGTGCGATGACCATTCATGTTCTCTTTATTTATTTGAATCATGAGAGATCTGAGATTGTTGTTTACAATACGAAAGAATGTCAATATCCTATTGGAGACAAGATTCGGTATCTTATGTTAGCAGGGGGCGGACGCCGCATTATTGATAGGTTGGTATTCCTGTCAATCCACTACAGGATGTAGCAGTTGCTAACACACGTTGCTAAGTGTGACGTGTAAAGAAGGAGGAGCTACACACTATAAAGGTCTTTTCTAAAGGCTCCGTCTGGTTGCCTTGAAAAAGTATGATAGCGAAACGCGTTTCGGCGGTATAGCGCGCCGCTCTACTAAGAATGAAATTAATATAGACACTACGGATTGATAATAGGACCTCTTTATGCTTATTAGCGGTGTGAACCTTCCTACTGATTACTGGCTATATTGACACAATAGGAGCTGATATATGTAGACCGGCTAATTGATAAAAGCCAGGTTGTAAGTTATTTCTAAGCTAGTTCAGGTGAAACCCTAAAGTGGAGAACCTGGGCTCCAATATAATATTCTAATAAGAGAGCTTTATAAAAGGCGAATATCTATTGACAGATTGGAAAACTTTATGTAGGATTTAGTCACTGTATGGAGAAATCTGTTACAGTTTAGATGGGACAAAACACTAATGTCACCATAGGTTCTGATATGAACAATATGGACAATTATCTTTAGCTTATATATTTGCCTACAAAAGGAGGTGCGATATATTTCTCTCTATATATAATTTGAGTGGCGCGCTAGGCTGGTGAATAACTACCAGTTTTAACAGTTTTCCATACCTACATATCATTTTCATCTCTTAATATTACGCTAATCAGTGTTATTCCGATATGCAGTTTATTTTAGAAATGTTTTATTTTTATGTATATCAATACAATTTATGAGTATTAATGTTTAGACTTTGAGTGCCCCAGGGACACATTTCTCCTTTTGCTCTTCTAGTTGAAATAATTGATACATATGTGTGGGTGCACCTGTCCTCCGAGATCAAGTTATTATTAAAGCTGGTATAATTTATATGTAAATTGAAAACGGAGGATCTGTCTACCCGGTGCGATATATATCCATTTATAGAATAGCTATATACACTTTAAAAGTGGGAAATTGAAAAAGTGGAAGGCAAGATTACAAGTTATCAGTTCTATAGAGTTAAAAGAAAGTAAAATAGTGATCCGGTATGTAAAGATAATTATCCGTTTATGCCCAAATGTTTGCCGATAGGCTCAATCCCAGTGTATTAATAGAAGAAGCACTTAATAAGAACAAAATGGATGAAATAAAGGAAATCTTGGAAAACAACGCAATAAAGATATAATAACATTTATCAAGAAATTCAATACCTAGAAATATTTTTTTAACAAAATTGGGTATTTTGAAGATCAGTTTTTCAAGGAGATTATCCCAGAAAGACCAGAGATTATATTTAGGAAAGCAGATAATGTAAACTTTATTCTTGCTTGGAGATTGATAAAGAAGATTTGAAAAATAAATAATGGGCCACAAGGTCTTGGGATCATATAAATGTGGTAATTGCAACATTTGTGAATTTGCAAAACTCAAAGTTGTTTATGTAATTATGACAGTTCTAAAACATTTAATACCAAAAGGTACATTAACTGTGCAACAACATATGATATCTATATCTTATAATGTACATCTTAAATAGTTTTAAATTTTCTCAAATAGATAGGCCACTTATGTTAAAGATATAGGAGCATGTGAGGAATATAACAAATAAGATTGATAATCATTATTATTAGTTATATAGACCATATTCAAAATACCAGAAGCGATGCTCCAACAATGATTAGTTTTTATAGATCATATTCAGATTATCAGAAGTGACGTTCTGACACTCTGTATAATTTTGTAAGTTGTATGGTCTGCTTTTGCGCATATGGAGTTTAATGATTGATGCAAGTCATTTCTACAAACATTTAATACTCTCTGATGAAGTTTTAATTGTGATAGGAGCCAGATGAAATGCATGGGTACTTCTACAAAAGACATTTGCTTACTGCTTCCATTGGATGTAGGACTTGGAAAGAACAGGAGATGGTTACTTGATGTTCCCTAACAAGGATGGGGTGTGAAGGAGCTCTGGTTGTCAATGAGATAAACCCGAATTCATTGAGTACCCATTGAACATAATTTAAATTGAGCACTTGTTTTTAAATATCACTTTAATGTCATTTACTGCACAGTAGGGACTATAGAGATTAGCTTTCACCTTGTTGTTGGGAAGAAAGTGATTTATTGAAGACTTGTTTTTAGATCACTTTATTGACTTGCAAAGAATGTTTTGTTTTTGTTTTTTTAAAAAATATATTGAAGAATGTTAACCCACAAAAGAACTGGATTAGAACCAGTTGATTCGAAGACCCAAAAATTGCCAGAATCCATCAACCACATGAAGGAGAGTGGTTAAAGAATTATCCGCATCTGGAAGGAACAGTAAAATATCATTAGCATATAAAGCTATAAATTCCCTCCTTATCCTATGTCTAACCTACATACACTACATAGCCATCTGTCCAAAATAATGTCCCCAAACCAGCTGCACTTTTGCCACAGAGATGTACTTAATTTGTCCCATGTCCATGGCAAAGAGGATTCTCTAGCTCCTCAGTACTAGGGATTAAATCAGGCCACACCAAGGTAATGGATGGCCCAGAGTCCCTCAGCCACATCGCTTCCAGATCTGCCACACAGTTTGCATATTCGCCCACATATTTTATGGGGTAGCTTTACCTACCTCGGTTATTACAGACAACCAGAACACCATCTCTCCTGCCTCAGGTGTATCAGAGAGTAAGGCCACCACTTTAGAAAACTTTAATGTAAGAATGTTATTGATACAGAACATGCATTGGTCCTCTTCCTTGGCTCAAATACATTTTAAAAGAAAAAGAACAAAATGAAGATAACGCAGTAACGCAACCAAATGTAGCCCACAATGGGACCAGCCGGGGGGCAGATGCCTGCTGCCTCCCCAGCCCAGCCAGCCCCTGCTTTCCAGGGACCTTAATAAGTGTGAAGATACCAAGGGGCTAGAGCCTGAGCTTAGTATATACCTCTGGCACTTTAAGGTTCTTTGTATTATCCTTCTCTTTAAGCCTGTGTGATTCAACGTTATTACAACAGCCTACCCAACCACACAACAGAAATGTGCAGAATAAGTTTTAGTGAATAAACAGTAATGTCTGTGTAGCAAATCAAACAAAAATATGCCTGTCCTCTAGGAATACTGTAGATCTAAATAACTGTAATCCTTTTCTGTGAACTAACTCCAGGGTCTCCAGTCTCATAGAATATGAGTTCCCAGCCATTCACTAAGCCCAGGTAGTACATGTGAATCCTCAACTCCTCTGTTAAAACCACAGACTTGTGAAGTAGTGTCTCCAGTCTAGCGACTGATGCATAAGTCTTGGTGGTTCTACCAATTCCTTTATCTTGCTGGCTACAGCCACTTGGCCATAAGCTCTACCTGTGTGGTAGAAGTCTGGACCCCAGTGATTCCACATCTGTAGTCACACTGGAGGGCAGACTCATGAGCATCTCCTGTTGGAGCAGAGATTTACCTCTGTAGAATCACAAGCTGATTCAGATGCAGTATTGCAGATAGGAACCACTATGCAGCTGTTAGGAGACTGAACTCCAACACCAAGCTCAGATATCCACAAACACTCTGATTTTTCTCTGTAGGGCTCTTTCCCTTTCAAGGCTATTTTGAGGTCAGTTGTCCTAAGATTGGCTGAAAGATACCAAGAGGTTGGAGATGGGGGCGGGCGGGGGAGTTTAAAAGGCACCTTGTGATTATGTTAAGCTTGGATGGTGCCCAGGAGTCTAGCAGAGTCCAGGGGAGAACAATGGTTGCTCAAACTGGTTGATGAAAGGTTTAACACAAGCTGATTAATAGAAACACCTTGTTTTAACCATTTCCATGCTTTTGTGACATGGGAGGGGCTCCAGATGCTTTTCAACCATTTATGCAACGGGAGCGAGTAGCGGACCAGGAAATAGAAGAAAAAAAAGAGTTGAAGACCCAAAATGAAAAAAAGAAGGTAAGAAAACATGTGATATTAAATTGATAATGATATATATGTATATATGAACATAGTGAGCTGATGTTGCGCAAACAATATAAATATTTATTATAACATGAAGCCAATATAAAATAAATAAAATTAAATATAAAAATAAAGTTAACACAACAACCAAAGCTGAAAAATATGTAATATCAAATAACAAAGATATCTTGGGAACTTTAAACGCTCTCTCAAAAGTCAATGAACATAAATATGAACAGAACAACTTCTAATAGTTCTTGAATCAATGGGATCCTGCAATGCTAAAACTTCAAGTCGATAATCTATTAAGTCTCAATTTGATATATGGAATGAGTTACAGAGATCTTGCACTGTACAGTCCTAGTACTTGAGAATATCCTAAGATTCTTGCCTTGTAAGAGAATATGGAAATGCTGAATTGCCTTCCAGACTGATCTCATTTTCAGAACATTGACATGTAGTCTACCCTCTCTCTGTGATCATGTACCTTGTGCCATTTTTGCCAGTAAATGCAATCCCCTGCATGTGGAAATGAAATCTGTTGTATTGTCCTTTCTGGTTCTAGAAGAGACACTCTTCATTCCTTTAGTTTTGGATCCTGACCCAAGTTGAGGGACTGTCTGGTAGGACTGGTTAATCAGAGAACTTGATCCAGAGAGGTTTGTTTGTGATTCCACCAAGTCTAACTAAAGGTTTGTCCACTCTTCTGTTGTGGAGGCTGTAGCTGACAAGCCTAGGACCGGATTTTGATGCAACTTGCTTTTCATAGATATACCTTGTTCCTTACAGAGTAAACCCCCTGAAAAAAAATATACACAGTATACATACACAGCCAGATTATATATATAAATGGACATATATATATATATATATATATATATATATATATATATATATACATACATATATATACCCACACACATACACACACCCCTGGGCCAGCTCCGGAACTTGATTATGATTGTCGTGTTTCCTGTCCTGGTAATGTCCAGAACTCACCGGATAGGATGGTCCAGACCTCTGTATAATCTGTGATCCTGCCACCCACTGGAATTAGCGAGGGCTGAGTAAGGTAATAGTTGTGCGGTTATGTGACCTGAATTCCCAAAAGGACTGTTTGAATGTACTGGTACCACTTTTTCTGGTGTCTTCAGTTGTAGCTCATTACATCTTTAAAATGTTGGCAGGATGAAAAGGGAAATATTTAACCACTGGCTCTTGCAGCAGACTGTTGGATTTTCCCTCAGAATATTTCTGAATCATCTAGATGGTTACCAAAGAGCAAGGAACCATCAAAAAGGAAAACATTGCTAGACTATTTTTAGAGTAAGCACCTGCTGTCCATAGATACAGGCAAAAAGCTCTTCTAGTTATTGCCTCTGGTTGAAAAGGCAACAGTATCCCAGCTGCCTCGCAAAGGAAATATATTCCTCTGTGCATAATCTTAGTGCTTTTATGTATGGTCTGCTAATTTTCTCTTGAACATCCACATGAAGAATTTCTCCTCATAGTCTGAGTACTCTGGATACTGAAGCCATGGTCACACCTGTCATGAAGAAATATTAACTATCTTTCTATCCAAGATTCCTGTAAGGACCACCATCTTCTAAAGGAATAGGGGCTCTTACTTAATGACTCGCAATTGTTGCACCAAACTTCGGAAGTGAGACAATTTTAGTGCTTCATCCCTAGAGGATACATTTATTCTAGTCTTTTACGGTTAGACTGGCACTGTTCTTTACAAATTAAGTCCTACCTGATGCACAAAAACTTTACTCCTCTTACTACAATCCTCAGATAGGGCTTTATGGACTGCAGCATATGTTGATGCCTCATTCATTCCCACAAGTGCTTAAGAATCTCCACTGTATACATATTATGATTTATGTCGACAGTCACAATGCCAACACTTTAAACATGTCGACAGACCTACTGTTGGCAGAATGACTACATCCTGAGCATAAGTATGACCAATGCAGCCCGCATAGAGCAGACGCAATAGAATTATTGCTGTTAATTTAATTTGCTATACTCTATGGCAGACAAAGAATGGGTTACCCCCTTACTTCATTGCAGAGCATTTTATGTCGAGACCCATGCCCAGAAGGTTGCCATCAACTTCGTAATATATGCTCTTATAAGAGTGACAGACGTGAGGTGCCACTAATCTTAAGTCTGTGCAGGGACAGACTGAGAATTTAAAGTGGCCCTGGAAAAATTCTGAAGGTGGCCCCACAGGTTGGACCAAATGAACTGTAGTCAGGGCCAACACAAAAGTAGGGGTGGTTAGAACACAGTTAGCCCTAGTCACATTGTCTCATGGTGGTGGGAGTGCTCTTAACCCCCCCAAAAAAGAGGTTCTACTGTAACAATCCCTTTGTATCTCTTTTTGGGGCAGGTGTGGCTTTCAAAAATGAAAAACACGGGGGGCGTGGTTTGGACGCCATCGGCAGCGGACGCGTGACTAGTAGGCTCCGAGGAAACCGTGCCAAAACCCCTTTTATATCGGGACTCATGTGACCCAAAACTCTTCCTAGAGCTCCCCTCTGCATGCCTATATACAAGGGTGCCAACTGTATACCCGGAGCGTGACCAGCGAGGCAGTAACTGTCGGCGGGAGGTGAGAGGCCTGTTGCACATCAGACCCTGCTGTGTTACATGGCGCCCGGCCGCGGTCCTGTCCTTCCCCTACAGTGAATAACAGAGCAGCACTAACCTGCTGGCATCAGCCACATCCCGGCAGTGTGATCGGCCAAGTCTGGGGGTCGGGGAGAGCTGCGGGGACTGAGTCAGCAGCGGAGACACAGGGGAAGCTGAGGAGGAGGGAGACGAGTAACTGTGTGCAGCAGTGAATGCACAGGAGGATATCTGTCTGCTCCACTGCCATCAGGGCTGCTGGCTGGCCGGCTGAGGTACTGTGCCCGTGTTTCCCCACAAATGACAGGCACTAGCAGGCTGGAGAGGCTTCCTGTAACTACAACACTAACACTTTATTGCCGTTTACAATCCATTCCAGTTTCTATTTAGACGGAGGCAAATATAAGGTTACACTGCCACCTGGTGGCTGCTTAAAATAAAGAAAGGGAAAAAAAAAAAAAAAAAAAGGAAGAATTTAACTCTTGATTGTAATAATCTATTGGAGTCTATTCATTTAGTGAAGTGCACTTCTCTGTTACATCACGCAGCTGGTCTGCTCAGCACCTAGTAGCTCTACAAGACAAGGTGTTAAGTCCTGACTCCATCTGTAAGTGGCCGCTTCCACAAGTCTTTTACACCTTTGAACTATGCCTAAGTTGTCTATGCCTATGGCGTGATCACAAGGAGTCCCTCTACCCATGCCGCCCTAAATATTAATCCCTGACCCAACCATCTCCAATGTCAACCGACCAGAGCTAACGCTACCTTATCAACATATCACTAATCGTACTACGTGCTCCTGTGTAACAGGTGTTTTGGATAGCTTTCTATCTTATTTTCAGCTCCTCTTGATTGACGCCGGAATGGCTCCGAAAAAAAATACGAAAAGTGCCACGTCTGCTTCTCCAGTTCAATTCTTCAAACCACAGGTTACCACTCCGGATGCAGGTACCCCTAAGAGGCTGGAGACACCCAAGACCAAGGCCTCCTCCGCCACACCAGCTACTCAGATGGCTACCCATCAGATGGTCTCCACTGACAACTCGGATCCTGACGGTCCTATCACGATCAAGGCCATGCAGAACATGTTCTCCATGTTTAAATCTGAAATATTATCAGAAATGAGATCGTCGATCAGGGAGATACAGCGGGAGGTAGCGGAGTTAGGCGGTCGTACTGGCCAAATTGAAGATATACTGGAAGAGCTGACGGCCTCGCATAATAATCTAATAACGGAGAATGCAACCTTGAAAGCAGAAGTGAGCACATTTCGGGACAAATTTGCGGATATGGAGGATAGATCCAGAAGGAATAACATCAAGATACGGGGTATTCCAGATTCAGTTACCCCAGCTGAGCTACTCCCCTATGTAACGGATCTTTTCCGCAAACTATTGCCTGGAGCGACTGAACAGGACTTGATGATTGACCGCATACATAGGCTTCCTAGACCAAGATCAGTGTCGGATGACCTACCTAAAGATACACTTATGAGAATCCACTTCTTCCAAACTAAAGAACGTATACTGAGAGCGGCTAGATCAGAGGATAACGCTGAATCCCTCCAGAATCTTCAGATATTTCAAGACTTTTCTATGGCTACGATATCTAAACGGAGATCCTTTCAAGCAATCACCAAAGCACTAAGAGACCAAGACATCATATACAGATGGGGATTTCCTGTCAAGTTAATCATCAGGAGGAATAACTCTACCCACGTTATTGCATCAGTTGAGGAAGGTATAACGTTACTGAAAACCTGGAGTGTCCCTGTTCAGGACGTTGCATCCGCTCCTAGGTCCCGTGTGAGACAAGACTGGTCAAATTGAGTATTGTAGTGGGCTTGAATGGCCCTGATATTTTTCCATCTGATTAAATACTTATGGAAGTCCTATATCACCACGGTCTTTGAGACACGGATCCAGCGGCTATTCAAACTAGTTCTAAAGTTTCCGGGGGGCGACCCACCAGTGGTTGTCTGGAGTCCTCTGAGCACCCACGTTCAAAAGTATCTTGTTGTTTTCATTAACTTGTTATAACCAGGTGTGCCTTTTATCTGGTCACGTTACTTACTGCAGGTGCTGGAGGTCGCAGGAAGATGCCGTGTTTCACCTCCGGATGCAAAAGAGTCGGACACTTATTTATCTATAGGATACGTTTAACGGTTAAGGTACTATTATTGTATTGTGTTAATGTTTTACGGTTATGTTGTTATGAGATATGTGGAATTTGATCTTTATATCTTTGCAACCTAGTTATATTCTCTCTGATATGGTTGAATTTTAGATTCTTTAAGTATGCAGGGATTTGTTGGGGTGACAGGGATGAGGTGAGCCAAAATTGGCCTGACCCGCCCCAAGTTACTTATTTTGCTGGTTTTGCTTCCCTACCAGCAAATACTCTAACCCAATGTTTTGGGTTATTTCAGTTTTTTCCCCCTTTTTTTTCCCTATGTTTCCCGTTCCCACCGTTATTTCCCCCTCAATTGGGAACACCCCATTACATACTAAGGTCGTCACATCTAATACTCTTGTTTTGGGTACCGATGTCTCACATGAGGCCCATTCTTCCTACTCTAATATACAATGTTACAGGACACCCCGCTTTAAGAATGTCCACAGGGCAATAGATTACTTAAAGTATAATATGATAGACACACTAATTATTCTAAATGGTTAAATTTCTTACGCAAAATGTTAGAGGTTTGAATTCTCCAAATAAAAGGAGACTAGCCCTAACTTCATTTCACAAGCTGCATGCCGACATAGTATCCCTGCAGGAAACACATTTTAGGGCCGCAGCTCCCCCCATTTTTCGAGATAACCATTATCCGACTTGTTTCACGGCAAACGGCCCATTAAAACGTAATGGAGTAGCCTTGCTATTTAGCAGTAGAGTTACTTATGTGAATAAGACTACCATAGCAGATAAAGCGGGTAGATACTTGATCCTAGTCGGTCTATTAGAAAACAAACCAGTGACCCTGGTTTCACTTTACGCTCCAAACTCACGCCAGATTCCTTTTTTAAGAAGAGTCTTCCGGGAAATAGAGAAACACAAAGAGGGTAAATTGATCGTCATGGGAGACTTTAATATTGTGGCAGACCCTAGGCTAGATAGGTCCTCCCCATCTCCATCTTCTCCTTATAATTCTACTCTTCCCGCTATACCAGGACCCTCATTAGCTTTTTCTAAGCTGTTAGCAGAGTTCGACCTGTATGATGTCTGGAGAATCTCGGAACCGAGTGGCAGGGACTACACGTATTTTTCCTCTGTCCATAATTCCTACTCCCGTATAGACCTTATCTTAACTGATAAGTGGACACTACAGGCCACTAAACAAATTAAAATTCTACCAATATCTTGGTCTGACCATGCCCCAGTGTTATGGACGTGGCATAGGGAGCGACCGTACGAAGCTCCTAGGCCCTGGCGCATGCCAACATATCTATTGACACTTCTGGAAGCTAAATTAGACCTCAAGAACGCTCTCCACCAATACTGTCAAAATAATGCCCCGGAGGACACTAATATTTTTAATTTTTGGTGTGCTCTGAAAGCAGTTTTGAGAGGAGTGGCGATTCAGACAGGTGCCCGGTTAAAAAGAGCTAATGCACACCGCCAAACTGAGCTAGAATTAAAATTACAAACCCTAGAATCCCAAAATAAGGAGCGCCCTTGTACTGAACTAAAGAATGAACTGACACAGGTCCGAGGTCAACTCCAGAAACTGTTGATGGCCAAAACACAACAAGCTTTGACTAAACTTAGGCAAAAATTCTATGTTGCAGGGAACAGAGCGGGGAAGCTTTTGGCTAGAAAGTGTAGGGGTCAAAGAGCCAAACATAGAATTAAACATCTAGTGAACGAAAGTGGACAAAAAGTATCTAACCCTAAAAGTATAGCTAATATGTTTGCTCAGTACTATGCTAAACTATATAATTTGAAAGAGGATAGCTTATTGCATCAACCGTCTCCGGCAGACATAGATGGCTTCTTAAGTAGTCTACATATCCCCAAAGTAGATCCAGAGACCGCAGAATCCCTATCTGCCCCCTGGTCACAAGCTGAAATACAAACAATTATTAAAAACCTACCAAGAGACAAAGCCCCTGGCCCTGACGGTTATATCAATGGCTTTTATGTTATGTTCCAGGAAGATCTCCTCCCAATACTAGAGCAACTATTTAACGCAGGAACATCACATGGGTCATTTCCCTCTGAAATGTTAGAATCTCGAATCGTCGCTATACCCAAGCCGGGGAAGGACCCAGCATCGTGTCTCAATTATAGGCCAATCGCCCTTCTGAATTCTGATATCAAAATATATGCTAAACTGATAGCAAATAGACTTAACGGACTTCTCCCGAATTTAATCCATCCAGACCAGGTGGGATTTGTTCAGGGGCGGCAGGCCTCGGATAATACGAGAAGAGTGCTTAATATTATAGAATGGTTCTCAGAGGCCCGGTCTGAGCTGTTAGTCCTCTCCCTTGATGCCGAGAAGGCATTTGATAGACTACATTGGGGCTACATGGAGGGGGTCCTTCTCCGGTTTGGATTCCATGGCGACTTCTTGAGGGCTATTTTGGCCTTATATTCCCACCCATCGGCTAGAGTGTTTAGTAACGGATTCCTGTCGGATAGATTCACGATCACAAACGGAACTCGACAGGGTTGTCCCTTATCCCCGTTGATATTTGTCTTGGCAATGGAACCTCTTGCCATATCCATTAGATCCTCACATCTGTTTCCTGGTGCCACTGTTAAAAATACCTTGCATAAAATATGTCTATTTGCCGATGATGTTCTGCTTTTTGTAACTGACCCGGGGACTTCGCTGCCGACCCTTCATAATATTTTAGACACATATAGCCGAGCTTCATATTATAAGCTAAACTCAACTAAATCAGAAGCCCTTCCAATAAATATTCCCCATGAGAAGGTGCAACTCCTTAAAACATCTTTTCATTACTCATGGAAGATGTCGGCACTGAAATATTTGGGTATTCAAATCACTTCCTCACTGGAAAATACGATTAATCTTAATTTTTCATCTCTAACCCTCCAACTTTCAACTTTAAGTAAATCCTGGGTCTGCAGCGAGGTCTCCTGGTTGGGAAGGATCGCAGCCTTCAAGATGATGTTGCTCCCAAAAATGATGTATTTATTCCGTACTATTCCTGTTTGTATCCCCAAATCTTTATTGGATAAACTGCATTCAGTTATGATATTATATGTCTGGAAACACAAACCCCCACGAATAGCCAGTTCTCGGATGTATTTGCCTAAACAACAGGGAGGTTTGGCGTTGCCAGACTTGTACAGATACCATGCGGCTTGCTTACTTTCTCAGCTTCGTGACTGGTCCCTCCCGATGCACCAAAAACCATGGGTAGACCTGGAGAAAGCTCTTAACCCGCATTTCCCATTGGCAGATTTGATCTGGGTTCCAAAAAATTGGCGCCCTGTAAATGCCCAATTACCAAAGACAACTAGGGACTCCCTGTTGGTGTGGGACAAAATGTTAAAGGCCAATTCTATGACTCTGGTCCAGACCAAAAATATCTCCTTAGCTGCAGTGGCTAAATTAATTCCTAATTTAAATCTCAGCCTATGGGTATCAAACGGAATAACCTCATTCTCTCAATTACTAGACGATCAGAGTTTACTATCTTTTACACAAATAAAGGAAAAATTTCACCTCCCTTCTCAGGAATTTTATAAATACCTGCAGCTCAGACACTGGTTTAATTCCCTTCCCAGACTAGGTCTACCTATTACATCACCACCGCCCTTGTTGTTCACTAAATTAACAAAAGGAGATAATAGAGCCAGTATTACCTTCTGGTACCGCTATACCCTCCCCTCTACATCAGAAAATAAAACCAAAATACAACTGCAGTGGGAATCTGACCTTCAACTAGATTTGGAAAGTGAAGATTGGGAAGCCATTTTCACAAACGCGTTCCGAATGTCCAAATGTATAAATCACACAGAAATGATGATAAAATTAATTAATAGATTGTATCTTACCCCAACTAGACTTCATAAAATGTGGCCTTCCCAGTCTAAACTTTGCTGGCGGCAATGCAATATACCGGGGGATTTGATGCATATATTCTGGAATTGTCCCCATATACAGTCGTTCTGGGTACAAATCTTCCAGCTAGCCAATAAGGTTACTAGACAAAATCTCTCTCCTACCCCGGAGGTTGCGTTACTGCAGCATTACCCCCCCCAGTTTCCATCATATGCTAAATATGTCTTTAGTCATATTCTGATTGCCGCAAGAGCGTCCTTAGCTCAAGGTTGGAAGTCACCACAGATACCCTTGATATCGAAAGTAGTGGCCAAGGTGCAATTCAGCTTTGAAATGGAGACAGAGGGGATGCCCTACTCCACTGCCACCTCGTCCCCGATAATGAAGTGGTTCAGTTGGCATGTGTATGTTACGGACGGAGAGGGAGCGCGTCCAGATCGAATAGACTCTGATTTACTACCTGCATCTCCTACACTTAGCGAAGTTCCCCAATGTCCCTATTAGTAGTTCCATGGTGACCATTCGACCAGTGTAACTTTCACGAATTGGAAGGGATCCTATTAGGTTCCCTCCCTCATGTGTTCAATATGGCTTAACAGCAGAATTGTTTAATGTGTTCCCCCCACTATGTACCCCTTCAATCCTTCCCCCTTTTTATTTTGTGTCCTTTCCTTACCCCCCATCCCTTTCTTCTTTCTGTACCCCATAATTTTTGAAAAATTAATAATAAAAATACTATTGAAGTTAAAAAAAAATAAATGAAAAACACTTTTGAAAGTAACGGATTACTTGTAAAAATTAGCATCACAAAAAAAAAATGCCTTTTTTGTTAGAATCAAACAAAACTCCCATGCAAAATGTATTGCAAGTAACACGGGGGGTGTATTCTAGGGACTGCCGTACTATACAAAGAGCATTAATAGGGACCCATCCACAATACAGAGAGCTTCCTATTGACCACTATACAACACAGAGAACAGTCTAGTGACCACCACAGAAAGCATGCATTTTTGGGACCTATATAAAATACAAAGAGCATTCTAGGGACTGCCATATAATGAAGTGAACACCTAAGCCACTGCCACAGAATACAAGGATTATCCACATGAACCCCATACAATTTAGAGTATCTCAGTGACATCACACAATAAAAGCTTTCAATTCTCAAATCATAGGATCTTGCAATGTGCCTTCAACCTCTAATGGAATAATAGTCCTGACTGATACTAGCTACAGCAACATCAATTTTAGGCCACAACCTCCACTTTGAAACCTCTATCTGGAAAGATACAAAAACAAAACTAGAAATCAACCCTAAGTAAGGGACTTAATTAGTCTGGGCGCTCTTTGGATTCTTGGAGGTAGTCTCAGGTTCAATAGCAGAATATTCCACAGTACTTTCCTTCAGCACTCTGGAGGGGCGCAGAGAAAAGAAAGCTATTTAAGATTTTCCCAACCTGTTTTAGTCCTCAGACTGGCCTGTGACGCGATGTCACACAAATGGCTTCTGAACAGGAAGTGGTGTCATACCACAAAAGGTCCAAGAACCAGTCCACGCATTTGTGACACTTTTATAGCAACTAGCATTCCCAGGAGAGTCCGCTGTACCCCCTGCTTGTACTCTCAAGTTCCACGGGAAAAAAGTCACAAAAAGAGAAAAACCTACTATACTTACACATTTTCTACTCAGCTGAGAGGCAGAAAAAGGCTCCAGGGGATGCAGAAGTAACACTATATACCTTCCAGAGGTGTTTTTCCTTTTCCCATTTGAATTCACTAGGGAGTTTACCCATTTGTTATGGCTGCCATGGATTTGATATCGACTTCACTTTAAGCAAAAAACCCCTAATAGCTCAACTCTGCCACCTCGTGGTCGAACTGGATACTCTACCAGTATTCTCATTTTTAAGACAAACGGTGCCTGTGTGATAATGAAATGCCCCTCATAAGCTGAAAGCATCTATAGCTCCTAACATTACTGGCTCTCTTTCAAGGTTTGCTTGACCAGCGCTTCCCTGCTACAGTCTCACTATTGTACGGGTAGTTTCTCAGTACCACTTTTGTTCCCAAAGAATTGCTGACAGGCTTTAGTATACTACTTTTGACTCCTCACTACGTAAAGCAAAATAGTATAACTAATCTGGAGAGTAACTGCTCACCACACCGAGCATCCAACATATAAAGCGGGCCCTTCTGATCTGGACTTTAGCCGCACGTGTCACTGAAGGCTAGAGGGTTAATCCCCACTTTAGGTAGCTGCTGTTGTTTTCCTCCTCTGTTCTGGTCCCTGCTGGCACCTGGTGTCTGCAGCCACAGCCCATTAAGTACTCTGGTCTTTCAGTGTTAAAATGTACAGAACATCGGAAGTGCATGCTCTGCGCAGGCTGGGGCTTGTTGTCGCTCCCGCTACCCATTTCATTGCAAACATTCGCACCTGATCTTTCCCTTAACTAGAATGCACTAACTACTCTAAGCAGGGGCATCAACCCACTATTCCTGCAACATTGACTTATTGTAAGAATACAACTGACCAGTAATGACTACTAGAACAAAACGAACATCCTAAATGGATGCCTCTAACCTCTTCGACAGAAGCAAAAAACACACTAAACCGCAAGCGTCGACCATGTCTCAACAGCAACCAGACCGCTCGCCGGGCTCAGACACGACGGGAGAGGAAGAAATTCCCACTGCTATGAGACACTTAATCAGCGCATTGGTTCAAGATATCAAGGCAACATTTCATAATGAGCTGCGACAAGCAATTTCACAGTGTCACAAAGATATCAGCGAGCTGGGCGACCGCACTGATGCTTTAGAGACCAAGACGGATGAGATTTGTAAATCCTTAGCGGAAAACACACAAGAACTCATCATTGCGCTCGGACGTCGTATATCTGTTGGAGAAATGTGAGGATATTGAAAATAGAGCTCGCAGGAATAACATCCGTCTCAAAAATATACCTGAAACAGTGAACGCACTGGCTCTACCAGGCTTTCTGCTAAGCTTCTTTAAGACCCTATTAATGAACGCTACAGATGCTGAACTTCTCTTAGACAGAGCACAGAGATCGTTGCGCCCTAGATGCTGCTCCAGGTCAGCAACATAGAGATGTCATCCTCTGTATGCACTTCTACCACATAAAGGAGAAAATCATGCAGAGCACAAGGAACCGCGACTATCCCGTATCTCGACAATGATATCCAATTGTTTGTGGACCTGAGACCTGACTACTCTCACTATTCAAGAACGCCGGGAGCTGAAAGACATCACAAAAGCTCTGCGTCACCATTGATATCGCTACAGAAAGTGCTTTCCTTTTCAGCCTCAAGTTTTCACGGAAACTAGGCCTCTCTTTGCAAAGACCCCAGCAGAAGGCGCTCTAATTCTGGAAAACTTAGGATTGTCCTCCGACTCTGCACCTTCAGATGTACCAGCGACAGCATGAACCCTGCGGGCTGAATGGAACACGCCCTGAACATGTCAGAGTGTGTAATCCCTAATTATTGATCTTTTTATGTTAATACAGAACTGTGAATTTATGGAGAACATTGGGCATAGGCCCGGCTCTCAATGGCTCACCCCTCGTTAGCCTTCAATACTTAACCTCCTTTGCCCTTTCTACCCCCCTCCCTTTCTCTTCCCTAACAGGTACGAACATAGCATAACCACGGTCTTTACATAAACTGATTAGACGTATTATGTTATGCTGCCTGGAGAAGTCACTTCTACTTACCTTCTACCCACATCTTTAATGCTATAGAGGGACGCCACCTAACCTCGAGAATGCAGTTCAGCCTTCTGCCTGTATTACATGTTCTATGGACAATCCTACTATGGTGAAGTTTATCTTTTATGATTATTTTGCCTTAGTAGTTTGCATTGCTCTTACACAAATGTTTTTTATACCGTTTACATCTCTCTCTTATGAGATTATTTTTATACGTTAATGTTGTATTTATGTATTCTAATCACATTGCTTGATGCCCCCGTCTCCTTTGCCCCAACTTCCCAGACTTAACTGACATTAGTCCACCCCCCCTCCCGCCCCTTATCTTTGCCCCCTGGGTGCTACACCCTGTTGCAACACCCCCTACTTTGCCCAAAATCGAGCAACCATAGGTCGGAAACACCATGGCCGTCCTGCATTTTCCGGACAGGTTGCAGGCAACTTACTTTTGCCTCCCTCCTTCACCCTTCATCACGTGTCCACTGACCATAATACGCATCTCTGGTTCTATAATATTGTACAAGAGCCACGGACTCGGAGCAGCCCCTTAACGACGCATTCCAAATTCCCCTCACAACACGTTGCTTCAGCTATTGACAGTGAATATTGAACACCTCCCAAAAGTGTTCCATACTAATGGCCGCATTAAAAAAAGACACATGCAGACACCTTACACAACCGCACAAGACATTCCAGGAGAAACTTTTCTCACACTTTTTTGCCTCCGCTACATCCAAACACAGAGAGTAGCTATTCTTGTACGACCATCTGTGCCACTGGTGGTGCGCCACTTGACGGCAGACCCAGATGGCCAATTCTTCATTTTGGCAGGCACACTGGGCCAGCTACCAGTTACACTAGTATGTTGCTATGCCCCAAACAATGGCCAGATCCCCTTCCTTCAAAAGCTACTTAGTCTTGTCAATAAACAAGCCAAAGGCCACTTGCTGATGGGAGGTGACTTCAATATGATGATAGACCCCATTCTGGATAGGTCTCCAATGACTATAGCCTCCCCACAACCTCAAACACACTCTACCTGACTAGCCAAGCGGTTCGCTCAATTACTTAGAGAACATTCTCTTTTAGATGCGTGGAGGGTGATTAAATCACACCAATAGAGGATATACGTTCTACTCGCACCCTCACAACATATACACTCGACTATTTTTTGATAGACGCACAGTTAGCGGCCAAACTTTTTAGCGCCGAGATCCATCCATTCACCTGGATGGACCATATGGGTGTATCTCTACAATTAGTAGCAAATCTCCCTAAGCAAAGTCTGACGTGAAGGCTAGACAATACCTTCTTGCTCAATCCCGTGACTTGCTCAGAACTAACGGAGGCTTTAAATGATTTATTTACTTTAAATGAGACCAGATATGTCGCCATCCAGTCTGGGAGGCACTTAAAGTTACAATCCGAGGGCGACTTATCAGTATAGCCGCTGCTCGACACAGAGAAGAAAGGGAGCAGATATCCACATTAGAAAGCAGACTCATTTCCCTTCACACTCAACATCAGGGCTCACTAGATCCGTCACACTTACAGGAACTGACGGTAGTGGGGGGCCAGCTCAACACGGTCTTGTCCAAAAAAAAACAAAACAAAAAAAAAAACAGCTTGCAGTCTTAAGTGGACCCAACAATTCTTCTATGAGAAGAGTAATCAGGCGAATTCCCTACTTGCCCGGAGGCTGCAGCCGAGACGTACGCGTATTGGGATTTCATCTATCAAAAATCCACAAGGAAAAACAACATAAACAACATATAACCGGAGTTTGATAATAAAAGAATTTAAAACATATTACTCATCGCTGTATAACTTGGACGCCTCAGTCCAGCCACCTCCTGACTTGGAGGAAAGGATGAATGCCTATTTACACTCCTGCCATCTCCCACAACTTTCTGAAACAGAGATTCAATTTCTTAGCTCGTACATAACAGAGGAAGAAACCATCATAGCATAAAGGTGGCTTCCGCACCGGGCCTGGATGGCCAGGCCCAGTGTATTACAAAAAAATTGCAGATGTTCTTGGCCCTAAGCTTACCACATGGTTTAAGTCTATCCTTCACGGAACCCCTTTTGGCCCGGCGACTACCTGAGCCCGGATCAAGGTAATTCCAAAAGAGGGCAAAGATCCTTCCCTCTGTAGTAGCTATTGTCCCATTTCACTACTAATTGATGATCTTAAAATATATGCCAAAACCCTCGCAAATAGGGTAAATTCAGAGCTGCCAAGATTAGTACACCCAGACCAAGTCAGGTTCATTCCGGGCCGACAGGCTGCAACTACTAGACAGACCACAGACCGCATTCAATACATTAACGATAGCAAGCAGCCCTTTCTCCTATCTCTAGATGCCGAGAGGGCGTTTGACCGCGTTGGCTGGCCCTTCATGATGCAGGGCTCATCTGCTTACGGTTTCCAAATTCGCTTCCTCAAGGGGATATCAGCTTTGTATTACTACCCGGCTGCGACTGTTTAGGTGAATGGATGTTCCTCCCCATCTTTGCCTATCCGAAACAGGACTCGACAGGGGTGTCCCCTTTCCCTCCTTCTATTTGCATTGGTTATAGAACCCCTGGCTATGAAAATACGCTTGAATCCCAATATTACCGGCATACAGTTGCCTTTTAATACTCACAAGATAGCTCTCTATGCAGATGACATTCTCCTTATACTCACTAGCCCTTTAACTATGCTCCCCAATCTGTTTCAAGAGCTTGACAATTTCAAATTTCAAAACAAAAACACAGCCAAGACAGATATCCTAGATTGTTGTATTCCCAAGTTGCAACAGCTCCTAGATTTGAATTTCCCTTTTCACTAAAACTCCGACCACATAAGGTATCTGGGTATAGCACTCACCTAAAAGGTGGAAAGTATCGAACAAGCCAACTACCCTCCACTCAGCTTGTATATATGAAAAAAAAAGAAAAAGAAAAAAAGACCAGCGTCATGGGATAAATTTATGATATCTTGGGTAGGGCGGATCACATCAGTGAAAATGAATTTACTAGCAAGGCTATTATACCTCTTTCACACCCTCCCTGTTAAAGTCCCCCCCCCCCAAGTTTGAAAATGTTACAAACCTCTATAATGCGATTCATATGGTCAAATAAGAGACCTAGGATCTCTGCCCGTATTTTGCAACACCCTTTCATGGCAGGTGGTCTTGGCATTCCCAATCTTCGCAACTATTACGCTGCACGGTTAGCCCAGTGTGTGCAATCGCACTCCCCTCCTGGAACCAGGGTTTGGGTGGACAGTCTCGAATTTACTGGGTGGCTCACCGGTTTGCTCGGTCCATTGGCTGCCAACCACACAGCGTCCAACCCCTGCCCGAACCCATCCAGTTATAGCCCGCTCGCTTTCAATTTGGTCTCGATGCAACAGATAAGCGCCCCATGCCTTTGATTTTGATATCCCTATAGTTCAATCCTGCCTTCACACCCGGATTATCGTGCTCCATGTATAAAAAATGGGCAGGTGAGGGCAAACTACTACTACACAATCATATTTCCAAGACTACAATATTCCCGCAATTCTCTGACTTAACGGACCGGTGTGGATTTGTGATTGGACAGTTCCATCAATACCTGCAGGTTAGGCATTACAATCAAATGGTCAAAGCTCAGTCGTCATCCAGACCGTCCACTGCATTTGAGAATCTATGTCTCTCAGGTCCATCCTCGAAGGCCTTATATCTATAATGTATAATACCCTACTTCTCACTACTGCGGAGGTTAAAGACCGCTTCCAGATACAGTTGGAAACAGACTTGGGGAGCACGCTATACCAGGAAGAATGGTCGGACATTTATGAATGGACAGCACGCTGCTCCATAAATGTCTGCATTAAAGAAAACGCCAATAAACTGATTCATAGATGGTATTATGTTCCTTCCAGACTACAAGCTATATATCCACAGACTAGTGCTGCCTGCTGGAGAAATTGTGGCCAAACAGGAACCTTTATTTATATTTGGTGGGACTGTCCCAAAATACGCCCATACTAGACAGCAATTCTTGATATTCCTACACCCTCCGACCCTAAACATGTTTTGCTACCACTGCCTCTCCCAGACCTCACTAATTCTACTCACAAACTCCTCCGACATATCATCAGTGCAGCTACATGTCAAATAGCTGCCTCCTGGAAAAGCCCCACACCAGCAACACTCCAATGGTCTGTTGCCGAATCTGGCACACCTACCAGATAGAACACATCACCAGTATACTGAGGGGCTCCTCCGTGTCCTTCTATAAAGTCTTGTCCCTATGGGCTTCATATCATAACCAACCTTTATTTCAAATCGAATAGAAATCGGACGTGGAATAGAGCCACTAGTCAAGTTTAATACTTTTCTACCTAATGTGTGAACCTTCATTTCCCCATCGCTCCCTCTTCTTTCCACCACCTTACCCCCTCCTCACCTTATAGATTAAAAAGTGTTAAAAACGACATCTTCATAGCACCAGACACACAGTTAACTTCCATTTGCAAAAGCACTGTGAGAGTGTTTTACACACTGCTGTCTTAAAATGTATACAGTGTTACTGATGTGCTACTCAAGATCTTGTAATGCTTTTTCAGTGTTAGATGTTTCAAATAAAAAACTAAAAAAAAACAAACCCAAAAACTATAGATGCATGGAAGTTAAAATTTTGAAGTTACAAAACATTATCCATGTTCTTAATAAATCAAGATTAGTCTTTACACATCCAGGTCTGAACTCCTGAAAAGATCTAAACAAAATGTGTCTCACAATAGACTGGTGCAACATGTGTAACAAAACACAAAAATTATTGAATCTGCAAGAAAATGTTTATTCATTGTAAACCCCACAGAGAAGAAAAATTGCAGCCAAGACCAAATTATTAACAAAATGTTAAATTATTGCAACATACACATCTTGCTAAAGCTTGAAGTTTAATCCCCAAAAAATAATGAATAAATCATTAATACTTATATTGTTTGGAATCGATTGTTCTACTTTATTTTGCAATAGGACCCCAGGCCAATACAGAGGCTTAGCATAAGCTTCAAACAATGCCCTTCAAGAATCAGCCATTTTTATTTCAATACCATCAGTGTATTTTAATACACTATTATGATCCAGAATGCAAGCACCATCTAATGTAAGTTTCAGATGAATGCGATACCGATGTGAGTGAGTTCTCTGTACAGCGCTGCGGAATTAGTGGCGCTATATAAATAAAATGGTGATAATAAATACTTGGCACAGTTATAGATGGGAATTGATTTGTCCATAAAACAAGTAAGGTTAACTCTTACCTTTGTGACCCTACGGATTAACATATGCAATGTTTTAGGCAAGTATTTAACATGAACACAACATACAGATGGAAGAAATAAACAGTGATATGCTTTGTTTTGAAAGGAGCAACTGAAATGAAAGTGCCCTTTAAGCAGTTTGAATTTGAAACCTTTTACAGATATTTAAAAGATTCCTGGAGAGGAACACACACACAAGTTATGCCTGCATGGTTAGGTTTTCTTTGGTGGTTGATAAATGAGACTGCCTAAATATTCCATGAACTAAAATATAACCCAACTTGTATTATTGGTCAGTCCCTAATTTACAGCAGGGTCTTCCAGTGTTGCCATGTTAGGGACATCAAAGCATGGGTTATATGGTCCGTAATTATTTAGGATAAGAAAAGTAAATCCCAGAAGCTAATCTTTTCAACTGTAACAGTCTATTCAAGGCACTGAACGAGACCCAAGTTTACTACAAACACCAATAGTAATACAGCTCTGACAAGTAAAACCACAATCTCGTTCTCCTTTACACAAAGGCTATGCCCAAAGTAATTAGGATTTGATCCATCACAGGCATATGAATTTCTCAGGGAAACTTTTGCTTCTTTATACATTCACTCATTGCAAACAAGTATTTCTATTAAATATATGGGCACATTTAGAAGTGTCACTAGGCGAAAGTGTCGCACAATTAACTGGTTTTAAAAAGTCTCAATATGATACAAAAAAATATAAAAAAATTCAAGCACACAAAAAAGTTGCAAGTTTCTCATTAGGTGACAACTATCGTCAAGGACTTTAAGTACCGATTTTACAGTAACCTACTGCTTCACGCAAAACCCTTTTTATGGGTGTTAAGGTTGCAAGACTTCTGTTAAACTCTCAAAAACGATCTTGCATTACTATGCTGTCAGTATTTAAATATTTGTGCCAGGGGCTGGTCAGAGAACGTTTTGCTTAAAAGTAGGTACATAGGGTGCGAGAGAGATAAAAAACAGACACTTTAATGTAGAAATGTTCCACATGGTGCTTAAAAGAAATAAATCAGACACTTGTTCCTCATTAATTTAACTTGAAAATAGTAGTCTGACTATTTTTTTTTTTTTACAGTACAATTTTGTTTTAAGAACCAGGTTATTAAAATCAATCCTATTCAGGACTTTTTTTCCCTATGTGAAATGGAGTCAAATAAGAACTTTTTTTCAGTGGAATGCACAACATTGAGCAACATTGTTACTTTAACCATACAAAATATATAAATGATGTCCAGGATCTGTTCTCTTCTTACAACTTCTCTCACACACTTAAAAAAAAAAAAATATTTTTTTTTTTTTTTAAAGACTATGTATACACTGGTATGTAAGTGTGGTAAGAGCACTGCAGACCCAAGTCTTACAAACTGCATTCTGTGTGAGATTACAAAAGGGGTTCAATCTGCTAAGGCAAAAAACACATAGAAACGCTTCTTAACCACATATCAATTTACAATGTGCTCCTGTTATGTACACTTTCAGCCATGCTAACACTCATCCCAATGGAATAATTAATTTTTTTTTCTCTTTTTAAAATATTCAAAAGAACTTATAGAGCAACACATTCTATGCATGTGCAAATATGTATTTCAAGTTTGTAGAATTTTTATTTTCAAGTTTAACTTCTATTAAAGTTGTGATTAAAATGTATAGTCCAGTGTATACATAGCCTTATAGTGCTCAAAAAATTGAATCCTAACTCGTCAGTATTGGCATGAAGTGCTTTCCTGACATGGCAGTATGTGATCGACCTAGCTTTTAAAGTAGAGGTTAAGGAGTACAGATGGATTAGAAGACTTAATGATTTTTCACATTTTTAAATATTTGCATGTAATTCAATAAATCTTGTGAATAGCTAGCAGTGAATATTGTATTTTGGTGTGTAAACTGCTATTTAAAGAATTATTTTTAGCATTACATGTTAACATGAAACCCCTTATTTGTAGTTTTTATAAACAGATATGGACTTGTTACTACTAACCACTGCATAGAAATTACTATGAATAGCAGCTGTCTGCTGTAAACGAACAGTACAATGACACTGACAGCAATTTATTTTGACTTTAAAACATTGGCACCTTATCAAGTGGAGTAATGATAAAAGAGCTGTACGACTAATGAGTAGGTTACATTTGGCGAAGGAGTGTTTCTACCTGTTAAAAATTAACTTTCCATGTATTGGAATCAATACATTTGCGATAAGCTTCTTAAAGTCTGCAGTACATTACACTCTAGCCATTTCCTAGATGTTATCTGTGGATCATTACAACTGATATCAGCTGGCTATGAAACTATAGAAGGCATAGGCAAACAGAGGGGATGGGGGGCGGGGGGGGTTCCTAGTGCCTGGAAAAAACCCCCTCCAAGCCTGGGGCACTGTATAATTGAGGTGGCTAGAACCTGCCCCTGCATCACACGGCTCTGCTTGAAAAGGGAGAGCTGCGTACACCTAACAGTAGTGCACGCAGGATTGCCCATGTATATTATGGGGATAAGAAGAGTTGGAGAGCAGCAAAGCACTGTCTAAAATTATAGCCATGAACCCATGCATGCTGGTCACGCTCACTGGTGGCATGGTGTGGAAACCCCAATCTACAAATCCTGCATTTGCCCCTGAAAGAGGGGGGTTGTGTAATGGGTCATTATAAACAAACACAATTTCAATTTTTCCTAAATGTTCAAATGCATTTTGTTTAACATAACACAGCAATACGCATTTAAAAAAAAATAATGAAGACATGAAGAGGTCATCTTAAAAGTGCCTACTTATTGTCAAATGGCTGCAATTTGGCTTAAACCTCTAGAACATAGCACAACTTAAACTGTTTTATCTACAGGCCTTTTGTTTTCATAGACTTATATTATCATAGACTTGTATTCCAATGTGTTTAAAAAGGAATAATGCAAGGTGGTGCTCTTTTGGCAAATACACATCTAAGAAGCCCTTTCAGACTGCAATGTTCAAAAAATACCATGATGGCCATCTGAAAACGTGTTCATACTACAACCTGATCCTTAAGCGTTATATTTTGTTAATAGCATTTGTTTTTGTGGTTTAATAAAATAAAACCATATTTATGGTTGGAAATGGCAGCTGATTAACCCAAATGAAGTAGATACCCTGGAAGAAGAAACAAAGGGACCAGTTTTGCAATGAGTGTTGTAACTAATTGTGGTACCCTCCAATTTCCTCAACTACATTGTAGTTTTTTTTGTGAAGACAGAAAAGTATGTCCCATGTTTATAAAAGGGTGAATGGAAAACAAACAGTGCAGTTTTTGTGGAAACCATTGAAAATTTGTGAGTCATATTTGTCTACATTTTATGTATAGTGTTCAATCACCCACTCTGCATACAGTGGGGGAAGGGGGATGGGACAAGAAACAAAAAAGCCAGCTGTTCCCTTTAAGACAGTTTGAGATTTATAAAATTCCTTAGTGACCAAAAGGACTGCAGCTACAGATGAACAATAAAATGGTGGGCAATTATTTAAACTGAAATGAATCATGTGTAATTGCTAAAAGATGAACTGCAAAATTCTGTGAGGTTTATTTAAAAAAAAAAAAAAAGTCCAAATGAAAAAACAAAACAAAAAAAACAAACAAACCAAACACTGCGCTCATCCTATCGCAACATGGAGCTTTCAGCTTTGCTTTTTCATTTTAAATTACAACAAATACAGTTCTTGTAATATAATTCCATCTTTAATTTCAACAGATGCTTTTGCATGTTGACTCCAGTCAAACAAAAATGATGGGGGATTGGGCGGGCTGATGGCAGTTGGCATTCATTTCTTAAGTGGCTGGTAAACTGATGCATTGGGGTCCAGTCCAGATGAGTTAGTCTCCACAAACTTGGAAGAGTAGTGTGGGGAAACAGGGCTGAGGGTACTTGTCCCTGCAGTGTATGTGATGCTGGGCATTACAGCCATTACTTCTGCAATCTTCTGTTTGAGGTCTTTGATTTCTTGATCTTTCTGAAGTATTTGTCCTAGGAAAGAAAAAAAATAAAAGCTTGTTAAAAAGAAATAAAAAATATAAAATTATATACACACTATATATTTATTATGTCTGTTATTTTACACCCAGTATTTTGTAATATTAATTGATAATGGAATGTAGCAATGAGACATTATAAATGTAGTAAAGTACCAGTTACCTTGAGCAATCTCCAGCTGTCTTTTTGCATCACCTAGTGCAGAGAACAAGTCCAACTTGATTCTGGTTTCTGCGCTGAGGCTATTTTCTAAGTGCTGTGTTTTATCCTGCATGGCTGAAAGTGCAGACATTAACACTTCTGTATCTTTTTCGTTTTCTTTGTATTTTCGCAGCTCCTGAAATAGAGAATGCAGTAGAGGTTTTAAAGCAGTGCAGTATATTAAACAGTGTGTACAACAAGACATTACTATACTTGTACAGTCATGACCAAAAGGTATTGAAAATGACACAAATATTTTTCACAAAGTCTGCTGCTTGAGTTTTTATGTCGTCAATTTGCATATACTCCAGAATGTCATGAAGAGTGATCAGAAACTGCAATTAATTTCAAAGTCCCTCTTTGCCATGACAATGAACTTTGTCCCAAAAACAACATTTCCACTACATTTCAGCCCTTCCACAAAAGGACCAGCTGACATCAGGTCAGTGATTCGCTTGTTAATAAAGATGAGTGTTGACGAGGACAAGGCTGGAGATCATTCAGTCATACTGATTGAGTTAGAACAGCAGACTGGAAGCTTTAAAAAACAAGGAGGGTTTTGCTTGAAATCATTGTTCTTCCTCTTAACCATGGTTACCTGCAAGGAAACATGTGCAGTCATCATTGCTTTGCACAAAAAGGGCTTCACAGGCAAGGATATTGCTGCTAGTAAGATTGCACTCAAATCAACCATTTTTCAGATCATGAAGAACTTCAAGAATGGAGGTTCAATAGTTGTGAAGAAGGCTTCAGTGCGCCCAAGAACATCCAGCAAGCGCCAAGACAGTCTCCTATAGTTGCTTCAGCTGCAGGATTGGGGCACCACCAGTGCAGAGCTTGCTCAGGAATGGCAGCAGACCGGTATGAGTGCATCTGCACGCACAGTGAGGCAAAGACTTTGGGAGGATGTAAAGAAGGCCAGCAAAGAAACCATCTCTCTCCATGAAAAACATCAGGGAGAGCCTGATATTCTGCAAAAGGTACAGGGATTGGGCCTGCTGAGGACTGGGGTAAAGTCATTTTCTCTGATGAACCCCCTTTTCAGATTGTTTGGGGCATCTGGGAAAAAGCTTGCCCAGAGAAGGAAAGGTGAGCGCTACCATCAGTCCTGTGTCATGCAAACAGTAAAGCATCCCGAGACCATTCAAGTGTGGGTTGCTTGGGAGTGGGCTCACTCACAATTTTGCCCAAGAACACAGCCAAGAAAAAAGAATGGTACCAAAACATCCTCCAAGAGCAACTTCTCCCTACTATCCAAGAACAGTTAGGTGACGAACAATGCCTTTTCCAGCATGATGGAGCACCTTGCCATAAGGCAAAAGGTAATAACTAAGTGGCTCGGGGATCAAAACATCAAAATTGTGGGTCCATAGCCAGGAAACTCCCCAAACCTTAATCCCATTGAGAACTTTGGGTCAAACCTCAAGAGGCGGATGGACAAACAAAAATCCACAAATTCTGACAAACTTCAAGCATTGATAGAGCCAGAATAGGCAGCCAGTCAGTCATTATGTGGCCCAGAAGTGACAGCATCCACGGCGCATTGCAGAGGTCTTCAAAAAGATGGGCCAACACTGCAAATATTGACTCTTTACATAAACTTAATATAATGGTCAATAAAAGCCTTTAACACTTATGAAATGCTTGTAATTTTAGTTCAGTATACCATAGCAACATCTGACAAGAAGGTTTAACGTTGAAGCAGCAAACTTTGTGAAAACCAATACTTGTGTCATTTTCAAAACTTGTAGCTATGACTGTATAGTGCAAGCCAGTAATATTGAAGCTAATACTAGAAGGCACTGCAAGCTAGATTAGTACAGTTAATGTAAATGTAGATAGTGCGAAAGAAATGTGCTCTATGCTGGCATCCCTAGAACAGTGGACTTCTTAAGTAGGGTAATTTAAAGGCATGTGCCCGTGTGATCACACAGTGCTTCGGCTACACTTCCAGGGTTTTTACTGTGCATTTCTGATGTTTTACACACAAAGAATACGGAACATTTACATGCAAAGAAATATGTGCAATCCAGCTAAGCCAATATCAAATGTACAGCCCAGAAACAGACCTAGTGGGTAGTTTAGGGTGAGTCAGGTAAACTTAAAACGGTTAAGTCCCTAAAAACTATATTTCAAAGAGTACTAGGATAGCAATATAGGTTATATCTTAAAAGTACACATCCTTTGTTACAAGTTTGACACTATCTAGATGGAAATAAGACCATTAGCAATGTTGTTTTAACTTGCAATCTTGATAGTCGATGGTTTCGTGATTTCAATGGCTCACACGATCTTACTAAATGCTGCTACTAGCAACTAGGTTAGATAAGTAGACTAGTTAGGATGTGTTTTGTTAATTTTATTTTCTGTGTTGTATGCTAAATCACAGGAAACTACACATACAACATTTGAAGGAACTCAACAAGAGGGTTGTTCTTTAAAATCACATCCACTAGGTGTTTTGTGTCTAGTTTGTGTTCCCCTTCTATGTCTAACACAGCTGCAACATTTTCAGTTCTATATTACATGTTTGAGGGTTCTTAGTTAATCATTATTTAATCATTTGTTTAAAAAGCTGCAATCCCTTGCTGTAGTTTTAGTAAAAATCAAACCATTGAAATTTGGCAAGCAGTGCTCCTTAAACTCACTTGAAATTGATGTGCGCAACCTTGGGAGCAATGGTGGGTCCCTGCAAGCCACCACACCCTAAGATATTTAAAAGATACAATACCTGAACTTTTAACTCCAGTTCTCTTATCTGGTCTTCTTTTAGTTTCATGTCGATCGACAACTTTTTACATTCACTCTCTAAATCTCTGATCCGACTTCTCAATGTTTCTGTACATTCACCTCTGATGGAGAAAAAAAATATCAGTAACTTTGCGTCATACAATGTGGGGGGGTGAACAACCACACTGAGTTCTCACATGTGATACCTGTTTGCTGCAGCAAATGCAACTGCTCTTGCTGCTGTGGCTTCTTCTAATTTCTTCCTTTTTTTCTCCTCCATAAGCTGCTTCTCTACAAATGCTCGAGCTTCCTGCTCTGCTTTGAGCTTTTTCTCCAGCTGACTGATTGTCTGCTTGTCTTTCTGTTTCATTTGAACAGCATTATGCAACCTGAGATAACACAAATGAAATGTTTTTTTTTTTCCTAATAAAGTGTCCAAATTCAAATGGAAGAAAACAAAAAAAAAAAAAAAAAAACACATGCACTTTCTTATGAGAAGACTTACTTATTTTGCAGCAGCTCATTTTCCTGTCTGAGCTGCCCTATTTCGTTTCGAATTCCCCGCTCTGTGCTAGATAGTACACTGATCTGACTGCGCAGATCCTGTTCAATCTGTCTGCTGCCCTGCAAATCTGCTTTTAATTTCTTTACATCTTGTTCCAACCTAGAAAAAAAGATTGAGAACGTTTAATCAAACATACAAACACCTTTAATAAAATACTTTGGTACTGTGTAAATTGTTGAAGCAGTGATGGCCTGACTGGAAACTAGTCATTAAAAGGAACAGTATTAATGTTGTGCAGATTGTTAAGTAAGAGTTTAAGCCAACAAAATAAAATTTGAGTATACGCAACAGAATGTGTAAATACACTGTAAAGCTGAGTAAGTTTTTATTGGGAGACTCCCTTTGTAGGTTTCCAAAGATGGACAGGAAATTCGACTACACAAATTATGAAGCAGACTTTAAAACAAACTACTGTGTCCTAGTTACATATGGAGGCTGAAAATAGTAAATTAACATGTTATTTAATAGTGTTGATCCAGATGTAAGCTAAACTCCTCCCCCACCCCTACCAGAGACTCCTGGGTGATGGCAATTACAAGACAAGCCTTTCGGTAAATGTTTTACCTATTTGACTGAGAAATTCCTTGACTAGTCTCATGAAGAGGAGTGACATTAGGATTTTGGCAATATGATTACATTTAACATACCTCTAACAGCTTCCAGTTTCTGAAATGTGGTCATGAAATGTTACTTTTGGGTCTTGGACACTGCTTTTAAACTGAATATATGGGTAGAAAAACCTAGTGAGGTCCTGAATATCATCTTGCCAGCCAGCACCTATAAATCTAACGTAGCCTAGTATAACTTTCAAATGAAGTATCACAGTTCCCAGGAACAGAGCTGGAACCTGAACCAGTATCTATGACCTAGCAGAATACAAACTTCTAGCATGATGTAGATAGTAGTACAGTAGTTGGAAAAAAGTAAAAGCAAATAAAAATCTTTTTTGGAAAAATCATATAAACCTTCAGATTTGGAAACTGATAATCTATCTTTAAACAGCAAAGACCACTATATCAAAGTGTTCACTAGACATGTATGGCTTAAAGATTAACTTGATCATCTGCAAAGCTTCACACATAAATATACAGCGCCAGGCAGTCAGTATAACAAATCATATGAGAAACAAAGGATTCATAAAAAAACAGACCACAACATATGTTGTTGGTGAATGAGGTGCAGATGCAAGATATAGGGTAGACAAGGCCTTGCTAGTGAGAGCTTAGTTTTTAGGCTCTTTAAAAAGGCCATAGTATCTGTAGACTAGACAAGTTGGTGTTTAGACCCAAGTATGAGAATGATGCCTGAGGATTCAACATCACAGGAAAAAAAGTGAGGATGTAGTGACAGAGGCATTAATTATTGGACAGTGATTTATTAATATTCTGTCCAACTTTGTAATTTAAGTAGTAGGAAATGACAGTAAACAAGTGGTTCTGGATTGTAACAAATGTATATAGATGTAAGAAGTCTGAGATGAGAGGCCTTTTCTACAACAATGCCAAGCAGGAAGTCACGGATAGCTTTTAGACATGAGTGTTCTCCATGGAAGATTCATGGATGTTTTTAGTACGATTGGTGTACCAAGGATGAAATAGAATACAACAAGAAAGAGAGTGTGATTTAGTGAATTTGATAAAGCACTACAGGAAATGCATAGTTGGTGGCAGGCAAAGAGAGACAGCGTTAAAGAGAACTGGCTGAATTGATGCACAGAAGGGGGATACAGGAAGTGAAGCAAATTAAAAAGGGGAGTTAAAAAACAATTCCGCAGAGATGAGGGGTATGACCTGGTCACCAAGGCGCCCAAATCTTGGATGTGTGAATATTTACAATTGATCCTCTCCTAGTGCTGCTGTGTCAGTCTGAGCTCAGAAGGCTCAGCAGAGTTCAGTAATATACTCCCTGCTATATTTAATTGATGCCCTAGAATTCCATGCACACTGCCTGGAATACTAGAACACCAAATTGAAACTTGCCCAAAGAGGAGACAATCAGATCATTTCCTCTCCGCATTGTACTTCGAGGAGAAAATATGGGTTCCCCTCAGTAAATTGAGAGGAGCAGCATGGTGGTGAGTTAGGGATTAATGAAAGGAATTAATGATATAGCATGTTAATAAGGAAGGATATAAAAAAAAAAAAAAAAAAAAGTGTTTATTGATTGATGCAGAAAGGAGGCATTAATGATGACTGAAGTGTTAGAGGGGTAGAAGGTTAACAGGGTCAAGATGAACAGGAGTGTTGCGGTAATCCCTAATGACTACAGAAAACACAAGGCCTCTCTCTGGACTAAATTATAATCAAGGTACACACTTTCTATTTTCCCAAGACCAAGCACATCTCTGTCCATCTTTTTACTCCTACCATTTGTTCAGCCCTTTAATCAATATGGGAGGCTGGCCTACACATGACCTCTGAACCAGGCCTCAATACCCTTAGACCTTCTCAAATTGACACTTCCCTTTATCACTTCAATCAACCTATCAACTTCAAATAACTTTCTTGCAACCTACCTCGTCTATTTCCCTTACCTACTCATACCACAGATTTAAGATCTTTAACTGAAAGCATGTCTTAGCAAAGTCCGGCAGACAGTCATGCTATAGACCTTTTGGAATTATTTCCACAACTATCCCCTCAAGACCTTTTGTGAATTATAGGAAGCATTTACATTTTTTCATTCATTGAAATGAAGAACTCCAAGAATGTCATTTATGCACAAGCTAACCAACTGAAAAATTAATGTTACAGAAAATCATACCAAGTCATAATTTGATACTTATAACACCACTTTCCCCATTATGTGACTTGCAAAGTCACTCACCTTACTAAAGTATCTGGTTTGCTAAGCTGGTTGTTTGGGATACAGTTCTCCATAGGATCTTTGTGCGTGCTTGGGCTTTTACTAGTGCATTTCTTCTTGTCATTCTTATTGGACACTGAAGAGGGAATACTCCCATTAGACGAGCTGTGGCTCCGAGGAGATGAATTAGCTGTCCCTGTGGTATTCTTGTAGTTCTTAGAGGAAGTTGTGCACGTGTCCTCTTTTAAGAGGTTCTCCGTGCTCCCCAAGTCATTATTCAGTCGCTTACTGTTGATATGATTCTCCATATATTCTATCTCCTGTATTTTAGAGTCTGTAGGCTGCAGGATGTTATTATTAATCCCTAAATTGTGTCTTTTCACATCCTTGTCTTTGCCCTTTTCTTTATATTCCAACTCTGGTAATGTGCTGGAAATCTTTTTATTTGATGAGAGTCCGTTGTGCTGTAACAGTATTGAAGAATCCATTTCTGATAAACCCTTGGCTGCTGTAGTATGAAAAAGAAAGTTACTAATGTCAAAGTTAAGATGCCCTGACTACGCATACACCATTAAGTGAAGCTAGCAAGTTCATGTCCGAGATCATGTCTGAGATTCAATACAGTAAATGTTAACAAAGGCCAAAAGGTAGTTAGCTGCCTTACGGTTCTGTTTAGAATATTTTTAAACACTATACAATTCCCCATATATAAAACTTAGATATAGTTACATGTACTCTAGATATGTATGGCATGAGCAGTTTTAAAAAGTACCAACCTTCCTCTGCTTCCCTTTCTTGTCTCTGTAACATCTGCTGTTCTGGGGGCAGTGCCTGCTGCAGGAGCTGCATATAAAACTCATTTTCCTTTTGTACCTCTTTCTGTTTTCTTAACCGCATTTTATAACTTACGTAGCTTTTGAACCCGAAGCCCAAAGTGACTACAGGATACCCAATACTGTAAACAAAAAAGACAAAAATATTTGAGACAAATAATCATACAAAATGTTAACCTATTTTTTAAATTGGGCACTCACTCCTACAAAAACCTCCCTCATGTATATACAAATACCATGGGCTAATACACATGCAAGAAGCTATTTTTCTTGGTACAGCTCATCAATGAAATGCATTGCAAACAAATGATACATAGCAGAAGTGTTCTAGCAGCTGATGTGACTCCCATGTGACAAAAACTGTTATCAGCTGAAAGCTAGATGTTACTAGGCAAGAACACCATATTTTTCTGGAAAAGCATATTTTAAACACATGTAACACCAACTTGGTAAGCAATGTGATTTATTATTTTCACCAGACAGCAGAACAGTTAAAATACTTTCACTTCCTATAGTCAAACAAGAAAATAAAAATATGAAAAGGTTATAGGAAAAATTTTACCAATGTGCAGCAAATGGACGACATAGATCTACATGAAAATTCTTCAGATCTTTAAACCTAATTGCTGCTTCGATATATACAAATAGTATCCACAGCGAGACTGTAGGTAAACACACTCCTCTTTCTGTGTAAAGAAAAAAAAAAAAAGAAATGGATTGTACAACAAGAATAAGTTTGAATAGAAGTTATACAAGCAAAATGCTCAGTTAATTCAGTGCAATGGATAGAGCAGAAATTTAGCGAAATTGTATATGTCATCTCAAAACAAACTGTACCTAATTATTTGCATGAATTATTTAATCAAGTATTGCCCTGCCACCTCTCCCAATCATTTGTAAAACGTAATATAAGCGCTTCCTTCATGAGTTCAGCTCCCATCGGTAGAGCCGTCCATAAGGTAAGGATGTGTCATCTAGTAGTTATTACTTAGATTTAAAAAAAGGAGAAACATTCTAACCCACAGATTGTTTGCTTTACTGACCCAAAATACACTAAACTAATTGATTGATTGTTTCAAGCTCCTCTCAAAAAGAGGCGAGCCAGGATAGTTAAATCAAAAAGGGGTTCATTGTTTTTTGTTTTATATAAGTGGCAAGCCCATCCCCCTCTAATTTTTGTTATGTAGTGAGTAACTAGATGAAAATCCCCCTCTATCATATCACTTTCATAAACATTCAAATTAGATTAGATTTCCATTTATACAAATGTGTTACAGTATCTTCCTTAAAAAATCCATAGCAACATTCAAATTAGGTAATGGAGAGATTGAAGGGAAAAAAACAAAGAGGTATCTCACTGAAAAAAAGAAAAAAGGAGGGGGAAAATCACGTGCATTACAAGATAAAAAATCCAAATACACCTTGCCACAACAGCCTATATAGGCATGATAGAATGATATCTTGTGACATTAGTATTTAAGCTAGTTGTGAACAACTTGGAATATTTAAATTTCTTGCAATATGAGTTCATTGAAAAACATTGCTCCATGTGTATATGTTGAGCCTACAAATAGGTTAATGAGCATGTGAATATACATGAGGATGAGAGTTTGCTCTTGCTGGTGGTATACTCGCTTTTTTCTCAACTCTAGTATTACACTCACATGCAAAATCCCAAATGGAAATAAAAAAAAAAAAGTGTCTAAAACAAAGGAGATTTCACACAAGATAAGCTAGTTTACAAACAGAAAAGTGCCAAAAAGGAGATTCCCCTAAGCAAAGGATAAATATAGGCAATAAAATAAAGCAATAATATAAATTAGTTCCAATTCCTTTTGAAAGGTAAATGTAATCCTCAACATAAGTGCTTTGCATTAAGTACTAAACCTAATTGTACAGTAGCAATTTAAGTATCAATAACAAAAAATAAGTCCAATTCATTTTTGTTAACACTTTACAAAGCCAAACCCTTGCAAATGTGCAGTCTGCATTAGTTTATCACTTCAATTACTTGTATCACCTTTTGGTCTTTGATTAGTGATAGACATCATTTTGGGTATCATAATAGTCAGCCTTCATACAGCAATGAAACACTGCTGCAATACCTGTAGGATATTAGGCTAGTCAATGGGTAGGTTGTACAGAATTATACCATATGTAAAAAATGGAATTCTAACTGGAAGTTCTGATTAAATGGTGAACTATTCACTTAGCGCTGCATATTACAGAGCACAGTAGTTCTAAGATGCAGAAACTTTTCAACTATAACTATGCTCTTAAAATGCACATTTCTTACATATGTATTTTGTTGCTTTTAGCATGGTGCACACACCAGTCAGACACAAAATATACTTAGGGAGCACTGATCTTTAGGCACATTTAATATTAAGGAATGAAACATTTATGATGGTGCATGACCTATTTTTCTCACGGTAAGCAATGCAGTTATTTTTCCCATATGCTCATATTCACAGACAAAACATCAGAGGCACAGTGAAAGTGTTTAATAAACGTGACCTCCATACGGGAAGCAACAGACCACACATGGAAGTAATACACCCTTGTTAATAGACATTAAAACATATTTAAGCTTTTGAAACAGTTGTCCAATGCATGCACATGCAGATAACTGCCAGAATGAGTGAAACCATTCAGTAAATAATTGCTCTGGAGATAGTTCATATCAGTTCATACTTGGGGTCAGAAAAAGCATGAGCAAGTCTAAATGACCAATACGGTGCTTAGAATGGCTAGATAATGAAACCGTAAAATAAAGTGTGAATGTCGAGATATATTGAACAGGAGCTACAGTGATGAATGCTCGTCTTGCTGATATTTCACAAGGAACACTGGTTAAGATGTTGGTATGGCAGTATGTAGAGAAGACATTAACTAGTGGCAAATGTTAGACATTCTGGAGTAGGATATGAAAGCATTTCCCACATCTAGTGACTAAATGTTCATCTGATGGAATTCTACATGGCGGAATGGTGTTGCATCTCTTTAGGAGAGCTCAAAACTATGGTAGAAACTATGCCATGGTAGATTAAAGGTGTACTTGCAACTCATGGTGGCCCAAAGTACTTTTAATACACTGTTTATTTTGGTAGTTACAAATAATGTAAGAAACATGGGTAAGATTGGCATGATTAGTGAGATTACATGAAATGTTATTTCATCCAAAAATTATATTAAATTCTGAAGTGTGTTGGTCACCCCAGAAGCCAAGCAGCAGAAAGTCAGGCTTATAGTTTAACAATTTTACATTTTCACTACTTTGGATGGAAAACAGTATAAAAGCAACTGCAAAGTAAGCACTATAAACGGGCGATTACAAAAAGAAAAAACAAAAACCTATGCCCAAAGTCTTCACATTTGCATATACCATGAAATATATAATTGCTTACCTGTATGCCAAACATACTGTACCCAAACATAGGTACTGGCTGCAAAAAATAGCCATTGCACTGGTATAAATAGGAGACATATTATATCCGATGTGAATGCCACACACACAAAAAATACTGAGAAGGCCTGAAATACAAACAGAACAGAAAGACAGTTAATACAAATATTACCAGAAATGAATGCAAAAAACACTGGATTTGAACATTCTATTCTATATAAAAAAAAAAAAAAAAAAAAAGGGATTTTTACTCACCGTAAAATCCATTTCACTGACTACAATGGGGAACACTGCGAAACACTGGGGTATAGTAGGCAGAGTATGGCCTCCCATCGGAGATCAAACTTAATGTTTGCATAACCAAGTTCAGAACAGAGGGCCAGCCAGCCGTCACAAAAGAAGAAAAAAAAAAATGTAACTTCAAAACACCAACAATTAGAGCAAGGGGAAGGTGTGCAGTGTCCCTCAATGGAGGGAGAGAAATGGATTTTCTGGTCAGAAAAAAAAGAAAACCACTCTTCTCTCTTTCCTGCCAATGGGGGACATACCAAAACTACCCCTAAGGGAGGGATTCCTCTGAAACAGCTGCCAGCGCACAACACCTTATGCCCAAAACTAGCATCCAGATATACAAAGCCTTGCAACTTGTATAATGTCAAGGTCTTGACAGATGACCACATCGCAGACTGACAATTGGTCGGAGAAGCCCCATAACAGCACCCATGAGGCACTAACAGCCCTGTAAATTAATGTGAATTTTTAAAGCAACCAGCACAGGCCTAGCAGCCTGGACATAAGCCAAGCAAATAGTTGACGCAAGTCAGCGAGGAATTGATTGCTTAGAGACAGACCAACCCTATTTGCGAACATTATACAGGATGTCAATGGTCTTGCGAAGAGGCCATCCGGTCCACATAGCACGAAAGGGCCCCAACCACATCCAAAAGAAGCAAAGTGTCATGAGAATACCTGAATACAGGACAGAACACCGGAATGTCAATCTCCTGGTTTTGATGAAACCACAAAGAATGGTTTTGTGCTCAGCACAGCCCTGTCCGGATGGAAGACCAGAAAAGGGGGAAATACAGCACAGCGTCCCTAACTCAGACACCTGACGAGCAGATGGAAGGCATTTCTTGCCATTTCAAGTCACATAATTGATATCAACCTGGTGCAAAGGCTCAAAATTAGTGAGCCGTGAGTATCAGATTAGAATCCCACGATTCAAGCAGATGTACAAAAGGGAGCAGAACACCCTGCAGAAAGGTTTGAACATCCCGCCAAAATGCCAGTTTCTGCTTTTTTTTCAGCAGTAAATGCTGAAAATCTGCAGTTTTAAGGAAGAAAGGAGTAGCCCCTTATTCAAACCCTCCAGCAATAAGTAAAGCAGGCGGGGGAAGACTAAAAGGAGAAATGTGAAAACCCAGATTCTCACACCAGAGTACGTAAGCCTTTCACATCCTGTAAATATTAAGGCTAGGAAACCCTTTCCTCTGCAAATTGAGGTCACCATAAGGGTGCGCGAGAACCCCTGGGCAAGAAGAATTGGTGTCTCTGAAATCAAGCCGTCAAAGCCAGATGTAAGCGTGGTAGCAACAAGGACCCTGAACCAGAAGATCTAGACTAAGCAGCAACAGGAACTATGTACAGACCACCATCTCGAGAATGTCCGAGTACCACGTTCTGTGTGGCCAATCGGGAACTACCAGAATTGCAGGAGTTATTTGAGCACCGCGGGACTCATGGGTAGCGGAGGGAAATTGGTATACCAGACGAAGCCTTGCATTGGTGTCATGACTATTCTGTGACGCTCTCGAATCTCTGGACTTCCAAGTCCCCCAGAGAGGGGGACTCGGAAGGTCAAACTAGACGCCATGAGGTCAATCTCTGGTTGACCACAACGCTGAAACAGAATGGCAACGCACTCCTCGTAAAGCAACCATTCCCTGGGGTGGATCCTGTTGTGGCTTAGGTAATATGCCTCCAAATTCTCCACCCTTGGGATTAATATGGCCGAAATCATGGGAACACAATGTTTACTGCTTCTTGCAGTGCCATGGCACTGTGCGGCTTCCCGGTCAGGATTCCAGGAAAGACCAGAGGCCTTGGAGTCAGATCAGACTGATACCCACACCCCAACCAACGAGTGGAAGGAATGACCCTTCTCCATATTTGTTCTGGTTAACCACTATGCTGTTGACAGCGTTCTGATCTGCTTGTCCACATGCCAAGGGTAGACCTGGACCATTTCTAGAGGAGCTCTCTCTGAAGTGGTTGTGAATGAAATTACAAGAAGGAAACAGCCTCGAGCACTAATACCATGGACCCAAGCAATTTCATGCAGTGGAGGACTGACTTCTCTTCTGAAGAGACCCGAGGGTAAATTTATAAAGCTGCAGGTTTCAAAAAGTGTAGATGTTGCCTATAGCAACAATTTGATTCTAGTTACCATTTAGTACAAAATGACAGCTAGAATCTGATTGGTTGTTATAGGCAACGTCTCCACTTTTTCAAAACCACAGCTTGATAAAATTTACCCCTTGGTCTTGTGCAGTAAAGAAATAATCTCGTTTTCTGTGAGGAACCCCCTGAGGCACTGTCGAAGTTGAGACCCAGAAAACACATCTGCTGCACTGGAAACAAAGCGGATTTGGGTAGATTTAGAAACCAGCCGGGAGTTTCCAGAAAACAAATAGTCAGCTCAGTGTGTTGCAGAAGAGATTCTGACTGCACTGTCAACAGGAGGTTATCCAAAATAGGGCATGATAGTGACTCCCTGAGAACGCAGGAGACTCCGCCATCACTGCCATTATTTTGGTGAACACCCTTGGAGCAGAAGAGAGTCCCAGGGTTAAGCCCTGAATTAATGGTGCTCACTGCAGATGGCAAAACAAAGAATAGATTGATGCCCCTCCCATATTGGAACATAAGCATCTTTTATGTTGAGCGATGACAGAAATTCCCCCTGTTCCATTCCTGCAATGACAGAACTCAACTCCATCCTGAATAATCTCACCTGAACTCTAGTTGAGAGTTTTGAGGTTCAGGAATAGGCGGACTGAACCATCTAGTATTAAAACTAGGGTTTTACACCAAACTCTTCCCACGCTGGAATCCAAATATTCTCCTGGAGCGCCAGTCTCTTGAGAGCATAGTGAGGTAGACCTGTGATGAACCTGCACAGAGGCATTTTGATCAAGTCAATAACATACACTTGTCACAATAACCTGCACCCAGACATCTGAAGTCTAGGCCTGGTCCTGAAAAAGCAGAACACTGTCCCCAACCATACGGATGAGGTGAAGTGAACAGTCAGGCCACAGCTTTGTCCCATTGCTTGGGCGCACCACGCCTACCGGTTACCCAACCTCTGTGTGAACCCTGCCTTGAGGAAAAGGACTGCCCTCTAGAGTGCATCCCTCTCAACCTGGCAAAGGTACAAAAGGACCAAACCCTGGGCTGCTTTGGTTTAGCAGTGCCGACAGGTAGAAAACAACTTTTTTCACCAGTGGCCACCTGGATGGTCTGTTCCAATTCGGAACCAAACAGAGAAGCCCCATTAAAAGGCAAAGATTCTAAGATACGCTTTGAGTTCGCATCTGCGAACCAAGAGTGCAACCACAGCAAACGGTGGGCAGTAATAATAAGCACAGAAAGTCTGCGGGTCAGGCTTCCTTAGATGCCGTCTGTTACAAGTAAGAAGTATCCTGAATATGCTACACCAAAACCAATAAGTCCGCTATAAGCACGCTGTCTTGAAGGCCCTTAGTCAATTGTTCTACTCAGGTCTGAAAGTGACCATATTTGGTTGAAACAAACTTCCTACTGTAACATATGCTGAATGTAGAAAAAAAATAATTCACTATCTGAGGGAAAGCGTACCCTGAACAGGAATAATGGTGGTTGTAGTGAGGCGAGCAACAGAAGAATCCACATTGGGAGCACTCTCTCATTTAACAGACTCCTGCAGTCAGGGTATTTCTGTACTGCTACTGGGTAAAATGGCCTCTTCGGTGAGGGAGAGCCCACACAAACAATCTAAGGAAGAGTATATCCCTACCCTCAGCAATGCCCACCTATTAATGGCTGCCTCCATGGTTGAGCCGATCTCAGTTGTGTATATTGGTGGTCCAGGTGCTTGCTGCATAATATATCAGGCTACTAACCGTAGTAGCTGACAGTGCCTGCCTCTGGTGCTCCTCCCTGCTTAGTTTGACTGCTGGTGATGCTTACTCCATAAAGGAGTCATTCTCACGGTTTTCCCCCTGTAGAGAGATACCCTGCTGTGAAGGGACTGTTCGATGCTAGGGGGATGGTAAGCAATGCGACTGAGTGGAGTGGCTGAAAGCTTCACTCTCAGCCACAAAGTGTGTGAAAACCCCCCACCACACAACGGATGCCACTGGGGTGAGGGAAGCCCAGAGGCTGCACAACACCTGCATGAACCTGGAGCGAAGGCAGCCCCTACGCTATTCACTCCTCGGGTAAACAAGAGTCCCTGCAATGCATAAAAAATAAAGTGGACAGGAGACCAAAAATAAAATGCCCTACCTCCTGAGCACTTTAACTAAACAGAGTTCGATCGCAGATGGGAGTGTATGTTCAAATAGGTTAACCTTAAAGTGCCATACTCCTACACCACCTACTATACCCCAATGTTTCTCAGTGTCCCCCAATAGCAGGATCGAAAAAGTTAACTTCCTACCATTTAAAGAAATGTTTTCTTATCACAGTATTTGAAACACTTGTGCCAAAAAAGTACTGCAAATGTATTTTATAAAGTATCACATGTAAAATAGAATCCAAACAGAATCTAGTCCTCAAATTCTAATCTCATCTGATTAAACAGTGAAAAGGTGTGAAAACTGCTTCTAAATTAAAGTAGCTATTTAACCAGATGTCAGCCACTAGCTAAGGAGAAGAGATATTTGCAATATTGTCAGACGAATTTGTTGCTAATCTGTCTAGAAAGATCATTTCCAAACTTTGAAGTCCATTCTTTTACACCAAAAAACATTTAGAAGCTCATGAGTAACATTAGAAAAAGACTGACTTCTGTGGAAGAGTAGAAAGGAGAAGCCCCTTTGCTTGAAAAAGGAAAACAAAACACACACCATTGCAGTATGGCTTAGATTTTCCAACTTGCATCTGAATAGAAAACTTCTGAACAAAAACCTCCAAGGTAAAGTTATTTGGTCTTCATGCACAGTGCTATGTTTGGTGGTTTACCACATAAATGCCCTAAAAATTTTGATGAACTGGAAGTGTTGGCCCACAATTCCTCATATATAATGTAATACACTAGTGAACTCAGAAAATGATTATTTCAAGTTGTTGCTACTGAAGGTGGTTCTACAAGTTACTGAGTCATGGGGTGTGACTATTTTAAAAGCATGAGCATTAGGGTAGACCACATATACATGAAGCACCTGGGTATAACGTGCAGTCCTAAAATCCTCAAAAAGTTTATTAGCAACAGTTGCACATAGGTAAATAAAACAAGCATTTGCAATGGCTTATGGGTGGAATTAAACCTGTTTTAGCAACCAAGAAATAAAACAAAGTTTCAGAGCAATACACTAGAAATACTAGTAAGATTGTTTCTACTCATGGTTAAATATGTTGGCTACATAAGAAAGCTAAAGCTTCTAAAGTAACGTAAGCTTAACCTTCTAAACCAAAGAACAACTTTAGGCTAAGAACGAAAATAACTAGCCAAAAAGTACAGAAAAAAAAATGTGCTAAACAATGCAAAATTCTTATACAAGGTAAAACTATTATGGTCAATGCTCTAAAAACTAACCAGAAGCTTCCCTTGGGAATATATGTGACCAAACCACTGGAGCCCAAACTGTGGTTCGAATGCAGTCATTCTGTATAGCTCTGATTCCAGGAAGCAACATGGTTTCCCTCTCCCTCTCTAAAATGCATCATTTTTAAGAGTGTGCTGTTTGGTAGCATTACTGTCTGTCATCAGTCATGACACTTCTCATGATGTTCAGTACATACTACCAAGCTCAGTTTAGCTTCTGTGGCTGATCAATGTAAAGTTAATCAGACAAACTTTTCACATTCCATCAAGTGACATGAGACAAAGAGGCTGGGGCAGCAGGGAGGACAGAGAAGGCAGAGAACTAGCTGAAGCAGCGTGGCAAGTACTTATTGTCTATAATGATGGCTTATTACTGTATTACAGTCACAGCTATTCATGGTACTGCGCACAAAACACCAATGACCTATTACAGGGCATTACTAGTACTGGAGGCATACTGTTGGTCACAACTACTACAGCGGGTGGCTTAGTAATGGCCATTACTGTTATTGTTGCAATATTACTGTACACCAATATTGGTGGCTTGTTAATGGTTAGATTAGTACTACTGTAGTCATACTTCTGGAATTACCATTTTGGAGGCTTATTATAGTGAATTATTGCTATGGCTGCAAGTTTCTACTGTCGTTGGCATTCCTCAGCATAATCATTTCAGTGTCTAATGTAATAGTTTAAAAATCTGATGTCCATGAACACCCTTCTGAACTGCAAGCATGCAAGGACATGCATTTATCATCAGTTCAACAGGATCCAATTCAATAAGCACACAAACATTTGTCATGTGTCTTGGAATTCATTCAGTTGGCTCTGGCTGACCAGTTTGTATTATGCTGGCTAGATCAGAAGTCTAGTGATTTGTGGGAAGCAAAAGTAGATTTTGTTTTGTTACAATAACCGATAGATAAGTATACAGACCAGTCATGAAACAGCACGAAGTGCACATAGGATCGACCAAGAAAAAAAACCAATGCAAACAAAACCCTTTTATATTATGTTGGAAAAAAATGTAAACAGATGAGTGTCATTAGGTTAGCCTAAACCAGTTCAGTTGGACAGTTGTGCTACATTCAGTATCTACAGTCTGGATGTAAACAATTCCCATGGATCTTGGACACAGCAGATTATAGATCCATATTGCAAGTGTGGAATGTTTAATTAACAAGTGTGGTTAAGATTTCCTAATGCTGTATTTGTATACTTAAATTGACCCTTTTACCTTCACCTAATTTTTTTTTTGCTATTTTATACATTTCTTCATGAAACTGTTTAGAAGTTATAGTTGCACATGTATTCTCCACAAACAATAAACATGTAAAAGGACTAAGCCAAACCTATATGTTTGGTACGCTAATACTTCTTTGTGACTCCACCTTTAGACATCTATATACTATAAATGTGGCGCTTGCAATAGAATTACTTATATAGCACTATCTCTGGCCTATCATGGCAATGATTGTGTGATTTGTTATGAGTTTTGTACTTTCAAGCAATAGGCCAACAGAAAGTGTGTATGTGTATATGTGTATATGTATATATGTGTGTATATATAATATATATATATATATATATATATATATATATATATATATATATATATATATATATATATATATATATATATATATATATATATATATATATATATATATATTTTGAGATGATCATTTTAGCTCTTTAAATTCAATTTCTAGATGTGGCTACTTAGCTCTCACTCATGTTCATTTTCTATCTACTTGAAGCAAGCCCTCATTTTAAGACATGCTGGGATGTTGTAGCCAATATTTGGCAACTAGCCCACTATAGCAACAAGGGGCTCTAAAACAACCGCGGTGCTGGATATTTATCAGATTGAAGCATCTTGCATAATTTTTGCCATTTTGAGCATACTGGCAAATGTAGTTTGAAGTTTACCCCTATTGGCCTGTGTGAGCAGTAATCTTCTAATCACACTAACAAACCCCATGTCAAAAGTGATCTGGCTACGTGGCTCACAGAGGCATCTCGTTGAAAATGGTCACCTACATGTGTGGGTGGCAAAGTTAGACATTGAACAGGGGCTAGATGCTTATGGTGAGTGGCAGAATCAACCCATGTATGGCCAATTTAAGACATCCCCACATTAGATTATAGCTATAACAAATCTGTTAGTGAGCATAAAAACAAAACAAAATAAAAACCATTTAAAAAAAAAGGCCATATTGCACCACTACAAACTAGAGATAGCCAGCCTGGGCTCGTTATCACTTTTTAGAGAATTCATCAGTGTGGGGATTCTTTTATAATGTAACTAGTACCCAGAGTATGTGGGGGAAGTGGGACTGCCTTCAGGAAGTAAAGTTTCTAGAAAGGAAAAAATTAAAATAAAGCAATAAAAAAAAAAAAAAAAAAAACACAAAAAAAAAACCTACATATTGTTATACAATGTACAGTCTATTACTACATTGAACCTAAAATGAGTCCTTTTAAATGCTGTTTAGTTGAAACATGTTTTGCATTATACCTACCTCTACTTCTGGGGCACAAGCCTCTGTACAAATATACTGCTTTTAATTTAGGCAGCCAGAAACAAACTTAAGAAATCCAAATAGCTTAATATATACATACCAAGCCCTGGTATCTGAATGAATCGTACACACTTCTGATGAACAGCCAGAATGGCCACAGATACTCAAATCTGAACTCCAGCACAAAGTCTGCAAGTAATACAAGGGCCCAGACAACCAGGAACTTCAGATACAGGAAGGTGCTGTAAGGATAAGAAGCACATGATTAAGGAGTTATAAAATCACAACTTGTAAATGTGCCGGAGACATAGAAAAACTGAATGCTTAACCTCCTCCACATATTTCAATGGACACACTAAAAACAGACAGGACCTTTATGTTTAGCTATTCTTGCTAGCCTCATTCACAACCATAGATAAAAGCTGTATTTAATGTATTTTCTTTCTGTTTAACTTTTGTTGTGAAAATATTACGGTCAAGATATTATAGCTATCAAGCCCTGCTCTACCCTTCAGATAAAAAAGTGCAACAAAAGTACTTTTATACATTCATTATTTCAATTGATATTGTATTGCCTAACGCTACAAACAGCACATTCCTCTCAAGACTAAATATATGGCACATTTATATCTATGTCTCGGTATTCTCAACCCACTTGTAAACATTTTACTCAAAAATGCATCTGTACATAAGGAACTGAAATTAATCTAAAACTTAGTTCCGTTAACTAAAGCTTGCCAACATGAAACGCTTCCACAAAACCCCATGTACAGGTTGCATCTCTTCTTGCCAAATGGAGCAGCTGCCAAGAGTAGCACAACATGGGGGTCCGGAGAAAGGCTTTGGAACACATTTAGCAGTCTAGTGCAATGGTTTTCTTCACACTGTGGCCCAGCTAATCTCGTGGAACATATGCTACAGTGTATAATCTAAAAAAGGTTTGTGCATTTTTTTTCATTTTTCTTAAAAGTCTTTTAACATTGACCCTACAATTGCCAATTATACTGCTGGTCAATTATACAGTAAAATGGTCAGTTTTGGGGATTATATTTTTAAAACACAATTTCTCAGCTTTATCTGCTCTCTGGTGTCTTTGGTGTGCCCTTCATATAAAAAAAAAATGAACACTAAGATTAAGATATGGAGTATGATGCAAGTTTGAAGTCTTTAATTAAAAAAAATAAAATTACACATGGAATACTTCTGCTCTATCCTATCTATGAATACAAATTACACCCAAATTAGAGGATATGATTGATTTAAACTTTTCACCTTTGACACAGCAAACTTACCAATCTTACTAAAGCATGAATGTGCTATGAGGTCTCCTGGTTAGGCAGGCTAGCAGCATTTAATATGATGCTGATTCCCAATATGATGCACCTCTTTCGCACGATACCCTTTCCAATACCAAGGAAATTCCTAGACAAACTCCATTTCAATTAGGAGTTCATACATTTGGAAAAACAAAACACCCAAACAGGGCCCATTTAAGAATAGCCTTTAACAGAAAGAAGGGAAGTCTAGCTCTGCCAAACCATGGTAAATATCAGGAAGCATGCCTATTATCTCATTTATGGGACTGGTCCCTTCCACCACACCAGAAACCATGGGTTAGAGACTGCCCTTAACCTATGCTTTCCCATTAGAACAAAATAATCCCACGAGCACAGTAGCATAAAGTGTATAAATAAACTGAGACTTAATACCCTAAAATAGGTATACATGCATCGACAGTGGACATTTCCAGCTAGGTCTAACAACCTCTAATATAAATACTTCAATGCACTTGAAACACAATATAAACTTGCTGATATATGTCAATAATAAGTATTCAAATGAATTCAGCTGAAATGTATAATGTACAGAAAAGATCCTAATAAAAAGGTCCTTATACTTTACACTTTTTTATAAGGACGGTTTAATTAGGATTTTTTTTCTGGACATTATAAATTTTAGATGAATTCACTTGAATACTTATTATTGACATATCAGCAAGTTTTTTATTGTGTGTTTCAATTGCATTGAAGTATTTATATTAAAAAGAGGATGTTAGACCTAGCTGGAAATGTCCCACTGTCGTATTTAGGGTATTATGTCTCAGTTTATTAACATACTTTACGCTACTTATATGCACTGTGGGATTATTTTGTTTTAATTTGTGTTTTTTGGGGAAATTTCTTGAATTCGTTCTCCACATTTCCACATTGGCAGCCTTACTTACATATTTCAGAGCAGCGCTGTTTTCCCTAAACCAAATTTACTTTTATACTTTCCCATTGAATATTTACTATGGTTCCCTTTATCCTGGAGACCACCTAATGATACCTTACCCACTATATGATAGCAGTATGGGATAGCGTTACAGAACCAAAGATCTAGCCGCTCCTACTGAAAACAAATTCCCAATCTTTACCTTTTCTCCTGGCAAGCAAAATCATTGCTATTTTAAACAATTTATTTAATACAATAGGACTCCAACTCCCTTCTCATGACTCTTATAAATACCTCCAAATTAGACATTGGATAACGTGCCTGAACAAACAGCACCTATGCCTAGGTCAACATCTCACTTTGATTTTTAACTAAACTAACAAAGGGAGATGGAAAATTGGGTATTACTTTCCGGTATAGATTTATCAACAGTGAACACCATACAAATCACTAATTTAAATGAAATGGAACACAGACCTAAGCAAAGAATTCTCTATAGAACTATACATAAATATATTTCTGAATGTCTACTGCATGTTCACGTGCAGTAGACATCAACCACACAAATGTTGATTTAATAGACTATACTTTACTTCACATTGTTCTCCCATTTTGGCAGCTGGGTGGCATTAAGAAGCAGCCAGGTGGGGGCAGTTGTAATACTTTGCAATAATTAAAAATGTAGGCTGCTGGATGTAGCACTCACATAGAACAGGCACAAATAGGAGAAACAATGGTTTATTCTATAATAATGGGACTCTGTTGGGCTCCAAGAGCTGGGTAGCGAGTAAAAACAGCCGGGTGGAGCACCCGGGAAATAGGTACTGGGGAGAACATTGCCTCTGCAAGAGTCCACAAAACGTGGCCCATACTTTCTAAGTTTTGCTGGCAAAATTGCAATGAAGAGGGAGACATTTATGTACTCTAGAGTAGACCAGCAAACCAGAACCTCTGGATGGATGTCTTCAACTTAGCCAGCAAAGTCATTAATAAATCAATAACACGTTCACCTGAATTAGCAGTCCTACATTAAGCTGGGCACACACTACAGAAAGTTAGATACTTCCCTTCTAATGAAATAGCTCAGGTGGTATGAATACATCACTGATGGAGAAGAATCTACACAAGCCCTGTCAAACAATACAACACCCTGCTTCATACAAACATGTAAGAATAACCCCAATCCACACAAGCTTAGACCTCTTGAAGTGTTTATGCCTGTATGACTATGATAGTGTTCATTCTCCACCATGTGCCCCACCCCATCTTCCCCTACCTTCCTCATTTTGCTTTCTGTACCCCCCAAGTTGGATTAAAATTCAATGAAAATTTCTTGATGTTTAAAAATAAAAATACTAAGCCATATTTTGTCATGTTAACATGCAACAACAAAAATAAATAGACAGTCAAACCCATTTAGGTATTTCCAGGCCAAAATGATCTTGTCAGAAACTGTTTAATGCAGGAAAAGGCAAAATATTTATTTCTAAGTTGTAGACAGGTTTCCATGCGTTTTCACTTGCGGTTTAACCAGAAAATGTTAATACCCTCTTCATATATCCATCTAAATTTCTTATATCACTAAGTGTTCCAGAAATACAAAGATTTATTACAAAATATTACCAATATACACAGGTAAAAAATCAACACAAAACATGACACATGACTTCCCAACCAGAAGAGTTTGGAGGAAATGTCCAATCATATTTTTTCTCTCTAAATTTAGTGAAGGACCACCACTAACCAGGGATCAGAAGGATGGACATCAAACTGCACTTTCTTCTTCACCCTCACCTACAAGAGCTTTAAAACCTGTAGCATATTCAGAAAGATATTTCCTAGGTCAGGGGTGGCCAAACAGAGACCAAGAGCCAAAAAATATCTATAGGTACCGCATAGTCAACTATATACCTTTTATATGTGTGCATATACATAGACTCAGTATTAACACACTCATACAAACCTTGCACACATACATTTAAAACATAACTTACAATATCTTCCTAAGCGGAAAAAGAAAATATCCAACACAATGCCAAAATGATCAGAATCCTCATCAAATCAGCACAGCTCTGTACTGCACAGTTCTTGGCTCACTGCCATGTCCAGTGGAGGAGGGTTCAAAGAAGGGTTACTTATAGTCTATTCACAGTAGCTCACACTGCTACTGCATAAACAATCCCTCAGACCTCTTACCGTTCCCCTCTGGACTCTCCATATGCCATCAAATCTCCCCATATGCCCATCAGACCACCCCACATGCTCTTTACATGCCACCAGATCTTAACACATGCCCCTTAAATGTCATCAGTCCTCCCCACATGCCATCAGATACACCCAAATTCCCCATACATGCCATCATACTTCCCCACGTCAGACATCCACACATTCATCAGATCTCCCCAAATGACAGCACATCTCCTTTCATGTTCATAAGCCTCTTCACATGCCCCTTATTAACATCTCCCACCCTGCAGAGCACATTATACTCTCCTCCTTCCCTGATTTGACTTTGACACTGACCTCCCTGCATTGTGAAGGAGGTCACAAGACGTGGCTGCTCTTTGTCAGTCGAGCAGCTGAATGTTTTCCAATCTGCCCCTGCCTGGAACACTATATTACTATGATGCATCTGGCCAGGAGCCACATTTCAAAGCTCAAAGAGCCGCATGTGGCTCTAGAACCACAGGTTGGCCACCACTGTCCTAGGTGATAGTACAGCTTTAAAGAACATTTATACTTCTCCAAAAGTGATTTTGCTTAATCTATGAGTGTTCAATAAAACAAAAAAACACAAAAATTGACTAATCTGTCTAGAGACACCATTCAACTCAATCTAGTCAATTATGCACAGCATGCATGCAGATAAAGAGCCAGCTCTACGCTTATGCAAACCTAGGGCGTTGTCTAGGATGCCAATGGTTAGGGATCATCTAAAACACTGACATACTGTAGCTCAATGTTTTAATGCCGCTGCAGTGCCCTCACATTAAGCGTGGACCTCTGACATGAAGGAGAAGCACCAAAAGAACAAGAAAAAAAAAAGGGTTCTTCTAGTGTTGGAGGCACATTTTAAATTGCTAGTTCCAAGACTATAAATTACTTCTCAAAGTAAATAAAATATATTTACTTTTTAATAACTCATTTATTATATAACCGACTATGAATCACTCCTTGAATATCACACACCTAGGAGATATTCTTGGAATGATTCACAATCAGGTATCGAATACCCTTTCAAGAAGAATTTGCAGAGAGAACCAGATATCTTTTAGAGGACTTTTCTCTGTTTTTATTCTGTTGCACACAGAGAATTCTGTTTCTACATAACAAATGTTAGTATTTCAATGGAGATCACACAACACTAAATAATATACATCGGATACACATTTTAACAATTTGAAAACTAAATTTTTTAATAACTCAATTACAGTTTAAAATAATGTGCCTCCAACACTAGAAACCTTTTATCTTGTGTTTTTGATGTATTATAATTAATTCTAGGAGAGCACCCCAAAAGAATAAGTTTTGGGATATACTTCTAGTGGAAAGTTAAATACATAAAGACTATTCTGGTGCAGACTCTTTTCTTATATACTAATGAAGAGAAGCAGAAAGCAGCTTCTTAGCACATGAAGCTGCCAACTGCTGCTCATCCATGCGTCAGTTTTACATTGAGTGTGGTGCATGGCTATGATGCTATAGCCAAGTGCCACACTCCTGGTCTGTGGAGCCGAGGATGTTTCCCCCCCATCTCAGAGTTGGTGTGAGTATTACTAGACTAGATAGATGGAACAAGTGTACTGTAGGAATCCTTCCTAATGCAGTTCAGGCGTATCTTCATTCTGCAGATTGCCACATGATTCCTGACCATGTCTACTGTCAAACTGCAGCAATAACCAGACCCATCTGCAATCACTCCGCATAGGTTGGCAAACTCTCACACTTTGAATAGTAATCACTGATGCTTTCAGGGCCCCTTAAAACATTAAGAGTAATACACTCTCTTGAGCATCTTGAAAAGGACATCCTTTTATATGTCTGTCAATTCAAGTGGCATCTTCTTCATCCAGTATAACAATCCTTAACGGGTGAGGATGTAGAGATAAACGGCAACCAGTATTTTCTTTCTTGGCATCAGCGGGAGGATCGAGAGTGGATGGAGTTTTGAGATCCATACACCCCTAGAAACTCAACCGCGGATACACACAATGAAAAGGTAATATACCATCTATAAAAACACTCGCCCAACGGGAACAAAGCAAAAATTCACATACTACTTTACCACATATGTGGCTCCTGATGGAAAGTGAACTGAACTTCTTCCGTGGTGCGCACCAGCTTCTGTGTGCGGACTGATAATTAGTAGCTGCACAAAAGTTCCATTTGAAAGCAGTTCACAAATGGTAATTTCGATTAGAAGATATCGCGGAGGATATAGAAATAAACGGCAACCAGTATTTTCTTTCTTGGCATCAGCGGGAGGATCGAGAGTGGATAGTTTTGAGATCCACACCCCCAGAAACTCAACCGCGGATACACAAAATGAGGGTTTACAGAGTCATAGTGTACCCAGCCATAGAGTCATAATTGTAACCCAAAGGGTCTGACTGCGATTGGAATGGGGAAGTTTGATCCAACCTTAAGAGGTGGAGATAGGTATAAAAGACTTTGTAGGGGAGAAGTATTCTGGATGTTTAAACTCCAGACTTTGTGTCCAGAGGGTCTCAATGAGACAATGGAATTCAATGATTGATATCTGTAAGGGCTCCATGTGTACATATATATCTGGTTGAATAGAAGCTCCTTTTCTGGTTACGAATTTTTAACATGATTATTGGGTCCTCATATGTCATTTTATTTTGACCAATCTCCAGAGATTGGGTCGATTGGTGGCAATTCGCCTTGAGTAGGTGGTGTTGACATGCACCAATTGTATGCGCTTGCGCGTATATATGCACACCTATGTGTATGTATATGCGCGTGAGGGAACGTAATTTAATTATATGGTCTATTATAGGTATGGGGTTAATTTACCTGTATTTTTACAGGTCTCTTAATGAGTAATATTTATTTTTCCTTGATTGCCAATTTGAGATTAGTGTATGATCAAATATATGTAATTATGGTTTTAAATTGTTTATAAATTATATGGATGTGGAACATACAATCATAGTTATATTATGTCAGTAGCCTCATATTTTTAAAATGTATATGTTATAATGGATTGTTTCATTTTTAGTCACTTTGGATATGTTTTAATTTATTGCAAATGGTTACAATATAAATAAATGTGGGTATCAGTAGTTAAAAATATTTTTATATAAGTTATTATATTTTAGTTCCTTATATGTTTTCTATTTATTGTTGTATATTCATTTTTTATTTATTTATTTTAATATAAAGCTAGGGTCATAACCCCTACACAAATGAGATTAATTCACCTAATGAGAGCACTTCTCTCTATCTAAAAACAGCCATTTGGAGATCAAGCTACACTGCTTGAGAAAGTCTGCATGAGGCAGACGAAACACGTCGCAATCGGAGTGTTAACTACTTATCCTAAACTATTATTTACTGTGTGTAAGGACTTAATCAATGGTGATATCTTCTAATCGGAATTACCATTTGTGAACTGCTTCCAAATGAAACTTTTGTGCAGCTATTTATTATCAGTCCGCACACAGAAGCTGGTGCGCACCACGGAAGAAGTTCAATTCATTCTCCATCAGGAGCCACATATGTGGTAAAGTAGTATGTGAATTTTCACTTTGTTCCCGTTGGGCAAGTGTTTATAGACAGTATATTACCTTTTCATTGTGTGTATCCGCGGTTGAGTTTCTGGGAGTGTGTGGATCTCAAAACTCCATCCACACTCGATCCTCCCGCTGATGCCAAGAAAGAAAATACTGGTTGCCGTTCATCTCTACATCCTCACCTGTTAAGGATTGTTATACTGGATGAAGATGCCACTTGAATTGACAGACTATTTTTGATTAAGTCCTCAGTAATACCTTTACCACCTTGGTTGGTTCATAATGCAACACTGTCTCCGTCGATGAAGATATAGGGCAATTTCTACCTACATTATTTTATATGTTGGTTGTCTTTATTATGTTTATTGGATAAATTATAGGTGACTATGTTATAAATAAATTTGTTTAATTTCCATTGGGTTGACAAATATATTGAGTATGATTTAGGCGTCATCTATGCAGTTCCTTTTTTCTTTTTCTTTATTTGCAATCTATAACAGAGAATAGCACTATCTCTGTCGAACCACTGCATTTGATACCTTTTGATATTGCTTAATTTAATTTGCTCCAACACTTATATTTATTTATAGCGCCGATATTTAGTAGTGCTTTTTTGGTAAACATCCATATCGTCAATTTACACATCATGGCAGCAACCCAAATAAGCAAACAAATTTACACTGTACAAATGACATACTAGAGCTCTGACAGTTGATATAAGCTTAAACAAGAAGCAAAAACTAGTGTTACAGTGTGGGCATCAATTTTAAAAATATATTAAAAAGTGCATTGCAATGATTTTAAACAAGAACAACAGCCCAATATTTAAAGTTTACATTCTTCCAAAGCTATCACTATCTGGTCTGTCAGAGACGCAACTTCCTTCAAACAGGGCTGTATGCTGTAGAGGACATCTTAGTCAAGTATACACCCCAGTTGCGCCATGTATATCATTTAGCTCAGTAAAACAGCATTAAATATATATTATATATATGTTATGTTAGCACAGATGTATCTTGAAGACTTAAATGATCTTATTTCTTGAATTTAGTTCAACTGTATCACCATTATTCTGTTTGTGCAAGACAAATGTAACATTCACTATTTGAAAGAATTCAGATGGCTCACAGTCCTATTGTAAATGGCAAAACCATTGACAAAGTATGATGTGTCGTGGGCATTCACACTAGATGGCTACAGCAGCTCTTGATAGAAGATTCAACGTTATTCTTCTGCTGCGGCATACAGGACAAGATGTTACAAAGGCACCCAAAAGGCTGGAGTAGTTCCATAACAGCAGGGGTCCTGAACATCAGACCACTGATGATGCTGTTCTACTTTTTGGAAGGAGGATAATGTTATATCGTCAGTAAGAGTGGACAGCTCCTTTAAAGAGGTCAAACAACAGTTTCAAAGTTAAACCAATTTGTTCTAAAAAATATTTCCCAAAATGTTTTTTTTTTTAAATTGTCAACAGAAGGTGATGTGCAGCATTTCTGCATGTATTTCAGAGCATAAATTCCCAAACAAGAACATGTCAGAAAACAGTTTTTATTATATACACATAAGTGATCTTATTTTTTCTTACTTTGTTATGCAAACATTACTATATATTACTAAACATTACTATATTATATCATGATTATAATATTTCAACATTAGTATGTCAAATTAAGCCTGCCTAATTTCCCTTGTGCCACAAAACCAAAAATGTTGGGTAATATTTTTGTAAAAACAATAAATTAAAAGAAAAGTAGTAGGAAGTCAGAATAACTTATTATGTACAATAATGATTAGCAGACACCAATGAGTGTTGGTTGGTGAAAGTGGGCACATGTTAACAGAACAATTGTACCCCATAGGTGTAACTGAATGAGTCCTAGAAGGAAATAATGTGGTACTGCATAAGGTCTTGAAGACAATTTATTTTTCTCATTTTTAAGACTGGGGATAAACATGCAATAACTTTCCAAATAAGTTAGTAGTTTAATTACTGGCTTTGTTTAATATATGTCACTACATTGTAGAGCTGAATGGGGCATGTAGCTTTTCATGAGAATTATCCACTGTACTGCAAACATAATTATACCATAACTATAATGCTTTTACCAGCAGTTCCCAAAGTGTGCGCAGCGCTGTCATAGGGGTGCTGTGGCCAGGGGGGGGGGGGGGGGGAACAAAAAAAAACTTCCGGTGGCGCCCGGGACCCGGCATCCTCCTTCCTTCTCACTGAATGTCGGGCGTGACGTCATCACATCTGACATATCCAGTGAGCAATGGCAGGAGAGAGGAGCCAGAAGAAAGTAGTATGGTAAGTAAAGGCGCGGGTGACAGGGGGCACAGAGAGCGCGGCTGACAGGGGGCACAGAGAGCGCGGCTGACAGGGGGCACAGAGAGCGCGGCTGACAGGGGGCACAGAGAGCGCGGCTGACAGGGGGCACAGAGAGCGCGGCTGACAGGGGGCACAGAGAGCGCGGCTGACAGGGGGCACAGAGAGCGCGGCTGACAGGGGGCACAGAGAGCGCGGCTGACAGGGGGCACAGAGAGCGCGGCTGACAGGGGGCACAGAGAGCGCGGCTGACAGGGGGCACAGAGAGCGCGGCTGACAGGGGGCACAGAGAGCGCGGATGACAGGGGGCACAGAGAGCGCGGATGACAGGGGGCACAGAGTGATCATTTTTGTACGTTTTATTTTGTTTGATCTTATTCTTCTTAATGTCAGCTGTAAATTATTCTCTGACAGAAATATAATTGAAAAAAATATAAAAATATTCTTTTCCCTTGGCTTTATGTGTATTATTTTGCAAACAATTTACTAAGCATTTCTGTCCTGACCTAAATACTTATTACGTTATTTTGACCCAACTACTTATAAAATGGGACTGTTCAGTAATTATTTTGGAGGGGTGCCTTGAAAAAATGATGGAGCCTAAGGGTGCCGCGAACTGATAGTTTGGGAACCACTGCTTTATACATATGTCAAAACGGTCATTATAAAGACGATAACAAGTAGAGAATTAACACATTTTAAAACACATTTGTTTAGAAAATACAACTGGTGGCAAGGGACGGAGGCGTACTAAAAGGAAAGTTATAACGCAGAGCACTGTAATTAGTGATTTTATAAAATGCAACATACAAAACAAGATGCTATATGATATAAGTAGCTCCATTCCGACTGATTAAGTACAATAAGGCATGGATAGGTAAGAACTCCTTGTTGTACAAAGTTTTAAAGCTACATACCCACTGGAGGTAAAGTTATATATTTAACAGCAGTGCATGTAATCATGTGGAAAAAAAAAAACTTACAAAAACCACAATGAGGTTTACACATTTTTTTTTTTGTGTGTGTGGATCTGCCCATATATTGATACAAACCAATAAGAGATAAGACGGAGCAACACAGTATTGTCACATTTACTTCTTGTAACTTTGATAGCAGAGACCAACTTACAATTAAAGCAAACTACATTTTACAATGTGTTTGCTGTTAGCAACCCTTTAAGGTAAATTTCAAAACAAACAACTGCAACCTGCAGAACTATTTGAGAATAACAATCTAACAGACAAGACACCACTAAAGTGCCTAGTTTTGTACCCAGACACCTATACTTGCACGAAAGGACACTAAAAATAAGCCACAACGCGACTAGCTGGCTAAACTGACAGATGACAAGTTACTAATGACAGAACATTATACTCCAAACACAACAAGAGCAAATGAAAAAAAGTATCACTACATTGACTAAAGCAAATAATAAACTGGTCAGCCGGACAAACTCTCGGTTCTAGAGACCGAGGACAACATGCCGCTAACAAGTCACACAACTCATACATACACAGTGAGCGGAGTAAGCACAGCAGCCGCTGTCACACACCCGGGGTAACCTAGCACGGGCAGTAACCAGTGCAGATGTGACAGCTGTGACTGACACATTGACACGCAGGAGGATCGGATGCAAGACAGCAATAGGAGAGCGCAACCATGTGACCAGCTGTAGCGAGACAGGCCTTCATCCTAACATACAGCCCAACTAGGAAAGGCCGAGGCTTCATGTTCGGCCTAGGTCTCCTGGATGTACCCAGAGTACGCCGGGGAAGGAATCTTCTCACTCACCTGCCGTATATCCCATCCGTGATTCGGTTCCGTTTCAACGGACGCCGGAGTTTACTGCAGTCCGCATTCCGCCGCTTCATTCTCCCGGTGTCCGCCTCCTCCCGCCGCCCGAGGCCTTCCCCGTCCACCGAGACACCGCTCGCACTTGCTCCGGTGATTACCAGGGGCTACCCGCCCGGAAGTAAACCAATACACACATGAAATGAATGGGGGAGTAACGAGTTTGAAGGATTTGAAACAAAGAAATAAAGATGGAGGCCCCTCCTCCTCCTCCCCTCAGCAACGGTGCAGCCAGGGGCGGACAGCGAACAGGCACGCCTACATTGTGACTGATAGGAAGTAGAGCAAATCAGTATTTGGGATATGTTGAGAGACAACGAAGACATCCAATGACGTTCAAGGGCAAGCTGCCAATTATGACGCAAGGAGTTTTTTGGAGCTTTGGTGGCCTTAGAAAGAAAAGCCGAAAGAATAGGCGGGGCCCATAGGTGAGTGACAGAAGCAGTGACCAATGTGAAACGCAAGAAAGTGAACGGGGCGGGGGGAAATGGTTGGCAAGTGCGCTGCGCGGGAAAGGGTGACAGCGGGCTAACCAGTAAGAAATTAGGATGGGTGGGGCTAGCGCTGACCCTTGAAGCAGAGCATTGGGCGGGTTTGTTGTGGGTTCCACGTCCGCAGGATGAAGGGCCGGGCCGAGGAGCCCACCCTCTGTGAGACCGGGGATGTGCCAAGGTGGTGTGTCTGTCCCAGCTTGTCACTGGAGAGAGATTGCGCTAGATGAAGGATGAACAGCATAACTTGTCCGATACGATAACAAGCTAAAATAGAACATTAATTTCACATGTGTGGTCTTTGTATAACTGATAAAGATAAAATACCTCAGTTTCAACTATAGTAGGGAAAAATATCATGTTGAGCAATATAATAGCATTATTTTTATTTTTTAATTAGGCATCCCAGTGAATGGTTTTGCTAACTTTTGTTAACAATGTAGATTTTTCACACTAGCTTTTTTAACCAGTGTTTTATTATTCTGATAGGTCTAGATTGACAAATGTATCTGAAAATAGTGAAAAAGTAAACTTTTTATGGGTTCAGCTAATGATTATTTTCACTTAATTAATTCAGACCAAGGAATATATGTTCCAAAATGTAGCTATTAAGCTGAAAGTCCATGGGGGCTGCATGCCACATTTCAGAAAAAAAGAATGCAAATTGACAAATTAGGTATAATTGAAATTTAAAAATTTCACAGATTTTTTTCCACTTCCTGTTTTCCAAAATGTCACAATTTTACCCATAGGGGTTTGGTTTGTTAGAAAGCTATTATGACTGAGTAGTGCCTTTGGGGGTTGACAATTTTGAGACAGCTATAGTTTTTTTTTTTTTAAATTTGGTATTTTAAAGATAGGAGATTTCATAGAAGGGTATGCTGGGTGGCTTCACTTGAGAGTACAAATATGGCTGACTTCTCTTGCTAAAAGATTTCCTTATATCAACTGAAGCAATTGGCCATATTTGCTGGCTACAGGGGAGATGGCTAGGATTTTGTGGCTGTGGGGGGAGGGGGTGCACACAATACAATTTTTTGCCCTGGCACTGCACTTATTATGAACTTTATTGGGTCTGTGTGGTGGCATAGGAGGTGGTTACAGAGATCATTTTAAACTTCCCGCCCCTCAGTGATGTTGGTTAATTTATTCACTGCACTGAGCTGGGGGCAGGAAATTTAAAAAGTGCTCTGAGGTTGACAACTCCAGTCTGATAGTGTATGGCTCTGTGGCTCCCTCATCAAGCCTGTGGATCTGCATTCGATGTCTCACTGGCCCCACTGGCAGTATCAGGGTTGAGCTGGTCCCAGGGTGACCTGTAAGTTTGCAGTGCACCATGCACTTCAGTGTTTGGGCTCTTCCCTGGTGTCTAGCTGTAGGGATTTTGTGGACGACTGATGTTAGTTTTGTGCGAAAGCTCTGTGGGACCAACAGTTGAATCTGTTCCTGGACTGGTCTCTCCCCATCTACCTTCCTAGCTGCCCGGTACAGCAAACCTTTGCGCCAGGTCACACTCGCCACCTCCATCCCTGTAAGGCTGCTGCCAGCTGGATGCCTCATGCCTTCTAGTGAGTGAACAGAGAGTTGAGCTGTTTGGGTTACTAGGGTCAGTCAAAGTGGGGTGAGTCAAATGGAGGTCACTGTGGTCAGCTATACTCACCACTGGAGCTGGCATACTGCTAGGGACACAAGCATCACCAGACACCCCCACAAGATCAGGTTGGCCGGAGAAAAACATCATCTGCGTTGCAAGGGGCACAGTCTTTCCAGAGGTAGAGCTGGCTGGTTCCTGAAGCTCTAGCAGCTTGAGTCTCTTCATCTGGGCTGAATGAAGCTGTGGTCGCTGGCGATGGCTGTTGTCTAGCAGCTGTGGTCTGTTCCTCTGGGCTGCATTGTACAGGCATACATCCTGAAAACTATTCTAGCAGCTTGGTTGCGGGTAATGGAGTTGAGAAATGCGGTCACTATTCCACCCTTAACATCATTGCCTAAGATTACGTCGGTTGGGAGGCCATCCATAACAGCAACATATCGCAACTTCTGGCCATCTCCCCAGTCCAGATACACCCTTGCTACAGGCACTTCCTTCTTCAGTCCACTGCCACAGTAACTTTGGCAGTGCGATCCTGCAATACTGCAGTAGCATCAATAAGATGGGCACTCACTACAGTGATTGAGGCCCCTGAGTCTCTAAGTCCTCCCTGCAGGGGTCCCACTTGGACAGGCTTCAGGTTCCTGCACATGTTTTTGGGGGGGATTTTTGGACACACAAGTCACTCTCTCCATTGATTCACTTCACTACATTGGGCTGGCAGGTTTGGAAACAGTCTGTACAGGATCACCTTCGCCAGGTAAGCAAGTCTGCGGGCCCCAGGACTCGGAAAGGGGCACGAGTCTGGGGTGATGGGGCTGTAGGACAGTTCATCGTTAGGTTACTGGTTTTCCTGCAGCTGTAGCACTTCTCCAGCTTGGGCTTCGGTAGTCTCTGATAACTTCCATGGACAAGGCGGGGCATTGGCTACGAGAGGTACCAGGATGATTGGATCCTTGCTTTTGGGGGTAAGTAGAAGAGGGGTGTCCCCCTGATTGTACAGTCCTTTGGGGTTGGCTGTTAACCTAGCGCTTCTGCCTAATAGTCACATATTGATCTGTCAACTGGACGACTGCTTCCAAGGTGGCTAGCTTCCTGTCCAGCACCCATTCTTGCACCTCCGATGCGCACCGACGGTGAAACTGCTCTTGGTACATTAAATCTATTACCTTCTCCACTGTCTGGGCACTAGCTATGCGCACCCACTTCCTGACATACTCACGCAGCAGGTTCGTAAACTCATGCGTTGCGTGATGTTCTTGGCAAGGCCCCAGAACTTTTGCTGATAGGTCTTTGGGGTAATAATGTTTAAGGAGGCCCCTTTATACTATATCATAGTCTGCACAGACCTCTGAGGTCACTCCATGGTAAGCATCCACTGCACGTCCTTGCTGTCCCGGCACCAAATGCTTGACCCATTCCACTCTGGTTACAGAGTGTAACCTGTAGGTCCTTTCAAATACTTGCATATGCTTTTCAATATTTCCAACCTAGTCTTCAAAGTTAGGGCAAGGTAAAGGTGATAGTCCAGATCTGCTAGGGGGCACCCCCCTGGACTGTACGGCTGGTGACCTTCCCTTTTGGCTCCATGCCTTGATGACCTGTGCCTGTTCAGCGTCCGTTGCCTTGTCCCCTAAGGCTGTCAGCTGGATTTTTAGCCTGGCTGCCCTGCGCTCATCATAGGACAGAGGGATTGGTTCTGCAGGTACAGTCTGTTGAAAGAGGGCGCTGCTGTCTGGGGGTCTGGTTCACCTTGGCCACTGCTGCCATCAGTTTCCTCCAGGGTACCAGGTGCTCTCATCTCCGCCATGTTTGGCGAATGCCTGATATCAATGCCCTTGGCACTGCACAGAGTCTAAGGTCTGCCCTAGACATGTTGGCGTAATCATACGCCCAGTGCCTTGTCTTGGCTGCAGTTATTCCTCTCCTGAATAACTCTGCTCTCCTGACTGGTTAGCGAAAAGCCACCTGGGATTAACCCACTGCTTGCCACCAGAAATCTCTGACAGTATGGACCTCCTATGCCACCCTGTTATGTGTTGCTGGGGACTGTCTGGGCTCGCCTTGCCACTGTCCCCTTTCTTTATCCCAAATTGTGTCACTCTAAATGCAGCAGGAGGAGCTTATTGCTGCCACCAGTAGGCTTTTTTTGCTGGCACCTAGAACCGATTCCTTCTGTGGATGGTTCCCCCTGGCCTATCACACTGGACAGAGCTGCAGGTAGTGGATAGAGCTTTGGTACTAGATGCTGGGTCCCAACCTCAGAACAACTGGATAACAGATTAGATTGGTCTCATCTGTAGGTCAAAGGAATTACAGCAGGTAAGTAGGCATCAACGCAGGATCTAGAAGCAGCAATGTTATATTAGCTCAAGCAGTCCAAATAAGGACATTTACACCCAGTTTATGGTTCTAGCGATCTCTCCAGAATTACAGATGGAATAATACATTACATGGTTTATACAGATTCTGACCCAAATCCTGGCAATGGGTAAATCATCGCCCTTTTCTGAACAGGCACCAAATTGTCTGATATATTACATCAGATAATTTAACATCCGGATTTGATATATTCTCCAGACTTGGAGTTAATACAATTTTAAGCTTTTTAACAAAATTCACATCCAACTCTGATTTCCTGAGTCTTACAGAGGTAGGAAGTCTAAACAGCAAGTCTAATTACCTCTTCCACTGTTTTCAGGTTAAAAAGACATGTTGGTCACTGAGATGAAAAGATCTAATTAACATGAGATTATCTGCCTTCAGACAATCTCAAAACACACTTCCTCCACACATATGCCTAATTGGGATTTCCTCTAGAAAAGTTACAAAACCAAATCATGACATACTGTATCAGAAATCAATACATTTCCATATAAAATACATGCCAATACAAACATCGGTACATGATATAAATTGGTGCACTGTTCTATTTAAATAAATTTATACAATAAGTTATTTAAAAGTGATCCAGCCACAGGCTCTCAACTACTTTTTCAATCCCCCTTACATTTTGAACTAATCTGCACCCCTCCCCCATTCCTTTTAATCATAACAGGAGCTAGTTTAGCCATTGATCCAGTGTCCTATCCATCATTAGGCCATAAGTGAGCAGGTATAGGTCACAATATTTCTTCTACTTGTGATGGACTTGTCTCTTAACAGAGGAGTGCAACATTAACCTTTGCAGGGTGTCCAGTATCTCCTGCACATCCTGTGCGCACCTTCCTGGAAAATCAAAAAACACACCATAGGAAGTACAGTATATTACACACCCCATTTTACATAATCATCATCATCTATTTATATAGTGCCACTAATTCCACAGCACTGCATAGAGAACTCATTCACATCAGTCCCACCTGCTCAACTATAGCTTACAATCTAAATCCCCTAACATACACAGAGTGAGAGAGACTAAGGGCAATTTAATAGCAGTCAATTAACCTACCAGTATGTTTTTTGGAGTGTGGGAGGAAACCCGGAGTACCTGGAGGGAACCCATGCAATCATGGGGAGAACATACAAATTCCACACAGATAAGGCCATGGTCGGGAATTAAACCCATGACCCCAGTGCTGTGAAGCAGAAGTGCTAACTACTAAGCCACTGTGCTGCCTACGTAATAAATCTCGCCAAGTAAGTTAGTAGGGGCCACTGCAGCTAGAAGAAAATAATGTTTAGTATGCAGTTGCTGTATAGTAACTTCTGCCGGTGCAGTCAAGGGATAATGATGCACTTCTGCTTTCACACCCACAACTGGTGATTTACAAATTTAAAGGAGAAGTTAATGCAAATCTGGCCGTCCCTGTGTCTAAAAAAAAATAAAAAATTTGATAAGTACCAGACTATTAGTCAATTTAACCATCTACAGATTGCAGGTGTGGCATAAACTTCAGATATTGGCTTGTGCACTCATGACATTTGCGGCCACTGAGTGTGTATGCCCCTGATTTTGTTTTTGTTCTAACCTATGATCCATTCTTTGCCAAGTACTTGGTCTTCTGTCATCCTGATAAGAATAGAAGGGTTTCTTATTCTTTCTGCTCTGTTTAGCCACATGCCCTTCTTTCCCACAGTTGTAACATTTTCTTTCATACCCCTGTGTTTGCTGTGATGAATGCTGCTCCTGCAGAGCTTGTATACTTACTGCCATTAATTTATCACTCTGCATTTCTTTCTTCCTGGCAATATTTTTATCATGACTAACAGCAGACTTCCTGAGGGTCATCCACTGTCTGTTATTCCTCCAATTTGGAATGGCTGCACCCTGTTTTTTAAATTTTATTTAAACCCACCCATTAAGACTGACACCACTACTTTCTTATGGTGAACAGTATCTTTGATGTCCCAAATTCCAGTGTACATAGCTATGACTGACTTTGCCCTTGCAAAGTAATCTACAGCACTTTCATTATCCTTTTGTTTAATAGTAAATATTTTGTGCCAATTAATTACCACAGGAAAGTATACACTGAGTTGGGCATTAATGTTCTTTATATTTTTTTTTTGAGATTTTCACAACAAACAAGTAAATACATCCTAGCTAATTACCTCATCTGTGTAATCATGTCAAATGTGCCGGTACAGAACAATATCAATGTTTTTTATATATGCCTGATTGTCCTCATCAGTTAAAGTTCTATCCTAATCAAGTTTACAATTTTTGATAAAATTTGGAATATCAGTATTGGAAGGGAGACAAGCGCTCAACACTATCCGTCAATCTTTATCAGTTAGTTCATGTGCATTCCCCAGATCCTTAATAAAGTCATGGCCAAAAGTTTTAAGAATAACATAAATATTAATATTCACAAAGTCTGCTGCCTCAGTTTTTATGACGGCAATTTGTATATACTCCGGAATGTCATGAAGAGTGATCAGATGAATTGCAATTAATTTCAAAGTCCCTCTTTGCCATGACAAAGAACTTTATGGCAAAAACAACATTTCCACTGCATTTCAGCCATGCCACAAAAGGACCAGCTGACATCAGGTCAGTGATTCTCTTGTTAACACAGATGAGAGTGTTGACAAGGACAAGGCTGGAGATCACTCTGTCATGCTGATTGAGTTAAAATAACAGACTGGAAGCTTTAAAAGGAGGTTGGTACTTGAAATCATTGCTCTTCCTCTGTTAACCATGGTTATCTGCAAGGAAACACGTGCAGTCATCATTGCTTTGCACAAAAAGTGCTTCACAGGCAAGGATATTGCTGCTAGTAAGACTGCACCTAAATCTAAATAATAAGTATCTGATCATCAAGAACTTCAAGTAGAGGTTCAATAGTTGTGAAAAAGGCTTCAGGGTGCCCAAGAACTTCCAGGAACGTCTACCAAAGTTGATTCAGCTGCAGGATCGGTACACCACCAGTGCAAAGCTTGCACAGTGAGGCGAAGACTTTTGGAGGATGGCCTGGTGTCAAGAAGGCCAGCAATGAAGTCACTTCTCTCCAGGAAAAAATCATGGACAGACTGATATTCTGCAAAAGGTAAAAGGATTGGACTGCTGAGGAGTGGGGTAAAGTCATTTTCTCTGATGAATCCCCTTTCAAATTGTTTGGGGCACCTGGAAACCTCTTGTCCGGAGAAGGAAAGTTGAGCGCTACCATCAGTCCTGTGTCATGCCCACTGTCATGATGAGGGCATAAAATATGATATGATGAAATAGAATATTAAATGTCAGGGCCCAAATAAAATATTGCATTGATGCATAGAAGTAAACATGATTTCCTCTCAGATAAATGTTTGTTTCCTTTTTAAAACATTTGGTTAATTAGCCAAGTAGGAGGTTGAGCAAACTCTTTGTGAGGAGACCAGCTTAAGATATGCAGATCCTAGATATCCATTGTTTTTGAACATGTATTCTACTTCCTAATTGACTTCCTTTCAATAGTTATTGCAAACACAAAAGAACCACTAGGTGTAAATTAGAGAGCCATATGCCTAGGTGAGATCCTTGTAGACAAAGAGCATTTGAAGACTGCCCATACAGATATATATAAATATGAACTTCGCAAGTAAATGTCCTCATAATTCATATTTTCGGAAATCTGTCTGCCACTCCACAGAAATCACAACAGGGTTGTGAATGACAGGTACTGGCGGTATCTTGGAACAGCTATAATCACGTCTGTGGGAAAGGTATGTCACATTGTCATAATTCCATCATGTTTGGTATTTAAATGTGCGGGAGATTACGACCGGTTTATTGAAGAGGGAGTTATGTCTCTGGGATATATCTGTGAGGTATTACCAAAGGTCAAAACTTTTGGAATAATTGTGAGCAAACTATAGTGACACCCAGGGAATATCCCTGCCCCCTATTCGCATCAACACTGCCCCTGTGAAGGCCATCCCATTTCATTTGGCTTTAAAAAAACTGTGTTGGGAAGGGGCAAATTGACAGTTTCTTGGGGATCAATCTAATTGAAGGACTGTCCATCTTTTCTTTACCCCCAGGCATACAGATTATTATATGTAAGTGATGCTCTGTACTTTCATCCCATTTTTTTAGAACTGCAATTTTGTATTTGTATGTCAAATCTTTATCTAATTGTTTTTTTATTATCTGTAAGCATTGTACCTTTTGTATAATAAATCTAACAATTTAATAGTTCTGTCCTTATTCCTCTAAACAAATCCATTGCCTTTTTAGAAGAGACAGATTGCTTGGCTGGATTAACTCTTTAAAAACCAGTGTGTAAAGGTTTAACTGTTATGCTACCAGAGCACAGAGTGTGCGCAACTGGGTGATTAAGTCATAGGTTTGCTGCAGGCCTTATCCGTAGCTAGTGGCAGTTACTGAGACGTGTGAAGCGTGCATCTGTGTTGGGAAGGGACTAGCGAACTCTAGCCTGAAAGAGAGGTGAGTTTGAGGTTTAGGTTGGAATCCTGTGTGTTCCTTTACAGTAAGCTCACAAGTGCGCAGAGGGCGGTATGTGACAGATAAAAGGGTTCAGGAGCGGTTTCCAGACAAAATAGAGGTGATATATTATATGACTGTTGGAATATATGATAAGATATCAAATCAGGGAGTAGCTAGTGTCGAAGTCGTATAATTGGATAAACGAAAGTATATTGGTTAATATTGTTTCATTGTGCGATTGCATTCAGTATGCCACGCTACACGTGGCATAACGCAATCACACGGTAAAATACGCACGTACACACTCGCATTACAACATTTAGTTATTTATATAATTCATATTCATATTGATTCCATTCTACAGTGATTTATGAGCAGATAGTATTTAGTTTATTATCAGTTTATATATTATGATTATATGTACACTTCAGTGTTATTTAAGGTTCAGGTTATAAGAAATGTGTCATGTCTGATATCATTCTAATCCCCTATTCATCAGCAGCTGTCCGGTTCCATCGCCGAAGAGATCGCATATTACATACTCTAGTTATTGATGTTAGGCAATATCTTGTCAGATTGATATCAGACAGTAAAATGCTAATGGACTAATTTTAACTGGAGCACATCCCCTGGAGAGATGACCCCCACCTTTGGATTCCTTAGTCTGAACTAGCCTATGACCTGTTCACCCTGGACCCACCCGAAGTCTGGACCTATAGAAGCAATCCACGTGTTTTCTATTGTTCACTCTGTAACACTGAATGTATATATAATCATAGCTGTGCTCCCAGTTTTCAGTGCACTCTGACCACAGTATTCTAAACAGATATACTGTTCACTGGCACCCGTGGAAGTGCATGCAAAGCGCAGCGGTATGTATGTATCTTTTGGTATTGGCTGTACTGTACTGTATTATAATATAATCATGTATTGAACTGTTAAACTTTGCATCTGCTAAAATAAATCACTTTGTGCGTTAGAAACACAATACAATCGCTTGGGCAATGCTTATTTGGAAACGATTAAATTACTTTAATAATTTGGGGGCTCTGAGTTGGAGGTTACGTTGCCGGAAGGTATGCAACGCTGACGGAATTCGGTTCCTCACCAAAGGGTGGAAGACGCGTCACATACGGGAAAGAACGCAATGTGTTCAAAACCTGTTGTCCATTCTGTGTTGAGAAACCGACTGTCCATTGTTGCATAATCTGAAGGAATGCTAACTAGAATCTAGGGACAAGAAAGAAAAATGTTTCTTTTTATTGTTGTTTTGCGTTTTAAAAGGTATTGCATTGCCTATTGTATGTGTACTTCCTGTTTAGCGTGTATGAACTTCCGGTATTGTTACCACGTGTTTAAACAATCATGTTCATAGTCGGTTATATATTTATAGTATAAGCATTTGTTAAAACCTTTGAAAAATATTACCATTGTTTGGGAAATCTATTTTCTGTTCAGAAAACAAAAGGTTGTATGTGAATGGTATGCATAAAGATAAGAGAAAAGTTTGCATACTGTTGAAAAGAGATAGATAAGGGAAGAATTTGCTTACTGCTGAAAAAAAGACATACAAAGAAGTGATTTACTATTAAAAAGACAGGGATATCGGTTGCTGCCTGATGAGGTAGACTGGACGGGCAAGGTTGTGTTTGAAATAAGAACACTATTCTAAGTAGTATGTGGTATTTTATGTAACATACGGTGCAGTTTTATAAGTAATATACAGTATTCTAGGTAGTATATGGTGCAGTGTTATTTTAAGTAGTGTGCGGCATTTTGAGTAGCATGCGGTGTTATTGTTAGTAGTATGTGGTATTTTATGTAGCATACGGTGTTGTTATAAGTAATATACAGTATTTTAAGAAATATATGGTGTGGTTTTATGGTAGTATGTGGTATTTCGAGTAGCATACGGTGTATTGAAGAAGTTGAATAAGTAGTATATAAGGTATACGGTGAAAACAGATTTTGCTGGAGAGTCAAGGGTATTGAGGAGCTGATAGCCCTGTAGTCCGCAGTGATATATCTGTGTTAGGAGGTGTGTGGGCGTAGCCTGTGAAACCGTCCACGGATAAAAATCTCTAGTAGGTTCTGTTTGAAAGGAGAACAGGTAAAAAATATTTTTGCGTAGCGTTGAGAAATAGGTTGTTTTCACAATGGATGCAAAGCAAACGCTAGAGATAGTTCAAGTTGTGCTGCCTAATGAATGGCCGGTTAGTTCGGCAAGGTATGTTATGCATAATAAATATGGTGCATACGCAACAACAAATTGCGACAAGTGGGTCAAGATGACCAAGGATTGTGAGAGACCTTTCCCAAACATAGGTAGTTTTGAGTCGGAGGTGTTAAGTAATGTTAGAAATAAAGTGCGGTTGATTAAATCAACAAAAACGAGATTTAAACATGATGATTGTTTAAAATTCTGGCAAATGGAAGGCAACACGTGGCAGAGCAGCGAGTGCACAGCGGAAGTAGGCGTGGCGAAAAACACACACACAGCGGAAGTGAGCGATGAGAAACGTGGAGAACTGAGCGCACGTGCGCCCTCGCAGCCAAATGCAATTGAGGTGATAAGTACAGCCAATAAGTTAAGAATGTAACCAGTAACTTGTATCCTATAATTTACATTAAGGATAAGCTATCAAGGGAAGAAGGTGAACTCACCGTCATTTCAGCCACTGCCCATGCTAGTAACATGCAAGAGGCACCACCTGGACAAGGAAAGGGAACGGTTCCACCAGCAGGGGCAGCGGCTGAAATCGGTGAAAATAATGTAGAGATTAATAGAAGGGGAGACATCCATTATACTGCAACAGCAATTCCAGCAACTAGTTCAGAATGTAGTGATTTAGTAGGTTTGCATCCTGTCAGCACAATAGCAGTTCCCAATGGGAAGGCGGACAGAGATGGCGTAGTTCCCATAAGACATGTAGAAATGCATTGTCCATGGACTAGATCTGAACTGCGTGCAATTATATCTGAGTTCCCAGACCCTAGGAAAGATTTAGCCAAGTGTCAGGAATTTGTTAGCGATTTAGGTTATGCACATGAGCCAACTAATAAAGATTGGCGAGTGGTGTTTAGGGCCTGTCTTGCTCCCGGTACTGATATACAAAAGTTTATTAAGGATTGTATGTTGGAGGAAGAGAAGTCCTTAACAGATGATGATAATCAGGAAAATATTAAACGCATAATCTCTCAGTTGGCCTTATACTTTCCTGTGGTAGTGGACTGGAGTAAAATTTTCACTATCAAACAACAGGATAGTGAAAATGCAGTGGACTATTTTTCTAGAGCTCTGATAGCGATGGCCAAATACACTGGGTTATCAGACAGAAAGGATAATGTACACTACAGGGAGGTTGCTGTTTCAGTTCTAATGGATGGCCTCAGAGAAAATTTAAAAACAAGGGTGCAAACTTCATTACCCAACTGGAGAGGGATCACTGTAGATGCTCTCAGGGAGTCAGCTATAGAACATGATAAGAATATAAATAAACAGAGAGAGACACTAAGTGATAGGTTAATGATGGTGAGTATCCAAGCACTAGAGGGACGGCACACACAACCACAGCATAATAACACCTGGTTTAAGGAAAAGAAACAACATGAGTTGAGGAAGTGTTTTAGATGCGCTAAAACGGGACACCAAGCAAAGGACTGTACAATGACAAGAGCGGAAGCAAAGAGACTTAGCCCATCTAAGGGGGAATCACACAGACACCCACAGAGACAGCGCACACAAGTCTCAGAGGCTTCTCAACAGTTGCCTGCGCACCTCATAACAGCCAATGCCTTGAGGGAGAACTATAGCCAACCCTAGAGTTTAGGTCAGACCTGTAGTCCTACAACCAGGCAAGGTAAAGGTTAATCTGTGGTAAGTATTAGTGTGCAGGTTTAGAAAGAAAGAAACTGATTTAAAAGTATATTTTGTTGTTATTGCTTGTTTGTTTTATGTATCATGTTTGCATTCATGATCGCTGGCCGATGGTAAAGAATGAAAATGTTTGGTTTGTTTGTTGTTTAAAGATAACTATATTGTCTTTTCTTCACAGATAAAGGTAGACAAAGGAAATATAGACTAATACCCCATTCATACTGCACCAAAATCCCGGGTTTTTGCCGGGGCGAGCTCAAACGACCCGGGTCTTGGTGCGGTATGAATGGTACAAGTCAAAAATTCCGGGTCTAAAAATCCGGGTCTTCAACCCGGGATTTATCGAGGGGTAATTCCCGGGTCGGACCCGGGTTGCCTGCACTATGAATGGTGCAACCCGGGTTTTTCAACCCGGGTTGAACAGAAAACAAGCTGATTGGCTGTCTGCATGTCTCTGCAGGATGATGTCATCGGTGGGAGCCCGTGGAAGATTCGAGAAGGAGTTTAGGAGTAATGGAGGATGGTGGAGTGCAGATCAAGCTGAAGCAGAATCGGAGTTTGTTGGAGAAAATTGCTTTTATTTCACTTATTGCTTTTAAACCAGTCACCTTTCAATGACATCACCATTTTTCAGCCAATGAAAACTGCTCTGGTGATGACTCCCACAAATTGCCAGGGCACAGACTTGTGCAGTATGAATGGGGTCAACCCGGGAAATTCCCGGGTCCGAAGTGCAGTATGAATGGTGTTTCTGAGCTGGGACGCTCCGAGCCCCGGCAAAAACCCGGCTTGAAAAACCCGGGAAATTGCCGGAGCGGCAGTATGAAAGCGGTATTAGTGCTTAAGGGGATGGGATAGAGAAAATTAAAAAAAAATTACTCTTGAAAGACAAATTAACAATAGACCATTGGAACACTCTTAGTTTTAGGCTGCAGTGACTCATGATAATTTGTTTGGCTGAAAATCATTATCCAAAAATGAAGTATGTACATACTTTGCTCCAAAATATCGTTTTATGTATTTCAGAGAAATATGAGTCACTAAGAGTAAATTTTTCATTTCGCTCTCATAAGTTAGGAAAGTCCGTTGCAGAGGTATGTAGTTATGGTGATACCGAGTTCTTAATGAACAAATGACGAATGACACTGGATTGCACGGTTGATGTAAGACCCCCTAGTCAAGGAGGGGGAGGGATCATAATTTGGTGAATAGCTAAGGGGATTAGTGAAATGAATACAGCCATTTTCCCATAGAGTCCAATACAGCTGTCATTTTTGCTGTAAAATCGCCCTTTCTGCATGTATGTTTGTTTTCAAACCCTTGTATTCAAATCTTTGTATTCTTATTATTCATGGCTTTATTATTTCTCTTTTTTTTACATCTATGCTAGTATCTCTCTCTCTCTCTCTTTCTTTCTCTCTCTCTGCTCTGGTAGAGATAAAAAAAAAGACAGACACAGTCTCAGCAATGGGGCTAAGACATATTTTTTACATAAGACAAATTCAGGGATACACACACTAGATTGACACGAGTTACAGAAACAGTCAGGGGTTTTGTTTTCATGTGTATAGAAGCTGCTGATTTTAAGCAGAAAGGTTCTGTTGTGGCAATACGATTCATGTTTCATAGATTGCATATCTGTTTTGTTTTTTTTGTTTTTGTGGTTCGTGCCTCCTGTACAAAAATGTGCCTTTATATGGATGCACAAAGGGTGGGGAGGACAGGAGATTGCTAGAGGTTAAGCATACAGATATGCATCTCTGTATAGAACATTGGAGTAGGATTTTTACCACAAGATACGACATAATGTGAAACCCTAGAAAATGTAGAATTTTCGTGTTTTTTATTTTTCACTGTTAGACAGACATGTACTGGGTACTGTTATATTTGAAGAAAGTGTTATAGAAATAGACCCCTTTGTCTTTCTCACTTAGTCAAGTAGCTGAATGTGAGGTACTGAGAATGGCAGGTGAGTTGGCAGAGGGAAAATCGATTGATATACATTGGTCTTCAGCATTTTTCTAGTCTAGGGGGCGATGTTGAATTGACTGAAAAATCTTTTTATAGCAATACCAGCACATGAGTAGGACATACATAGAAGACTTTATACAGTGACACAGTTACCAGCTGCTAGTAAAGTCCACACTTACACACACGAACATACATGGCTGTCACACCAGGGCGAACATAGCTGTCAAATAGACAGCAGGGTTTTATGTGACAGCTAACAAATCTATGTTTTGTTTTGTTTTTCGTTGTATTGTTTTAGTTTTATAATGTGAACACATACACATATTGGTTAATATATGAAGATTTGGGTTACCTGAAGAATTTCTCCAGGTAAAACAAATCCACGTCATCCAATTACCCCCATGCAGGATCCTCAAGTATACACTGGTTTACCAATGAAATATGCCTGGGTAAAGGTGTATTGAAATGTGTCTAATGTATTACTGTGTCATACTCAAAGCTTTTGTTATTCAATGTGATGGCCATAGAGTTATAATAGGTGATAGGGGTATTCATGTTATTGATAATAGATGTATAATGTATGAGTAGTGGTAACAAATCACATACTTTCGATTATCCACAAACCTGTGTGAACATAAAATAATGGTACTAGGTAGAACGAATTGAATAGAATGAGAGTTGGAACTTGATTGAAGTGGCTGATAGCTTTAGCCACTAGTCCTCCACACTATCAATACCACTCCTGAGCTGCCTCTTAACCTGTTGACTTTTGAAATGTTCTTGACCCCTCTTGGGATGAATTTGTAAATGAGAGACTAGTTTAGACCTTGAGAGGGAAGGTAAATGGTGAGACAGCAACCGAGAACGTCCAAAACACTGTTTCCTGAAAAGTCACACTAACTGTCAGGGTGTTGGATCGGGAGAGTAAGTTGTGGAACAGTAATTTCTTAGGCTCAAGTTATTTGACAGACAGGTACCAGGTGTAAGCTACCAACACCAAGAGTAGCAGAGACACTGGTACCCATTCCACCCACTGCAGAGGAGCCAACACTCAGAGAAGGGTCCAAGGGCACTCATGAATCTGTTCTGGAAGGCCTCGAATGCAGTTAGTAGCACCTGAGCCAAAGGCTAACACAGTTGTCCAGCATGAAGTTGTAGTTTTCCTGTTCAGTGTTTCTCTCATTTCATTCTCTTCTCAGGACGGTCAATTCTTTTAATTGTTGACAGGTGACAGAGGCTGGTTCAGGTAATGATATTGAGGAGTTGGGGATGAAGGAGAAGTTAGTAGCATAATCGGTCCAGCCAATTACTCTATTCAATTCAGGGGTAAAGGAAAATTTGGAAACCCTGGAGCTTGCAGAAAGTGCGAGGGGCTATTGTCTGAGTAGCATTACGTCCGTAAGTACATTGACCACATAGTTAAAAAAGAGGTACACCCAGCGATGCCAGTCCAGTAATGTTCGGACTTGAGCAGGCATCCTTGAGAATGATTATCATTCTTGGGTGGGTAAGGTTTTAGACCAAACATAGTGCTGGGCGTGCTCTCACGTGCCTCAGTGATTATATCAAGTAGGATTAGTTCTCTTTCCACTAAATATTTTTGAGATACCCGAATTATGGGTGGGAGGTCACTAGGGGAAAAGTACAACACCTAGGTCCCTCAGTCTGGAGTCTCCCAATATTTTGCAAGCCGACCACTGTTTCACGTACAAAGAAACCTGAGTATTGGGAGACTGGGGAGAACGAACAGACAATAGCCCGCCCACAAGTGTTGATGAAAAGAACTGATGACATTATTAGAAGAGTGTATATTAACGCAAGCTGAAGGAGATTGTATATGGCATTATTGATCGACATAAGATGATGCTATTGATGAACATGAAGTGTTTAAATGTATTCTGAGCTTATAGACATGCGTTGGACAGATGAACCTGTTAGACATGAAGAACTGTAGTAGAGTATTCTGGATAACTGATACATGTTCTATTGTATTCTGTACCCTTCCAAATAATGTATTACGTGTTTTATTGCACCCTTGAAGGGCATACAAAATGTTATCTCCAAGCTCCAGAAGTGTACGGTCTATAGTAAAAGAAGAAATCGTTTTGAGGCTTAAGATTCTCTCTTATGATAACTTGTTTAGAGCTACAAACAGCGTGGTCATACACCAAGGGGGACTTGCATTACATAGCAATGAAACATGGTACTGAGATCCTGCATATAACATCTTTAAGGTGATAGTTTATAATACTATCAAAGGGTGGAATTGTCGAAGTCGTATAATTGGATGAACGAAAGTATATTGGTTAATATTGTTTCATTGTGCGATTGCATTCAGTATGCCACGCTACACGTGGCATAACGCAATCACACGGTAAAATACGCACGTACACACTCGCACTACAACATTTAGTTATTTATATAATTCATATTCATATTGATTCCATTCTACAGTGATTTATGAGCAGATTGTATTTAGTTTATTATCAGTTTATATATTATGATTATATGTACACTTCAGTGCTATTTAAGGTTCAGGTTATAAGAAATGTGTCATGTCTGATATCATTCTAATCCCCTATTCATCAGCAGCTGTCCGGTTCCATCGCTGAAGAGATCGCATATTGCATACTCTAGTTATTGATGTTAGGCAATATCTTGTCAGATTGATATCAGACAGTAAAATGCTTATGGACTAATTGTAACTGGAGCACATCCCCTGGAGAGATGACCCCCACCTTTGGATTCCTTAGTCTGAACTAGCCTATGACCTGTTCACCCTGGACCCACCCGAAGTCTGGACCTATAGAAGCAAGCCACGTGTTTTTTATTGTTCACTCTGTAACACTGAATGTATATATAATCATAGCTGTGCTCCCAGTTTACAGTCTACTCTGACCACAGTATTCTAAACAGATATACTGTTCACTGGGACCCGTGGAAGCGCATGCAAAGAGCAGTGAAGCGCATGCAAAGCGCAGCGATATGTATGTATCTTTTGGTATTGGCTGTACTGTACTGTATTATAATATAATCATGTATTGAACTGTTAAACTTTGCATCTGCTAAAATAAATCACTTTGTGCGTTAGAAACACAATACAATCGCTTGGGCAATGCTTATTTGGAAACGATAAAATTACTTTAATACTAGAGGGGCTTATCCTTGACACCACCCTGAGACCATTCATGTGTGGGATTGCTTCACAGCCAAGTGAAAGGGCTCACTCACAATTTTGCCTAAGAACACAGCCATGAATAAAGAATGGTACCAAAACATCCTCCAAGAGCAACTTCTCCCAACCATCCAAGAACAGTTTGGTGACGAACAATGACTTTTCCAGCATGATGGTGCACCTTGCCATAAGGCAAAAGTGATAAGTGGCTTAGGAATCAAAACATCACATTTTTTTGGGTCCATGGCCAGAAAACTCCCCATACCTTGATCCCATTGAGAACTTGTAGTCAATAAGAGGTGGGTGTACAAACGAAAACCGACAAATTCTGATAAACTACAAGAATTGATTAGGCAAGAATGGGCGAGTATGTGGCAAAAAAGTTGATTGACAGCATGCCAGGGCGAATAGCAGAGGTTTTCAAAAAGAAGAGTCAACACTGCAAATATTGACTTTTTGCATAAACTAAATGTAGTTGTCAATAAAAGCCTTTCGCACTTATGAAATGCTTGTAATTTTACTTCAGTATACCATAGCAACATCTGACAAAAAGGTCTAAAAACACTGAAGCAGCAAACTTTGTGAAAACCAATACATCTCAAAACGTTTGGCCACGACTGTACATTTTTTACATTTAGCTTAATCTGTCCTGGGATCAGGGAAACCAGTGATAATAGAATCCAAATTAGATCTAATCCAAGGATAATGCATGGCTATATTCCTGACTGGAACCACTCCATCCTTATCTGTCTTACCATTGGGCTTTGATGTGTCTATGCGTGTCACACTCATCAAAGCCCAATGGACATGCAGCAACACACACACTGATTGGGGAAGTGTCGTGATAACAGAGAGCAACAGACAATTACAGACACATTGGCTGGGGGATTATTTAGTGAGAAAGTTGCAGATTTTGTGATTGGTAATGAAACTCACACCCCAGTGTATTTCCTGATAAAACCAAATCAATCAATGGTTTTAAAACACCTGAAAGATGCACCATTACCAACAGCAACCACACAACCTGTCATCTCTATTGCTGAAGAAGTCAAAGAAGAAATGCTACCTGTACACACCAAAGTGGCACAGACTTTAGTACATAGACGATAGTACTCGCAGGAGAGGGTATGTATGAAAGGAGAAGACCCCCATGTTATACATGATGTACCGCAACTGCTTGCAGGACTAGTTAAATTTAAGCAAACTTTGCCAATAATATGAGACCTATTTATCTTGGATTTCTCTATGAGAATATCTATGCTGGGAGATTTTTCAAGACAGAGAGTAATTCCTGGTACAACAAACTGATAAAGAACTTGTGACCTTTGTTACAGAAACGCAGCCATCTTTACAGACTGTCAGACATCAGAGAGGAGGAGAAGGTACCAGCCAATTCATTGAAACCAAGGCTGTTTGGTATGTCACTGAACAGACTGAAAGCCCTGTAAATCTCTCCTCGGCGAATGAGACATTTGAAAAGAAGTCCATTTGGACTGCTGTCCAGAACTGGAAGAACAACGTTGGACATGCTGATATACACACCTATAACTTTAATGGTGTGCAAATAACTAAACTGTTTACAGAACACGCTATGCAATTCATTGTGGAAACAGCACTGATTGTACTAAGAAGTTTGGTGCAAGAACTGTTATGCCAAGAAAAAATGTTAAAGCTATTTTACAGCAAACTGAAGCGGAAGGAATTGCATTGATCCAAACCATGGTCAGAGACATTGCAGAAAACTGTTTACCAACTGCTGAAAATGTGGCCTACACTGCGTGATCCTGGAGAAGAAGGCCTTATGACAACTGCATGAATATGACAATATGGATTCATCACTTTCAGCCAGAGGTTACAGAAGTGCTATACTGTATTCAAAAACACAAAGACTTTTGAAACTTATACCTTTGAAACTTTTGATAAATGACATGAAGTACACTGGTCATTTACATTTCTTACCACCCACAAAACTGCCCGTGTGTCACGAGCTGCGGCGGTACTCACAGCCGCCGCGGTTCGCTTCCTGCCTGCCCCAGTGTCCCGGCCGTCACCATGACGACCGGGACGTCACTTCCCCTTCCTACCCGGCCGTCGCCAAGGCAACGGCCGGAAGCCTGTCACATAGCGATGCGTCCCGGCGCTGTTGGAAGCCGGGCGCATGCGCAAAAGATGACACAGCCTGTGGGCTAATTAGGGGACTAGTTACAGGCATTAGCCGGCATCTGTGTGCACCTATCAGGGACTAGCCCTGATTGGTCTGGTGCTATGTTTCTCATTAGTCTGCAGGGGTGCATGTAAGTTTTGATTGGGCCAACTGTGTATTTAAGGCAATGAGTCCTGCTGCCTGCTTGTTCTATCTGTTTGGTTATTGCTACCTTGGATTGACTACCCGTGTTTTGACCCCTGCTTGTTCCTGGACCTGTGAACCTTCTCTTCTGACCTTGACCTTTTTGCCTGGATTCCGGATTTTGCTTCTTTGCCTGTGTGTCTGACCCTTCGCTTGTCCCTGGATATTGCATCTGTGCTTGTGACCTTTGACCTAGGATACCTCTTAACTACAGCCCGCCAATCACTCCACTCCTGGGTACTCCTTTAAGTCAGTATACGTTACTCAACCCTCGGTCGGCCCGCAGCCCAGTCTGTCCCCACCACTAGGGGCTCCAGCGAACACCGGGCCTTCAGAGTAGTCCCCGAGTTTCACTGTACTGGCTTGGGAGTTCCTAACACCGTGTGGATGAGTGAATGTTTTGTGTAAGAACTAGAAAGGTTTAAATATATACAGGGTTTTTAGAAAGGCAGTATATATATATACAGGGTTTTTAGAAAGGCAGTATATGTTGAGTTAATCGGGGGGGGGCGGGTTTAAGAGGTTGAACTTTTAAGAGATCATTGTTAGTTATATCTGATGTATAAAACGCAAACATTTATAATCAGATTGTTTTAAAGAAATGTTTAGAGTGATATATACAACGTAGATGTTACAGTAGGTTTTGTATCCTGTTTATTGGAAGATAATAGAACTAGAGAATTGTAGTGCATGTAAAGCAAATGTATATTTTTACTTTAGCAGGATTATGAGGCAACGGCATACTTGCCGAATTTTTCAAGACAGCCTCCAGGAGCTGCCTGGGGGAGGTGGGAGTTCCCTGAGAATCGCAGCATTTTGGATCTAATTCTGCCCACTTCACTAGGAAGTGGGCAGATGCGGGAGGCTGCCATACTCTCCCAGGAGTCCAGGAGACCTACCCGGAATCCGGGAGTCTCCCGAACATTCCGGGAGAGTTGGCAAGTATGTGTATCAGGAGTAAGCTGTGGATTTTGCTCCATAGTGGGTTTCCGTGGGCAGGGTCGGTGGGCCAGCAGCATTTTTTTTCCTTTAAAATGTTCCTAAAAGGCTACTGTGTTGAGTCTTGCACCCCGGGCTAAAGTTTTCCAGCCCTCCCCTGATAGGTGGGATAGGCATCCAACAGAGGTGGTAGAGGTTAATAAAGAAAAGCAATTTAAACACGCTTGCTTATAAGGGATTCAAAAAATTTGTGGAAACTAGATGGGCCAAGTGATTCTTAACTACATATTTCTGAATTTGATATAATTAATATTTTAAGTTTACAAAAAGCTGTGAAATTCCATAGACAAAAAAACCTTAAGGTTCCTTACACTTACACACCATTTAAAATGTAAGAACACTATTGAAACTCTTAAACTCAAACTCCAAAAGCTATGAAATTACGACAATTAAGGAAGAAGTCTTAATGGACATGTTCCTTGCACAATGCAGACATGGTATGCCATCACATCCTGTGGTTAGCTGCAGATTCAGCACTATCTTGGAGTGAGAGTGCTGTCACTCACAATATAATGGAGCTGCTAATACACACATGCACACTATGCAACTGAAGGTCTGAGCAGCTATGTAGCATAAAAGATAGTCCCCACATCCATCCCACCCAGTCCCCACAACCATCTAGACATTGGTGTCATTTACCCTAACAGTAATTTATGACAACCATTCATTTAATTAATTCATGCACAAAAACGTAGCTCAACTTCAGAATGAATTATCTCATCAATACAAAATGTTATCTCTTGCCCATGTACATCCTCTTTTTGCTCACATGCTTGTAAGATTACATTTTCTTAGTTTAGTTTTTTTGTAGCTTAGGGCCTTAGTGGCCTAGAAAGAGACAACAGATCAACCTCATAAAGATTTTTTAGTAGACTACAAAATAACTATATTTAAAATACATTTAATTGGTGAAGAACAATCTGGTTAGTTTGGTTATCAGTGAGCAAAGTTTGCCATTACATTCTCTTACAAGACCTAAGCTGACTTTGAACATCAATTCAAGGATATATAAAGCCAACATAACAGGATGACTGGGGAAGCCTTTTATTAGTAATCTACACATAAATCTACACCAAATGCACAGAGAACACTAGAACAATGCAGCAAGTGATATATACATAAATCATAGTTGCCTCCTCTACTGGAATGTCCGGGAGACTCACAAATGTTTGGGGGCTGCTCAGACCTTCAGTTCTATAGTGTGCATGTGTGTATTCCAATGAACACACAAATCTGTGAATAAGCAGCTCCACCATTTTGTGAGTTGCAACAATCTCAGTCTATGATAGTGCTGAATCTGCAGCTAACCACAGGATGTGATGGCATACCATGTCTCTATTGTGCAAGGAACACGTTCATTAAGGCGTCTGTCTTAATTGTCGTAATGTCATTGCTTTTTGGAGTTTGAGTTCTAGAGTTTCAATAGTTTTCTTACATTTTAGATGGTGTGTAAGTGTAAGGAACCTTAATAAAACATGATAAACTATAAGGTTTTTTTGTCTATGAAATATATAATTTGGATTGAATTTAGTCACCTGGTTGTCTTATGGGCTCCTGAAAGGCACAGCTGTGTAATATGATGGGCATCTGCTCCTGGGGACCTCAGAGCAACACAGGAAGCCCTCTCAGTAGTTCCAAGAGGGCTCTAGTGAACGTGGAAGGAGCATTGCCACCTGGGTAGCAAAGATTATCTTTCCCAGATTAATTAGTGTCAGGAGGGGCTGAGGATGCATGTGAACAGGGGGAAGGGCAGACACCTATCCCACTACAGTTAATGTCCAGGTTGACTATCATGGACAAATAAGGGATTCATTTTGCCATGGGTAAGGGGCGTGTCTACCCAGATCGATCAGGAAGAAGCCAGACCATAGAGGAGCTGCAGCAGTTGCAATTTTCCCAAGAAGCATGAGTGGTTCCAGGTGTGGGTAAGGAGCATGTTGGTGGGAGCAATTACCCTATTACAACTGGGAACACCATGTTGGTGTGCAGTAGAAACAATGTGGGAGCAGCTGGCTTGACCAAGTGGTCAGGTCTTTTAGGGAAATATATAGGACTTAAAATAGGTCTCCATCTGTCATTTTTCTTAGTTTTTCCAGGACAATTCTTTTTTTTCCAATCAAAATCTTTAACTCCCAATTATTTTGATTCTTAATGCACCCAAAATAATAGGACAAGTTGAGCTAACAAATATTTAGGTCACATGGGTGTCCGGATTTTTCATTTAAAAATTGTGGAAGCCCTAAATTAGAAGTAGGGTGTGCATTTTTCCTTCTTTAACATTTATGCTTTTCTGTGTATCCCCTAGCACTCAGAATAGATCTAGGGGAAAAGGTATGAAGCTGCGATTTGTGTTTGTCAGCATTTTTTTCAGGAGAGTTCAAACCTTCCGATATATCAAAGTGCAAGTTGATGGTAAGTCGCCAGTAAACTGATGTAACCAAAATCGACATGCTATGAAGCTGCGATTTAGCAAACCACTGCAATCTCGCTGTGAAAAATGCCAGAATCAACACGTTGCTTTGGATATGTGAATTTAGCCACATCAGCTATTGGTCTATGCAGGCTAATGATGCCTATAAAAAGGGCCACAAAACTTTATTAATCTGAGGATTTATGATAAAGGAGTGGCTAGGAAATGTTTTATTGGCTATTTTGTAGGTAAATGAGCTTTTGGAGGCTGCACACTTAAGGAGAGAAGAACATCACTAGCACCAGGGTGCACTTGGGCTACGCTGACCACGTGATTTTAGAACACGTTTGACCCTGGACTCCCTCTCAAAACAGCAGGTTATTTAAATGTTTAGGCTTAACAGAGCAAACTATTTAAATAATGGCGCTGGGGAAGATAGTTAACCATCCAGAAGAAGTAGATGAGATTGATTATATTTCAATTAAAATATATTTTTAGTACATAACACAATTAATATTACAGAATTATAAACATAAAACACATATCCTGCTTAAAAAAATCATAATAAATTGATATATAAATAAAGAATCCAATCACTAGACAGGGCTTCTGTAAAGAAAAATACAAAATGAATAGCCATGTCAAACTGTATCTGAATCAAATCTCCTTTTTGGATATCCAAATTAAGCTTAGACTGTCCCGAGAATCATCATAGTACAATATATGAGTAGAAAAGCATGGTCACGCATTCAACAAGTATTGAGATCCAGTAAACGGAACCTTCAAAGAATAGGCTACATTGAAGGTATAGACTTTTCCAGGCAGCACTAGATCGTTAATAGATATTTCCCCAAAGGGGAACAAATTCTTACCGGCACCCGCAGGTTGAAAAAGCCCTCCGGAGGGATTAATATGAGATCCACGGTATTATGACTTCACCGCTAAAAATGTTGACAATAACTCACTGTTACAACCGTGTGTCCTTATATGTTAGTGCGGGCGTTCTCATAGGTGCACCTATTTTACCATCTGCCGTCTGGAAACCACTGAAAATATTGGTTCCTGCTGCGAGGTTCCTGGCTTCATTGGTAAGTATAGAAGCCGCTGTTGTAAAGGGAATTGACTGCTGCTGACGCGTTTCGTCCCAGTAGTGGGACTTTCTCAAAGCTGCCAAATGCAATTCCCCGATGAACTTAATATAAGAAAAAAGTAGGTTGGAGAAGGTGGAATTAACATCGAGCAATTAGTCATTAATTTAAGATCAGACTACTCAAATATCATGATTACTACTCCTCCATCTTCAGCATAACGGAACATTGTATTCCTCCTACCAATTTCTAAATAATCTGATGCAAGAAAATTCATGACTCTTGTTCAAAAAAGGAAGTAAAACCAATCTCAAATACTTATTTAAAATGAAAAATAACTTAAAACATTCCAAGCATAGCATCAATAGACCACTTCACTTCGTAAATGGGCTAAGATGTTGTAAATTATTTCAATACATATATGAAAACATAAGAAAAAATAAATAAAATAAAATAAAATAGATCCTACAATTATCACTTTAAAATAGTTTTTAAATAGTTATATGGAAGGGGATGTACACAAAATGCAAACATGCATATATACATATACATATATATAAAATATAACATACAAACACAATAAAACCCCTAAAGCTGTATCCACTAATACACAAGTGTCGGGGTACCGAGGCTTGGTGCCCCTACTATCAATCTCTGATAACCTGATTTCCTATGTGGTATTTTGCTGTCGACAGCAGAGTGAAGAAGTGAAACACAAACAAGGTGTTGCAGTTTCAAAATCAGCTCTGAGGGTCTTTGCAGGTTGGCCCTTTATTTATACCTAGGGTCCAGCATTAACTGGTTAACAACAAGTACAAATAAGGAAATCTCTTTAGCTCAGCAAATATTTCTTTGCAACAATAATACATATAAGGCAACATCCTTTGTTCAACATTACGTGCTTTTCCTCCCGGCCATTTCCTTCAGTCTGGCATCCTGCTATTGTCTGTTTTATAGGAAATACTTGTTTTTCTTCAAGGCGTAGTCCTGCATCTGTAGTATAGTTTTTAAGGCATTTCACACATATTTGTACATCTTAATAACTATTAATTATTTTATACCCTCACAATCCCCTCTTTTTATTACATTAAACAAATATACATGTGTTTCCTGACCCTTCCTATCATGATACAGGGCTACCTGGTTCTTAAGCTACATTTATCCAGATTTTGACCTAAAGTCTCCATGTGGATAGAGAATTAATCATTCACAACAGAAAGTATCCTCGTATCATTTATTCTTTTCCTAGCAGTATTTCACTGCAGTATACACATGTCATTTTTGCTTGATAGGGGTTATTCCGTTTACATGAGGTACATACTTTTTGATATTGATTAAAATATGTTGGTACCAGAGTAATGGCCTGATTAACCATTTTTCTAAACTTTCAGGACAAATAACAATTCCATAAAATCAACAGGATCAAAACCACTATTATTACCAGTATTGGATGGAGCATTACCTTAAAAATACCTGTTGCAGTGGGGGAATTACCTGTGAACACATCCCACCAATGGTGTTGCAGATTATCTTTTAATTGATGAGCTACATATTTTAATTCCTGTGCTTCTATTATTGTCTGCATTTGTGCATGATTAGCTGAATAGTTTACCTGTGCCAAATGTTCTGCTAGGCACTGGGTGTTGTTTATAGCATTGATTATCCCCTGAAGATTAATAGTCAAGTTATAGGAGGGCAGTTTAATTGGGATAAATTGCTGATATATATTGTCTTTCCTATCCTTATAGAATATATAAGTCTCATTTCTCCATATTAGATGAGTAACATTTTGGATACATCCTGAAAATGGATTAGTCAAGTTATACATGTCTATAGTTTGTTTATCATGGGTTACTAAGCACACTATTTGTGGTGCTACTTCTATAAACATATCATTTCTCCTGTCATGGAGCTCCCAATTACAGACACTAGTTGGATGTTCTAGCTTACAAGGTTCATAAACTTGAGTGTTTTGAGAGCACACTATTCCATTGTCTGTATTTGAACACAATCCTAAGTTATGTGTGTTGTTTTTATCATCTATATACTCCCCTTTTATCTGCGGGGTCCATAATTGTGTTCAACCGACTTGGGCATAGAGTGGGATAGGCAATATGAGGAATTTACACATTATCTCGGTCCTCAGTATACTGTATGTCTGAAAACTTCCTATGCACCAGTTTTCTGTACACTTCACACCGATTCCATCAGTTTGAATCCATAGCTGCGTAGCTACATTAAACATATTTCTATATACCAGTTCATTGTTAGTCATTAGTTGCGTTTGAGCGTTACTCTTTTGTATTTTCTGATACAGAGTCTTAATTGAGCATTCAGTCCAGTTAAACATCAAGGAGATATTTACATCTATTCCTAAGGAATTGAAAAATGTTGCATTAAATATCTGTAAATATTATTTGTCCCATAATATTAGTTTCTGCAAAGGCGTGAAAAGTGTAGGCATCCACTGTGCCTGCATGGTGATTACCTTGTTTATATCTTCTGCTGCACTCATCGTATTACTCAATGTTTCTATGTCTATACTGTTAAGCACCCCCATTCCAGTACCTGTTGCCCCCAATAATGTATCATACCACTCCCTTTTCTTCCTATTTTGGCACTTGGGATCAAGAGGGAATGTGATATTGAAAGTGTGCTGGGTTGCAAATTTCCTAGTACCTATATTTCTGCAAGTAGAGGGCACTTTGAATAGAGTATCATTAATGACTCTTGGCTTGGGGTCTAATATGTATAGTTTTTCCATGAGTACATACTCCCCTGGTATCTCAGTACTGTTGGTACACATCATCATCAAATCCCCTATTCCCATCCATGCCCTTCCTATTGGTACTGTATTATTATTGGAGCCATTTACACACTTGAGGGCTTCTATCCAGGCTTGGTTATACCCTTTTAATTTGATAAATGGTTCAGTGCAGCATCTGATGGGAGTACTATTAGTCATGGTCATAGTATCATTTTCCCCTGGTGCCCAAAAATAATGGGGTTCATTCCTCCCTGCTGTTTCTACAAACCCATGGCCATCAGTAAATGTAAAGTTTAACCTACAACAGGGATATGGAATCTTTCTTCTGCTTCTTCCTGTCCCTACATTTACCTTTACACATTCTTCTTGATTACTTGATTTATTCCATATCATACCTGCACATTTGGTTAAGTCTACCTTCTGAACTTTATTTCCTGGCGTATACATATGTATATACATTATCTGTACTGTTACTAGTGCTATGCACATTATCACACAGAAAGGATTCATGGTGCTTCAATTTTCACCGTCAGCTTTTTGCAGTGAGACGTGTGGACCCAGGTGTCTCTTCCTCCTAACTTAACAGAAGTGGGATTAGTCAAGACCACTTGATATGGACCATCAAATCTGGGTTCCAAAGTTTTCCTCATGTGCCTTTTTAGGTAGACCAAACTCCTGGTTGCAAGGCATGTGTTCCTGTATCGTTATTTGGATCTGGAATGGAGGAGAAAACTTGAGAGTGCACATTAGTCATTATCTTTTTGTAAGCTGTATTAAATAATCAGTTAGATCTACATGATTATGTTGCAATTGCTGAGGAAAATAACACCTTTTTCTTGGGGGCTCCCCCAAACAATATTTCATAAGGGGACAACTTATGCTTCTTTCCTGGTGTTGTTCTAACTGAATATAGAGCTAAAGGTAAACAATCTACCCAGGTTTTTCCTGTTTCTTCAATCATTTTCTGAATTTTTAACTTTAATGTGCCATTCAATCTTTCCACTTTTCCACTTGCCTGAGGCCTATACGGGGTATGAAAGGCTTGCTGTATCCCCATATCCTTTATTATATTTTGCATTACTTCCCCCGTAAAATGCGATCCTCGGTCTGATTTTATTGTTTCAGGTATTCCATACCTGCAAATTACTTCACTTATCAGTTTCTTGGCAGTGTTTTTAGCTGTTGCCTTAGCCACTGTCCAGGCATCTGGCCAATTTGAGAATAGATCTGTACACACAAGGACATACTCATGTTCCTACCCTATGTAGCTGTATATAGTCAATCTGCAATCTCTGAAATGGGTACAATGGCTTTGAAGAACAATGTTCTTCTGTGGTGTTTTCACTACCTGACCTGGATTGTATTTTCCGCATATCACACAGGCTGCTGCACATGCCATAGCAGCTGCATTGAATCCTGGTGCTATCCAAGGTCTTAAGACAATATTGGTCATAGCTTCTTTAGAATTGTGGACCAGCCCATGTGCCAATTGAGTTATGATAGGGTATAGGCTTCTGGGCAGACAATACTTATTATCTGTTCTCCAGAGCCCTCCCTGACATGTAGCACCTTCCTTTTCCCAGGCTTTTTTGTCTATTGAGGAGACTTGTTCCTGGAACTTTTGCAGTATGTCAAGGGTTACAGGCTCTACAGGGTTTTCACCCTGTGTCACATGACAGACCTGCACCCTGGGCATAAGGGCTGCCTGTTTAGCAGCAGCATCTGCCTTGGCATTTCCCATAGCCTCCCTAGTCTTTTCTTTAGTGTGTGCCTGGACTTTCAAAATAGCTACATTCCTGGGTAGCTGCAGAGCTCTAAACAGCCCTTATCTGTTCTGCATGCTTGATAGGTTTTCCTGCTGACCCCACAAAATCCCTGCTCTTCCATATTGGCCCAAAATCATGGGCCACGCCATATGCGTACCTGGAGTCTGTGTATATGTTAGCTGTTTGGTTTTCTGCCATTATACATGCCTCAGTGAGTGCATGCAACTCCGCCTCCTGCGCTGAACAGAAAGGTGGGAGTGGTTGTTGTATCAAAGTCTCTTCCAGGGTGGTCACAGCATACCCTGTGTGTGGTGACCCTTCATAATAATACCTGGAACCATCAACAAATAAGTTCCAATCTGCATTAGGTATAGGGACATCTGTCACATTTTCTAATTCCTTCATTTCTATCTTCATTAGTTCCGCACAGTCATGTGACTCTGAAAAGGGAAAATTTTTGTGTGTATTTTGTCTGGTACTGATACATTCCTCCCTTTCTGATTCATCAAGGGTGGTATTAAAGTAATTCTATCGTTTTCAAATAAGCATTGCATAGGCGATTGTATTGTGTTTCCAACGCACAAAGTGATTTATTTTAGCAGATGTATATAGTTAACAATTCAATACATTATTATATTAAGATACAGTACAGTACAGCCAATACCAAAAGATAAATACATACCGCTGCTATCGCATGCGTTCGCTGCGCTCCCACGGGACCCAGTGGACAGTATATCTGTTTAGAATACTGTGGTCAGAGTAGACTGAGGCTAGTGGGGGTGCAGCTATGATTATATATACTTTTAGTGTTACAGAGTGAACAATAGAGATGACGTGGCTTGTTTCTATAGGTCCAGACTTCAGATGGGTCCAGGGTAAACAGGTCATAGGCTGGTTCAATCTAAGGAATCCAAAGGTGGGGATCATCTCTCCAAAGGATGAGCTCTGTTCTTCCCGCCTGAATCTCCAGTTACAATTGGTCTATTAGAATTTTATTGTCAGTATCATATTAAGGGGCATATTCAATTAGCTTTTGGATTCGCGGTAACGCCCCGGAACAGCCGCGAAACGGTTGCGAACGAAAATCCGCGTTAATGCGGTACCGTAATACCCGCAAGAACGCGCACTTTTCGCGGTAACGCGCGTTACTGCGAATCCAAAAGCTAATTGAATATGCCCCTAAAGGTTTATTCCCTAACATCAATAACTAGAGTATGCAATGTGCGATCTCTTTGCCGAATGCACCGGACAGCTGCTGATATAAAGGGGATTAATATGATATCAGACATTTCCTTTAACCTGAACCTTAAATAACACTGAAGTGTACATTTAATCATATTATATAAACTAATAATAAACTAAATACTATCTGCTCATAAATAACTGTGTAACGGAACCAGTATGAATATGAATTACATAAATAACTAAATGTTGTAATGCGAGTGTGTATGTGCGTATTTTACCTTGCGATCGCCGTATGTCACGTGTAGCGTGGCATACTGAGTGCAATCGACCAATAAAACAATATTAACCAATATACTTTCGTTCATCCAATTATACGACTTCGACAGTGGGTAGGTCCCCACCCACCTCTCTCCCCTCTGTTGAATCTGCTTCAACTGTAAACAGTGTAGCAGGATTTCAAAATTGTGCACCTTTTAATTGTTACATGTGCATGACTTAATAATGACACCTCGTACTTAGTGAGCCTTGAGGTGGACAGATGCTTTGTTCTTGCTTGGTTTAGTATTTCTGTAACTGCATGTGGGACCTGTATAGTTAAGGGGTGGTCTAGTACTATGTCTGCCACTTTATCTTTTAGCAAGGCTGCGGCTGCCACCTCCCTTATGCAGGACGGGGCTCCTCTTATGATACTGTCTAGATGTAATGAATAGTAAGCCAGCGGTCTCTGTTTATGTGAGTGTACCTGTGAAAAGACCCCTTGTGCCTGTCCCTTAGATTCATTGCAGAACAAGGTAAATGGCTTATCATATTGTGGTAATCCTAACGCTGGTGCCTGCACAATGGCTTGTTTTAATGTTTTAAACTATGTTAGTTGTGATTCAGTTAAATATATCCTGGATCCTTTTACCTCACTAAGAGCATCATAGAGGGGTTGCATTAGGAGGGATGCTCCGGCAATCCATTCCCTGCGGTACCCTACAAAACCTAGGAATGCCCTTAATTCCTTGGTGTTCTGTGGTGGCTTTACCTGCTGGATTGCAGTTATCCTGTCCTGTGTGAGGTCACTGGTACCTTGTGAGATGCAATGTCTTAAAAATATTACCTTACTCTGCGCTGCTTGTATTTTTGTGGGTGATACCTTGCAATGTTGCTGCCCTAAGAAGTTAATTAATGATATAGTCTCTTCCTGACACCCCTCAATCGTTTGGCAACACAGTAGTAAGTCATCTACATATTGGAGCAGTTGTGTGGATGAATATTTTGGTCTCCATCCCTGTAATATGAGGTTCATTGTTTCTGAAAATGCTGAGGGTGAGGTGGCTCCCCCCTGTGGAAATCGAGTCCAACAGTATTGTTTTCCCTGATGTGTAAATGCTAAGCAAAGCTGGCTGTCCTCTGTAAGAGGAACAGATAAAAATGCATTTGCAAGATCTATAACAGTAAAATGCTCTGCTTCTGCAGGGATCTGATTGAGGAGGGTATGTGGGTTGGGTACAATAGGTGCATCAATCACCATCCTTTTGTTAATTTCTCTAAGATCGTAAACCGTTCTATATTCCTGTGGTTTTCCAGGTTCTAACTTCTTTTTTACTGGGAAAAGGGGCGTATTCCAGGGAGGTTCCCCCAAGGACTTTAGCCTGTTGGTATGCCACTACCTGTTTGGTTATAGCTGTATCTTGTTGTTGAGACAGGGTGTATAGCTTCATCTTAATGGGGACAGTATTTGGTTTCATTTTTAAATGTACAGGCTGTACTGCCAGTAATCCCACATCTGTCTTTCCCCTTGACCACACTTCCTGTGGCACTTTTTCACTGAGCCACAGGGGTATTGAGTTTGTTTTTTCTGAAGGAATACTTTGAACCAAATATATGGCAGCGTACAGCTGACAACTCTGATTTTCTGACAGGAAAGTAATCTGAACCCTCCCATCCTTGTATGTCATTTTGGCCTGTATTGCTGACAGTATATCAGCCCCCAATAGATTGACTGGACAGGTAGTTGAAGTTAGAAATTGCACAGGTACCGTTAAAGTCTTATCCTGTAATTTAATAAATACTGGTTCACTTTGTTTAAGCTGAACTCCATCCCCTGATAAACCTGTGCCAGTGATTTTTACTTTACTCATGTATTTTTTTGGTATCTCTGAGGCCCTCAATACAGTACGGCTTGCTCCAGTGTCCACTATGCAATCAATAATTTCCCCTTGGGGTAATTCCAACTGAATTTTTCCTGTGGGTCCTGGGGTATTAATAGTGGGTTGCTGGGGGCCTGACACTGGGTAGCCTATTTCCTATGGGTGTGGGTTGGGTGTGGAGGTAATAAATGCTGAGGCTTCTGGGTTTTGGTGAGTATATTTCTGCTGCCAGACTTTATATTTCTGACAATCCCTTTTCATATGACCTGGTTGGTTACAAAAGAAACATAATCCCTTTTGCCTCTTCCCCAGTGACTCTCTTTTTCTGGTTAAAGCCCTTTGGTCTGGGAGTCTCCTGGACCACATGGACAGTAACATGAGAGGACTTTTCTTGGCTCTTTCTCTTTTTCTCTTCTCTCTGATCCTCTATAGCCCTTAATACTTCTATCAGGGAAGCTACTGTCATTGTACTAGCCTCTGGCCTTTTGGCCATTAACTCACTCCTTAGGGATTCTTTGAGTCCCTGTAGGAAAGTGGTACGCAGTAGCCACTGATGTGTAAGGTTATCTTCCTGGAATCCCCTATCCAGATGTGCCTGATGATCATAATAATCTTTCACTGACTGGCCCCTCCTCTGTCTACCTCTGGAACAGCTGGCATTCTCTGCTGTTGCGCCTCACACCAGCGTCTCAACCTGATTAGGAATAGATTACCAGACTCTTCTGTTCTCTGTTCTATTCCTATTGGGGCTGCCACTATTCCATCCCCAACAGGTATTGCAAGTATGTCATTTACACTACCCATTCCAACTATCATTTTACAAACTTCCTCTAAGTCTCCCCAAGTGGCGGCCCAAATTGTCACCAGTATTTCTATATATCTATGTAAGGCTAGGGGATTCTTCCTGTAATCTGGGGCTTTCCTTACTATATCAGTTAATTCCGCTGGTGCCCAAGGTCTATATTGTTCCTGTCTTCGAGTTACTCTTAATCTAGGTGCATCGGGGTGGTTTAATTGACCAAATTCTGGATTTGGTTTGTGCACTGTCTGTATAGTAATTGGGTAACTGGAGACAGTACTATGAAGAAATGGGGATGGCCCTACTTCCACTGGATACATTGTAGTCCTCTCACAATTACATTTGGTACCCTTGGAATCAACCTGACCACAATTGCAGATATTAACCTTACTCCTAGTCCAATGTGATGAGGGTGACCACAGGGGAGGTTTTCTATTTAAGTTTCCTAGGAGGGAGTCACATGGTTCTCCTTCAACTGATACCTGATTATCACAGTTTGGGCAGGTACTCCCTGCCCCTGGGATACAAAATCCACAAGCTGGACACTTTTTATCCCCTTTCACACCCCATGCTCTAAGACTGGGGTATTTTACTGGTGTTACAAATGAATTATTGTGGGGCAATTGTCCTGACGTCCCTTCTATTGTGTGATTATGTGGGTCTGATGATGCACTTGGGGGTGGCTGAGTAGGAGGCGGGTTTACAGTTGTATGTCCCTGGATGTCTTCTAACATCTCCTCCTTTGCCATTTGTTCTTGTTCTATTTGTCTACATGCCCTTACCCATGCTGACACTTGGTGTTCTTTCTTATTCCTAGTAATCCATATACTATGTTCTTTCTGAAAAGTTTCCCATCTTTTAGGATCTAATGACCCTATATCTGGCATTCCTGCCTTCCTGAAGACTATATGGATTCCTTTAACAGCCACAATACCTTCTCTTTCCTTAACTAGATCCGCAGGAGTGTATGCTGTCTGTACTATCATACCTTTACTGACCTGGGCCCCCATTACTGCAGTTATGGGAATACCAGCCCCTAGTGTGCCTGAGAAGTGACTGTTAATCTAATTTTATACACCTTTACATTTAAATCCTGTTATGGATTGCTTGCTCAACTTGGGTACATACTTTACTGATATTTTATTAATTAATGGACATGTAAGTGGCCCTATCCTTCTAATGTTTTCTGGTAAAAAATGACATATTTGCCACCATCCCAATCCTATTTGGGTTTTTAGATAGTCTGGACAACCGTGACTTCCAACTATTGCTGTATATATCGTTGGATTAAAAATTCCCTCCTTATGTTTACCATATGTTACTGAACAATCAGTGTCAGTTCCTATCATCGCTATCAATTTACTAGTTTGTATCGTCAATGCCTTTTGAATTATAACAACAAATTTACACTCTGGACAACTAAGATTATTTTCTGACATTTATACTCCCCACAGCATGTCTCTGATTCCCTCAGCTCCATTTGATGTTTTTATGAAACAATATATTAATACTAGTACAATTATTACTATTAAAATAATTCCACCAATACACTCAGCTATTTCTTCTGAAGGTGTCATCTAATCTTTCTTAAGAAATTATACAATAGACAATAGACAGTAGACAGTAGACAGTGGACAGTAGACAGACCTATCCTCCGACCTCAGGCGCCCCTACAAGGAAATGCGGAGGACCCTTTCCAGAATCAGTGAGCAACCTTTCTGCACTTTTACCGCGTTACTCAGTTGTTACTTCTTTCAACTTCTAAGAGAGCTGAGGACCCTTGTAGACTGATAGCTGGCCCAGTGATCACACGTTACACAAAACAAGGTCAAGCCTCAGTTGCATGTGCAAGGTACAGTCTTTGATCAGATCAGTCTTTTCAAGGTTATGTTGTCCCCTTATACATCTCTTATCAGTACAATATCACTCAATCTTTACAGGAGCGAAGGACTCTTATAATGACCTCTCAAACCCAAGGACAATCATCTATACAGAACAAGGCGAGGTCTCAGCAACAAGTATAGAGGAATGCCTTTGATTATCGAGGTCAATTAATAAGTTATGTATTTGCATCCTTTTATATACATCCTGTATCGACACAAACACATACATTCACTTATCTATTTTTCACAAAAAACAAATATGTCAGGAAAACAGGTTATTCAGTAATTGTTCAAATACCCGTTATACCATTCCCTACTGAACCCCACCTTATATCTTACAGGAAGAGCATATAGAGTAGAGAGTTGCAAATGCACAAAACTTCAACTACTCACTGCACGGATTTGTCTGCTGTTCCTGAAGATTGAGGAGGTCTATGGTCAGTCCTGGACTGGTATGTTGAGTATCCCAGACGAAGTCCCCAGAGAATGTCGGGGTACCGAGGCTTGGTGCCCCTACTATCAATCTCTGATAACCTGATTTCCTATGTGGTATTTTGCTGTCGACAGCAGAGTGAAGAAGTGAAACACAAACAAGGTGTTGCAGTTTCAAAATCAGCTTTGAGGGTTTTTGCAGGCTGGCCCTTTATTTATACCTAGGGTCCAGCATTAACTGGTAAACAACAAGTACATATAAGGAAATCTCTTTAGCTCAGCAAATATTTCTTTGCAACAATAATACATATAAGGCAACATCCTTTGTTCAGCATTACGTGCTTTTTCTTCCGGCTGTTTCCTTCAGTCTGGCATCCTGCTATTGTCTGTTCTATAGGAAATACTTGTTTTTCTTCAAGGCGCAGTCCTGCATCTGTAGTATAGTTTTTAAGGCATTTCACACATATATTTGTACATCTTAATAACTATTAATTATTTTATACCCTCACACAAGGGAACATACTGTTATATATACACCCATAAAGTAAGTGTCACTCACCGGACTGTGAGTGCCATTTCCCGTGTATCCAGGAACCGTGGCCGTCCTCCATCCTGAGGGTCTGCGCATGTGCAGCCCTTTCAAACCTTCAGTACCTGTTGCTTTTTATTGATTGGATGATCAGGCAACCCTCCCTATTTAAACCACCTGTGATCATTACCTGGTTGCCTGATCTTGGAGTCTCATTCCTCATGAGCCTCTGAAGGTGTTCCTGTGTTCCTTGTGTATCCAGCTCCTGCTGATTCCTGTTACTGCTATTGTGGTTTCCAGACCACTTCAACTCTCCTGTGTTCATCGTGCCTGCACGCAGCTGATTCCTATCCGCTGCCTCCGTTACTTCTACAGAGTTCCTGTTCACTTCAACTCTCCTGTGTTCATCGTGCCTGCACGCAGCTGATTCCTATCCGCTGCCTCCGTCACTTCTACAGAGTTCCTGTTCACTTCAACTCTCCTGTGTTCATCGTGCCTGCACTCAGCTGATTCCTATCCACTGCCTCTGTTACTGCTACAGAGTTCCTGATCGTCTCAACTCTCCTTGGTTTGATCGTGTCAGCTCTCTGCTGCCTCCACCTCTACTACTGGATACCTGACAGCCTCAACTCTCCCGTGTTCTTCATGTTTCCAGTTCCACTTACTACTGCTTCCTGAGTATTGCTTCGTGGATTCTGGATTACCTACCGTGCGCTGCACCAACCTGATTACCGCTTCCACCCTCCAGTGGTCTCTCCTCCTGCCGGCCTTCAGCCGTTCAGGTATCCCTGCACGTCTCTCTGACAGCCTGCTCTCCTGAACCGCGGTATGCATACTTTCCATTGACTTTGCTTGTGTATTGCATATCCATCTGGACTGAGTTGTGTTCTCCTCCGGAGCCTCCTATCCACTGAGGCTATTGTTACTATTGACTTTGTTTCCTATTGCCTGGATAGTTATTGTGACTTTGTATACCTCAAGCAGTGCTTGTCAGTTATCGTTGTATTGTGGATATCATCGTGGGATCAAGTTCTGTGTGTCCCGTGTATACTCTGCTTTACATTCATCTCCTCGTGCCCCTCCTCACATATATATAGCAGTGGTACAACTTGCTGACGCAGACCACTGACTCCTGTTCCCTGTGACACCAGTTTCAAGTATCCTCTCACATAAGCAGTGGTACAACTTGCTATACGCAGACCACTAACTTCCCCGTTACCTACCTTCACCTGGATTCCATTCCTTCACTATAGACAGCGGTACAACTTGCTATACGCAGACCGCTGACTCTCACTATCTCCTCGCTACTCCTGGACATTCCTCCTCACTATAGCAGTGGTACAACTTGCTATACGCAGACCACTGACTTTCCTCACGTTCCCTTGTCCATCTGGTTCCTCGTGTACATTCATCTACTCATTACCAGCCGCTGCTAGTCATAGACTTTCCTCGAGCATTCTCTCACCATCTGCTGTTTCTCCTGTTCCGTTGTCACCCTGCTACCAGAGAACCATAGCACCAACTCTATTTCTCTGGTAAGTCCATCATCTGGTGATATCCTGGGCAAAGACTCCTAGTGCCCGTGACAGTAAGTCATGATTACCTTGGGAAACACATATGTATATGTCTGACAATGGGAATATGTAATATCAAATATATATAATAAAAAAACATGAATCATTAAAAGAAAAGAGAAAACATCCTGCTGCTGTATGGGTATTTGAGAGATAATTTGGAGCCATTAACATAGCGCTCCAATGCTTTAACTGGGATGCAGCATTTATTATGTTATTATTACGTTGTCATTTTTTTGCAACTTGTTCATTTCAGTCTGTGTGCTTATAGGTTGTAGGGCTCACACATGCAACATTCTCCAGGCACTTTACAGTAGTGTAAAGAGCTCTTAACAAACTGTTGCCTACATATGTCTGTTTACCATGATTCTGAATGGCATAAGTTGAAGGTAGCTTTCTATAGGCTCTTGGGATTGCCTAATGTCTTGGGGGCCATAGATTGCACACGCATTTGGCTGAGACGACTTCAACAAAAGTCTGAAATCTATAGCAACAGACAGCACTATGAATACACTATGAATATGCAGGTGGTCTGTGATGCAAATATGAAAAATATGAGTGTTGTTGCAGGGTATCTTGGCTCTTACAATGATGCCTATATCCTGCGCCAGTCAGCAGTCTTTCACAATTTTCAGAATGGTGAATTGCTGGAGGGATGGCTACTGGGTATGTGATATAATAATCATGCCGTTTTATGCATTATTTATAGTTTTTTTTAAACTTTTATTAAATTTTATTTATGTCTGACATCTAGGTGACTCAGGATAAGAGTGTCAATCCCTGGTTAATTACACCTTTGTTGACTCCACAGACTCCTGCAGAACACAGATATAATGAGGCACACACATCCATTAGTGGCGTGATAGAATGTACTTTTGGCCTATTGAAGACCAGATTCAAGTGCTTTGATAAATCTGGTGGTGTGGTTCTCTATGCCCCAGCTAAGGTGGCTGATATCATGTTGTCATGCTGTCTGCTGCATGATTTGGCACTTAACCATAATGTACCCCTAACACCGGTAGAAGACAATGAAGCAGGGGAGCTCATAACATCAGCTGATGTAGAGAATACAGAGGGGAGGGAGGCAGATCACAGAAAGGCTAGTCTAGAGGTTTTTTTCCTGGCGAGTATGATTTATCATTAGCACTAAAATTGTAGTACTTTACATTGCACTGTAATGTTTTGTATATATTCTTGTAGATTCTTCATCATAAGCACAGGACTATGTGACTTCAACCTCTGCCACCAATTTTTTAAAAGAAAACAAATTACCTAAAGAAAATACAAGGATGTTTTCAATTTCTATACCATAAATACCCAAATAAGCATCTTAACATAAACTACAACTGCTAATACCATTTTGCAAAGATTTGTAAAGTTTACTGGGTTTTATACAGAAAAGGTGCAAGAATTGTATGAAAACATTGTTTAACTTTTATTATATTTTGAATTGTATTAGAGGTAAAAAAAGGCACAAATGTTTTCAATAACAGCATAAACAAATATCTATCTTTTCTTTTTTCTTTAGGTGTGGGCTCTGAATTGTTTAAACGGCTGGTTGATGCTTGGCTTCCTCCCTTGATACGCACACTAGTACGTTGAGGACTGTGTGGCATGAATTTACTTGCAGTGGTATTCTGGCTGCTGACGCCTGAGGTTGATAACACAGGTAGGCAGGCTATTAGTATATTTTGCATTTGGGCACAAGCTGCAACTAGATTTCCAGAGAGTTCTCTTACTGCCCCAGTCAGACTATTAATTGCTGTATTCATGTGCACCAGGCTAGTATGAATCCATTCATGCCTTTGGATTCCCCTCATAGACTTTTGATGGAATTTCAGTAAATTATTTTGTACTTCCCTAAACTGTTTGATGGAACTTGGTAAATTTGAACCACTTGCTAACTTTGGACCACTTGATTTTCCCGCTGGATTTGGTAGAGCAGTTTGAGGTTCTAAAGACTCCACAACTTCTGAAAACTGATCAACACATTCCAGAATAATGTGTTGTTCAGCTGCGATGTCTGGTGCTGATGTTTGTGCTGAATCCATATCGGATTCTTATGACATATTCAATTATGATGTTCCTTTGTTGATTAAACAAATAAATAAGAAAAAAAAAATACATTAATCAACATTACCTGTAAAAAAAAACATTAACAGGGATTTATGTCTACAGGAACATGTGTGATAACAGTGACATTAAATATGGAACTTTTTTTTATTCTAGGTGAAATCATCTTCTAATGAATCGTCATCAGCATGGAAGGCAGTCGGTGGTGTTGACTGCATTTAAAATGAACCTGTGTATTTAAAATAGGAAGAAGATTGATGTTAATATAATTTTGTACAAAATAGATTGAAGCTGCAAAATAAAAAGATGACATCCACATGGCATTATCACATTATCTAATGTGTATGCAACACCTATAAACTAAAATAAGAATGTAAACAGGCTTTTATAGTGGTGTTGAGGTAAAAATTGCGTGTGTTTACAATATTAAATTTGCAACCAATCAGAAACGATTTACTGTCATCATACTTCTCTCCAAACTCCTCTTCTTTCTCCATCATCCTATTCTTCCCTCCCCATTTATGATTTCCCCTTCACTACTTGCCTCCTCACTAGTCTGTACACATGAACTGTTTTGTCTATTGCACCCATCACACTCACCGAGTCTACATAAACAGAAATAAACCTTACACCAACAAATCCTCCTTGCATGTCCTCTTTCTCACCCTGCTCCTTCTCGTGGCTGCTGGTGATATCTCACCTAACCTTGGGCCCCATACAATCCCGATTATCTGTTAACGCTCCTCGCTTCACCCCAAACCTTTCAATCCATCCCGTACATCTAATCCCATCAACATTATCCACATAACTTCACTACCCTCTCTTCCCTTCTCCTGTGCCCTATTGAATGCCATCAAACTTAACAAACTTACATCCATCCATGATCTATTCATTTCTAAATCCCTCAGGCTCACCTCCTCTGACACTACATCCCCTGCAGCTCTCTCCTATGGGGGACTTTCCCTCAGCCACACACCCAGACCCATTAACAGACACGGTAGTGGAGTCGGCATTCTACTCTCTCCAAGCTGCACCTTACAAGTTATACCTTCTGAACCCTCCTTCTAATTCTCTTCCTTTGAAGTCCACACTGTCCTTCTATTTTATCGTTTCCACCTTAGTGTTGCTGTCATTTATCGCCCCCCAGGTCCAGTTTCCCAATTCCTTGACAACTTTGGGTCCTGGCTCGCTTATTTCTTATCCTTTGACCTATCTACACTCATACTAGGTGATTTGAACATTCCCATTGATAATAGGGATGTGCACCGGCGACTTTTGAGGTCTCGTGTTTTGTGTTTTGGATCCGGATTTTCATTATTTTTGGGGTTCGGATTTGTCTCGCAAAACACTTGACGAAAGGTCTCGGTTCGGATTTAAGGTTTTGGATTCGGATTTTTTTGGGAAAAAACATAAAAAGTTTAAAAATCAAGTTTTTGGGCTTATTTTCACTCCTATGCTATTAGTAACCTCAATAATATTCAATAACAAGCATTTCCACTAATTTACAGTGTATTCTGAACACCTCACAATATAGTTATTAGTCCAAAACGTTGCAACGAGGTATCTTTCTGGACTGCGTAGAGGAGTGGGTCACCACAATATTTATTAAAAACCCTGAACTTGTATGATTCGCACCAATAAATGTACCTGGACTGCGTAGAGGAGTGGGTCACCACAATATATATTAAAAACCCTGAACTTTTATGATTCGCACCAATAAATGTATCTGGACTGCGTAGAGGAGTGGGTCACCACAATATATATAATAAGAAAACCGTCAACTTGTATGATTCGCACCAATAAATGTACCTGGACTGCGTAGAGGAGTGGGTCACCACAATATATATTAAAAACCCTGAACTTTTATGATTCGCACCAATAAATGTACCTGGACTGCGTAGAGGAGTGGGTCACCACAATATATATTAAAAACCCTGAACTTTTATGATTTGCACCAATAAATGTACCTGGACTGCGTAGAGGAGTGGGTCACCACAATATATATTAAAAACCCTGAACTTTTATGATTCGCACCAATAAATGTACCTGGACTGCGTAGAGGAGTGGATCACCACAATATATATTAAAAACCCTGGACTTTTATGATTCGCACCAATAAATGTACCTGGACTGCGTAGAGGAGTGGGTCACCACAATATATATTAAAAACCCTGAACTTTTATGATTCGCACCAATAAATGTACCTGGACTGCGTAGAGGAGTGGGTCACCACAATATATATTAAAAACCCTGAACTTTTATGATTCGCACCAATAAATGTACCTGGACTGCGTAGAGGAGTGGGTCACCACAATATATATTAAAAACCCTGAACTTTTATGATTCGCACCAATAAATGTACCTGGACTGCGTAGAGGAGTGGGTCACCACAATATATATTAAAAACCCTGAACTTTTATGAATCGCACCAATAAATGTACCTGGACTGCGTAGAGGAGTGGGTCACCACAGTATATATTAAAAACCCTGAACTTTTATGATTCGCACCAATAAATGTATCTGGACTGCGTAGAGGAGTGGGTCACCACAATATATATTATAAGAAAACCATCAACTTGTATGATTCGCACCAATAAATGTACCTGGACTGCGTAGAGGAGTGGGTCACCACAATATATATTAAAAACCCTGAACTTTTATGATTCGCACCAATAAATGTACCTGGACTGCGTAGAGGAGTGGGTCACCACAATATATATTAAAAACCCTGAACTTTTATGATTCGCACCAATAAATGTACCTGGACTGCGTAGAGGAGTGGGTCACCACAATATATATTAAAAACCCTGAACTTTTATGATTCGCACCAATAAATGTACCTGGACTGCGTAGAGGAGTGGGTCACCACAATATATATTAAAAACCCTGAACTTTTATGAATCGCACCAATAAATGTACCTGGACTGCGTAGAAGAGTGGGTCACCACAATATATATTAAAAACCCTGAACTTTTATGATTCGCACCAATAAATGTACCTGGACTGCGTAGAGGAGTGGGTCACCACAATATATATTAAAAACCCTGAACTTTTATGATTCGCACCAATAAATGTACCTGGACTGCGTAGAGGAGTGGGTCACCACAATATATATTAAAAACCCTGAACTTTTATGAATCGCACCAATAAATGTACCTGGACTGCGTAGAGGAGTGGGTCACCACAATATATATTAAAAACCCTGAACTTTTATGATTCGCACCAATAAATGTACCTGGACTGCGTAGAGGAGTGGGTCACCACAATATATATTAAAAACCCTGAACTTTTATGATTCGCACCAATAAATGTACCTGGACTGCGTAGAGGAGTGGGTCACCACAATATATATTAAAAACCCTGAACTTTTATGAATCGCACCAATAAATGTACCTGGACTGCGTAGAGGAGTGGGTCACCACAATATATATTAAAAACCCTGAACTTTTATGAATCGCACCAATAAATGTACCTGGACTGCGTAGAGGAGTGGGCACTGGGCACCACAATAAAATATATAAAAAACCTTCAACAGGTCTGCATTACACTACACATACGGCTGCTCCTCCATCCTCTCCATCATATACATGTTGGAGTTTTAGCGTGTGACAACCTCTTGTTTTTGATAATGTCAGTGCATTTTGAATATTTTTCAATTTGCCCCACACCACTGAATGTACTTTATCTATGATACGCATCTATCTATCTTGACTGCGTAGTGTGGTGGCCACGGTACACAATTTGGTACCGAGGCCACAATATAATTAAAAAACCCTCCACGTGTCAGAATTCCACCAAAAAAGGGTATGGACTGCGTAGTGTGGTGGCCCCGGTACACAATTTGGTACCGAGGCGACAATGTAATTAAAAAATTGGGCATCAACTGTCACCGTTGTTTAATATCTGATACACCTAAATATGGACTGCACAGTGGAGTGGCCCCGGTAGTAAATTTGGTGCCGGGGCCACAATACCTCCTCCAACTTCCAAGTGTAGTGTTTATAAAGACAGACAGCGTCGAAGTGTTATTAGTTGACTTTCTTAACCCTAAAATTGTCCCTGTTGCAAATATTCGTGCAATGGACAGTTACTTTTTTATTGAAAGACTCAAGCTTTCAAGTGTAGTGTTTATAAAATATAAACAACAATACAGTAGTTTTAGAGCACGTCAATACCTCTTGTTTTAAATTATGACAGGGCATTTTACTTTTGGTTTAATTTCTTGAATTTTTTTAAATTTGGTTTTACTTTTTGAACATGGCAAACGACTGTTGATTGGTCATATAATGCAAAAAAAAAAAGTTCCAAGATGGAATTGTCCTTGGGCCCTCACACCCACCCTTATGTTGTTGAAATAGGACATGCACACTTTAACAAACCAATCATTTCAGCGACAGGGCCTACCAAACAACTTTGGCTGAAATGATTGGTTTGTTTGGGCCCCCACACCAAAAAAGCTATTCATCTCTCCCTGTACAGACTAAACAGGCTCTACTGAGGCAAGATGTCGTCCTCATCCTCAACCTCTGATTCCTCTCCCCCTACAGTGTGTACTTCCTCCTCATCACACATTATCAATTCGTCCCCGCTGGACTCCACAACCACAGGTCCCTCTGTAGTATCTGGAGGGCAGTGCTGTACTTCATTGAGGAATTATTCATTTTTATAAACATCATTTTTTCAACGTTGTGAGGAAGCAACCTCCTTCGCCGCTCACTGACCAGGTTCCCCGCTGCACTAAAAACTCTTTCCGAGTACACACTGGAGGGGGGACAACTCAGGTAAAATAGAGCCAGTTTGTACAGGGGCTTCCAAACTGCCTTTTTTTCCTGCCAGTAACAATATGGACTGTCTGACATGTCTACTTGGATGGTGTCAGCAAAGTAATCATCCACAATTTTTTCTATTGTGACAGCATCCAATGCAGCGAGAGTAGACATGTCTGCAATGGTTGGCAGGTCCTTCAGTCCGGACCAGATGTTATCAGCATCCCCGCCACTGCCTCTTTTGGGAAAACTGAGCTTTTTCCTCGCAGCCATAGATGTGGAAGAAAATGAGGGTGGAGCTGTTGGCATGTCACGGTCCTCTTCAGAGGACAATCTCCTGACCAGCAGGTCTTTGCACCGCTGTAGACTTGTGTCCGCCGGAAACAGAGACACAACATACGCTTTAAACTGAGGATCGAGCACGGTGGCCAGAATGTATTCCTCTGACTTTAAAAGAGTGACCACCCTCGGATCCTGGCAAAGCGTACGAAGGGCTACATCCACAAGAGCTACATGCTTGGTGTAATCGCAATGGCTTACCAGCTCCTCCCTCACTTTCTCCAGCTGCTTCTGCAACAGCCTGATCAGGGGAATGACCTGACTCAAGCTGGCAGTGTCGGAACTGACTTCTCGTGTGGCAAGTTCAAATGGCTGCAGAACCTTGCACAACACGGAAATCAGTCTCCACTGCGCTTGACTGAGGCGCATCCCCACTCCTTTGCCTATGTCGTAGGTGGCTGTGTAGGCCTGAATGGCCTTTTGCTGCTCCTCCATCCTCTGCAGCATATAGAGGGTGGAGTTCCAGCGCATCACAACCTCTTGTTTGAGGTGATGGCAGGGCAGGTTCATGCTTTTTTGATGTGCCTCTAGTCTGCGGTAGGCACTGGCTGAATGCCGAAAGTGTCCAGCAATTTTGCGCGCCACCGCAAGCATCTCCTGCACACCCCTGTCACTCTTGAGGTAATGCTGCACCACCAAATTAATGGTGTGGGCAAAACATGGGACGTGCTGGAAATTGCCCATATTTAATGCCCGCACAATGTTACTGGCATTGTCTGACACCACAAATCCCCATGAGAGTCTAAGTGGGGTAAGCCACTGGGAGATAATTTCCCTCATTTTCTCTAATATGTTGTCAGCGTTGTGCCTCTTATTAAAGCCTGTAATACACAATGTTGCCTGCCTTTGCACGAGCAGCCATTTTGTAGTTGCTGCTACTGATGCAGCTGTTGCTGTTGCTGCGGAAGGGGATGCATCTACCCAGTGGGCTGTCACAGTCATATAGTCCTTCGTTTGCCCAGAACCACTTGTCCACATGTCCGTGGTTAAGTGGACAGTGGGTACAACCGCATTTTTTAGAGCACTGAGGACACTTGATCGTACTTCTCTGTACATTTTTGGTATCGCCTGCCTAGTGAAGTGGAATCTCGACGGGATTTGTTACCGGGGACACAATACCTCCATCAACCCTCTAAATCCCACTCCACTGATGGCGGACACCGGGCGCAAGTCTAACACCAACATTGCAGTTACAGCCGCAGTTATACGCTTTGCAATAGGGTGACTACTATCGTATTTTGTGGTCATGGCAAACGACTGTTGGACGGTCAATTGTTTTGTGAAAGACTTAGCGGTCTTACGACTTCCCCTCTGGGAAGATGACCGACTAACAGCAGCAACAGCAGCAGTGGCAGTAGTAGGCGTACCGCTGCAGGATTCCTCAGATGAATCCCGTATTGAGGAGGACTCAGTCTGGCTGCTGACTTGGGCTGCAGGACTGAATCTGATGGAGATTGTGGAGGAAGTTGACGAGGAGGGTGTTGCTGGTGTGTATCCAACTGGACCACGGGATTTAGGTGTCCCTGTACCGATGAGGGTCCTAGCCCCAGTTCCTGAACTAACCACTGAACTATGAAGGTTATTCAGGTGACGTATAAGGGAGGATGTTCCTAGGTGGGCAAGATCCTTACCCCTGCTTATTTGAGCTTTACATAAGCTACATATGGCCATACATTGGTTGTCTGGATTTGGATAAAAATAACTCCAGACCGAAGAGGTGCATTTTTTGGTCTTCTGACCAGGCATGACGATGGGCTTTTTCATCCCATGGACATCAGCTGTTTCCCCCCCTGGTGCCTCATTTACAATAACCACATCACCATCCTCATCATCAAGTTCCTCCACAGCGCCAGCTACATCATCAATAGCCTCCTCCTGAGCCACCTCTTCCCGTACAGTGATGGGAAGGTCAGGCTTGACAACCACCAACATCCTTGGACTCGCCTTGTGCATTTGTGATAATTTCTCTTTAGAAGGCAGAGTTGTTTGCTGTTTTGTTGCTGACAGCATAACTCTCTTCAATTTTTTGTAGGGGGGGGAGGAGGAGGAGGGCTAAGATCCGTGGGTGAAGCTGAACCACTAGTCATGAACACGGGCCAGGGCCTAAGCCGTTCCTTGCCACTCCGTGTCGTAAATGGCATATTGGCAACTTTACGTTTCTCCTCAGATGATTTTAAGTTTCTCTTTTTGCTACTTTTTCTTAACTTGGGCTTTTTGGATTTTACATGCCCGGTACTACGAGATTGGGCATCGGGCTTGGAAGACGACGTTGATGGCATTTCATCGTCTATGTCATGACTAGTGGCAGCAGCTTCAGCATTAGAAGGAAGTGGGTCTTGATCTTTCCCTACTTTATCCTCCAAATTTTTGGTCTCCATTATATGTAGCACAAGATACTGCAGAATGTGTGAACTTGGTAATATTGCAGTACCAATGGACTTATACTGCTGGATTGGTTTTGCAAATTTGGTTATAATTATATAATTTTTTTTTTATTTTTAATTTTTAATTTTTTTTTACTTTTTTTTTATTTTTTAAAAACTTGGGAATAATGGGGAAATAACTATGCCCTTAGAAGCACAGAGCACAGGACACAGCACCACTGGACTGAACAGGACACGGCACAGGACCCAGCAGCACTACGGAACTCAGCAGGACAGAGCACAGGACACAGCACCACTGGACTGATACTGCAGAATGTGTGAACTTTGTAATATTGCAGTACCAATGGACTTATACTGCTGGATTGGTTTTGCAAATTTGGTTATAATTATATATATTTTTTTTAATTTTTAATTTTTAATTTTTTTTTACTTTTTTTTTATTTTTTAAAAACTTGGGAATAATGGGGAAATAACTATGCCCTTAGAAGCACAGAGCACAGGACACAGCACCACTGGACTGAACAGGACACGGCACAGGACCCAGCAGCACTACGGAACTCAGCAGGACAGAGCACAGGACACAGCACCACTGGACTGATACTGCAGAATGTGTGAACTTTGTAATATATATTGCAGTACCACTGGACTTTTACTGCTGAATGTGTGAACTTGGTAATATTGCAGTACCAATGGGCTTATACTGCAGGATTGGTTGTGCAAATTTTGTGGTAATTGAAAAAAATTAAATTAGTTTGTGGTATTTTTTTAAATAACTTTTTTTTATTTTTTTAAACACAGGGGAATATTGGGGAAATAACTATGCCCTTAGAAGCACAGAGCACAGGACACAGCACCACTGGACTGAACAGGACACAGCACAGGACCCAGCAGCACCACTGACCTCAGAAGGACAGAGCACAGCACACAGCACCACTGGACTGATACTGCAGAACACAGCACAGCACAGCACAAAACTAAACAGCACAGCACAGAACTAAACAGCACAGCACGAGATCTACCAGGACAGAGGACCACCTAACACACCCTCCCTCTACCCTGATCAATGCCCGAGTGAAGATGGCGGCGACTAGCGGGGAATTTATAGGATCCGAGTATCACGAGATCCGACAACGGGATTATGAGTCAGAGCCTCAGTTTCAGATTTGAATTTGGCGCCAATACCCGGATCTGTCTCGGATCCGACTCGGATCGGCAACGTTCGGGTGGGCTCGGATTTCATAAATCCGAGTGCGCTCATCCCTAATTGATAATCCCTCTGTTTATTTAGCCTTCCCACTCTCCGACCACAATCTCCATTCCTTCAGCCTCACCTTACCTCATGCCTTTCCCCCTGCATCCAAATACACACGTACACAACAAAACCTAAGTACTCCTAACCCAATCCACTTTTCATTTTCAGTAAAACAACTATTTTCTCCAATAACTGGATAGTCCTGTCCTAATCAGGCTGCCTCTTTCTATAGCAAAACACTCACTTCAGCCCTGGACAATGCAGCTCCAGCTACTACATATAGTCTCCGATGATCCAAACCCCAGCCATGGCACAACAAACAGACCCGATACCTGCAAAAGTGCTACCGCACTGCAGAGCACCGCTGGAGGAACTCTTGTTCCTATCCTGATTTCCTGTTATTTGTTGTTTCTGTGGATATCCTTGTTTTAGCCAGCTCCTGTTACTCACCTGTAATTTATCTCCTGGAAACCTACCTGATGTCTGTATCATGCCTGGACACACCACTAACTTATAATTGCTGAGAACTCCTGGCTATTGTTGTCATCTGGCTGCAGCTTAGTTACCTGCTGTATTCTCATTATCATTTATCTGCCATTGTCTCTACTGCTGAGTCTCCTGCCATTGTCTCCAGTGCTGAGTCTCCTGCCATTGTCTCCAGTGCTGAGTCTCCTGCCATTGTCTCCAGTACTTTCTCCGGTCTTGAGCCTCCAGCCTCTTCCTCTGCCCCCGAGTCTCCAACCCCTGTTTCCGGTCCCAAGTCTTCAACCTTTGTCTCTAGTTTCGAGTCACAAGTTTCTGTCTTTACAATCTGCTTCCGAGAGGGTGCTGCCCTTAAAGTCCATTCCAGAGGGGGTGTTGCCCTTACAGCCCATTCCAGAGACATTTCCACTCCATGTAGTTCAGCCCGAGTTGCCACTCCATGTGGTCCAGCCCGAGTTGCCACTCTATGCAGTTCAGCCCGAGTTGCCACTTAATGCTGTCTGCTCTGAGGCTTCTCACAGTGCTGTCTGCTCTGAGGCTTCTCACAGTGCTGTCCAGTCTGAGTGTATGCCCAGTCTGGGCTTTCCGTTAGGGGTGCCAAGCTTGCCGTCCCAGCTGGGGAATCTCCAGAGACTGTTGCACAAGTCGGGAACTCTCCAGAGTCTGCTATTGAGTCAGAATACCCAGAAGCCAGTGTTCCATCTAAGCTGAGCAATCTGGAAATGATAGAGTTAAACCTGTATCTTACTAGGAAACATTGTGAATGCAAACCTTTCGGGTGGAGCCCTCATTAGAGTGACCTTTTAACTCTTTCCTTTCCAGATTGCTCAGCTTAGAGGGAACACTGCCAGAAGCATCTTCCGAGTCATCAGATCCTCCTCCTGTCTTCTTTGATGGAGGCATCAAACACTTTATTATGGTACTTCAACTTTCCGTGAAACAGTTTCAAGAATCTCCAGATTACTTTGCCGACCAATTTAACGAAGTGGGTTCAATCATCATGAGATTTAGAGGGAAGCCACTGACTTGGGCCTTCTCCCTTCTTAATTCCGATGATCCCATTATCCATAACACTACAGATTTTGTTAATGCAGTTTGTCAAAAATATTCTCCATCTTCCAACCAGTCATCTGTTCGCGATTCCTCTGTTCCAATTCACCTCTATATCAGTTCCCAAGTTAAATCATACATCATCGGTGCACATAGCCTCAAACCGTCTTTCTGCGAAGAGTAAAATTAACCAGAAGGGGAAATCCTTCCTAGTCTGCATCAGCCACAACAGACACCAACTTTGGTTACCGGCTTATCACTATCTTGTGATAAAATAAAAAAACTCTACTCCTATTCTTGGCTGGGACTAAGACTCTGAGGGCGAATTCCTTAACGACTCTAGAGAGTTAGTCAATGAACTTTCCTTTTCTTCTTATGCTTTTAAAGAGCTGGATCTTGCTTACATTCCATTGAAGAAGGGTGCTATTGTTCCTCCAAGGATATCCTGTAAGAAGAAAAGGCAGAAGAGAAAAAAGCCTGAAAGTCTATCTGTTTGTGTGCATGTTAGGGAATTTAGACTGTAAGCTCCAATGAGGCAGGGACTGATGTGAGTGAGTTCTCTGTACAGCGCTGCAGAATTAGTAGCTATATAAATAGCTGCTGCTGATGATGATAAGGAGGAATAGTTGATAAAACTAGTCATTATAAAAGATCCTGATGCGTTTCTTTACCAGTCAGCGATTTCATCAGTCTCTCAAAGTGCAAAACTTCGTATGGTACATTTAGAGGCATTCAATTGAAACAGATGTGAGCAATATTAATTGTATCTTACAAATTAGTATAAACACACAAACTCACACACACACACACATATGTATGTATATATATATATACATATATATATATATATATATATATATATATATATGATTTATTGCTCACACATAAAAGTGGTGTGTGGTTTCTCTGGGCTAGATATAATACATATACCCTGGTGAATATTGAATATTACACCCTTCTAATATCCTGTGGTGTTTCCAGTTTCACGTGGTGCATTACTCTTTGCATTACAATATTATGCTATGTTTGCCTTTTTCCACATTCCTCGATTGTTCCTGAGTTGAGATCCAGAGTTACAGTTCTCAAAGAGGATCCACTCGATTCTAGATTATACATCTTTACCTGACGGCACGCATATATATATACACATTTTGTCCTTTATTATCCTGGTATTACACTATGAGGCGCCCTGCCTGTGTTTTGTTCTAGTATATATATATATATATATATATATATATATACACCCCTGCATTGATGAAAAACAGTTTAATATATGCAAAAACCTAATAAGTCATTAAAACACTTAAAAATAAGAATAAGTTCGGCTTAATACCCTTTTGAGAAATACTCTCATATCTCCTTTCTAATACAATCCTAAAATTGATATATATAATGATAATCACTAAATTCATTCAACCAAAAAATGTTAAATAAAAATCAAAAGTAGAGACTGGAATATATAATCAGAAAAGATCTATTAAATACAATTGACTTCAACCGGGAGTCAATCTTGGGACTTCCACATCAAGTTACATCTCATAAATAGCTCTCAACTGCTTGGGCCAACTGATGAATTGATATTGCAATTCCATACAGATGACTAAATTACTTGCTGGCTTAAATAAAACCAATGCAAATAATTACTAGATAAGCCTCCTAGCCTTTATTGCATATATTTCATTTAGACTAAGAATAAGTCCCAGAACTCTCACATCAAGTAATATCTAACTGTCTCCCAACTCCTTGTGGATACTACAACAGTATTCTACACTTAAAACTATCCTTCCACCAAACCCTAAGGTGGCTTTCAAAAAGGATTGAATATTAAAAATATCCTGGTAACTAATGTATCTACTTGTGAAAAAGGAGGGGAAAACAATAACTGGCTTTCATTGAAACCAGATGGTTGTTGCAGATGTTTGAGTTTCAGGTGTTTAACTTGTCAATGTATATGTAACAAGATGAAAATATTTGTGTTTAAGGATGTACAATATCATGTAAAAGAATGTATAAACTGTAACACCAATTACGTGATCTATAGCCTTAGATGTAGTTGTAAACGGATATATGTGGGGAGAACTAATAGGTCTCTAAAAATTAGCTTCCTAGAACATTGCCACAATATTATCAACAAAATCCAGTCACATAGTGTTCCATGTCACTTTGATAATGTTCATAATGCAGTTCCTAGGTGTCTGGAAGTTGTTGGAATTGAACATATTAGTTCAACAGATCGAGTAGGTGATCGTTTCAAAAGATTATGTCGCCAAGAAGTCTTCTGGATATATTCTTTTTAATCCATCTGCATTAAATGTAAATTTATAACTCAATAGTATGATGTACTGGTGTTAAGTGAACTAGGGGTATTTTTATCTTTCAACCTCTTAACATTTTTTTCCATGTATTGGAATATTTTTTGGCCTTCCTATTTTTTTCATCTACTGGAATATTTTTTGGGCTTCTTTTTTTTTCATCTATTGGAATATTTTTTTGGCTTTTTTTTTTTTCTTCACTTATTTTGGATTAAAAGCTTTCAAGAATGGATCATAAAGAAGAAAGAAGAACAGAGATGGTAATTATGATTAAAAAATTTTTTTTTTATTTTTCAATAAAATATTGTGGTTTTAATGAAGAGTGTGCACTACAGTACACAGCGGGCCCTGGGTGTCAGGGCATGCTAAGTTTGCTTTATCTGCATTCAGTCCAATGTATGAATCCCCGGCAAGCTTGATGGTCGCTGTTCTTCTCTCGTTTTGAACTTGTTATCACCTTCAAACCTGCCTCGAAAAATAGGAAAGCAGATGCCTTATCTCAAGCCTTCATTTCTACCTCGGACTCTGAAGTCCCATTGAAACGTCCGATTCTAGATCCGAGATGTATTCAATTACCCACTACTACTCCCATTACTCCGCCTCTGGGTAAAACCTTAGTGCCTCCTCTGCTACGATAGAGGCTTCTCTCCTGGTACCACTTCTCTCGCTTTTCAGGTCATGTTGGAGTCTGGAAGTCCTTAGTGATTATCTCCCGAAGTTACTGGTGGCCTACTATCCGTGGTGACGTTAAGGACTTTGTGGCCACTTGGGATATATGCACTCAAATCAAGTCCTCCCATCAAGCTCCTACCGGTCTTCTTCATCCGCTACCTATTCCTCTCAAGCCATGGACCCATATTAGCATGGATTTTGTTACGGATCTTACACCCAGCAAGATTAGCTGGGTGTAAGCTTAGGTTTAACACTATATGGGTAATTGTGGATAGATTTTCTAAAATGGCTCATTTGGTCCCTCATGTGAGTCTTCCATCCTCCCCTATCGTGGCTAACCATTTTATTAAGGAGATTTTCCGACTTCATGGATGTCCCTCTGAAATTGTGTTGGACAGAGGAGTACAATTCATATCCAGGTTCTGGCGGTCCTTATGCAAGATTCTGGGTATCCGCTTGTGTCTGTCTTCCTCTTACCATCCTCAATCTAATGAACAGACAGAGAGGGTCAACCACGATCTTGAGACCTACTTGAGGATATTCTCATCAGTGAACCAGGATGACTGGGTGGATCTTCTACCTTGGGCAGAGTTTGCCCACAACAATGAATACCACGAGTCTGCCTCCGCTACCCCGTTCTCAAATGTCTATGGGCTTCATCCACTCCTCCCAGAATTTTCCTCACTCCCTCCCACCCAGGTTCCAGCAGTCAATTCTTTATGTCAGAGATTTTCGTCCATCTGGACTCAAGTTTGGACCTCCCTCAGGAAAGCATCCTCCAGGTATAATTTTTTCACTGACAAGAAAAGGTGGACCATTCCTGAATTCTTAAAGTACCCTGCATGAAATTTGAGCCTCGGTTCATCGGACCCTACAAAATCCTACGAATCCGAAACCCAGTCTGTCTCAAATTACAGTTACCTAAGAATCTTTGTATCTCCAATTCCTTTCATGCCTCCCCGTTAAAACTATTATTAATCGGTTCTCTGCTTCTCCCTCTATATCTCCGTCCATTTAACTTCAACAAGAGGAAGCGTTTGAGATAACCCACATTCTAGATTCCAAATATTCCAGGGGAAGCATCTGGTACTTAGTCCATTGGAGGGGATTCGGTCCAGAGGAGCGCTCTTGGATCTGCGCTACCGACATCAATGCTCCGGTTCTATTAAAGAAGTTCCACACCAAGTTTCCTAGTAAACCAGGTCCTAAGTGTCCAGTGTCACTTTAAAGGGGGGATACTGTCATACGTCAGGTCTTCGGTATTCCTAAACCGAGACCCGACTCACTTCTCCGCCGGCGTCCTCCCTTCCCCGCGGCCGGGCGCCATCTTAGTTATGGGTTTGCCTTTCCTGGTCTCCCATTGGACCTGTATGCCTCCTATTATTTAAGGCACCTTCCCTGTTTCATCTGTGCCTGTTCTTTTGGCCATTCACCTCCTCTGAATAGGCTGTGGATCTCTCCGCTCTCCAGTGGTATTGTTTGCGGCCCGCAGATCATCGCTTGCCACCATCCCAGTGAATAGGCTGTGGATCTCTCCGCTCTCCAGTGGTATTGTTTGCAGTCCGCAGATCATCGCTTCATTATCCTAGTGCTCAGTCCTTCTGCCTGCAGACCATCGTTTCTATCATTCCTGCGACCTACCCTGCAGTCCGCACTCGAGCATTCTAAACCTCATCATTCCAGTGTTAACACTCTGCACTAACAGTCCGTTTGTGCTCTCTTCACCCATCTACTATCTTTTTGCCCATTTTCTGCTGATCTCGCCTAATACTCCCCAGAGGGCCGTGACCTGTGTAGTGGAAGCCGCTAAACCCATACCTTCTTGCAAGGGTCCCAGTCGCTGCGTTAGATTTTGCGCCTCCGATAAGAGTAGCACCAAATTTGGCAGATCAGGTTCGAGAATCCTATACACCCGTGACAATATTGTTTAATTTCTTTTTTTTTTACACTTTCATTACTCCACACCCACCTCCCAAGGGTGAGGGAAGATCCCTAGTGTTGTCAACATGGGGTCGGCTATCCCTAGGGATGGGGCCTGCCTTTTTTTTTTTGCGGTCCCCTCCCTAGGAAATCCAGTCCCGTGCTGGACAGCCTTGGCTGGTTGTCATCATGGCAGTGGGACCCGCTGCTGTGGGTTCACCTGCTTTGGTGTCACTGCCTAAGCCAAGGGTTGTTTGGAGGAAAATAAGGGGAACCCCACGTTGTTTGTCCCCCTGGTTTTTCTCTGGACAGTTCTAGGCTGGCAGCTCTAGGGTTAATATCACTTTTTAAAATGTACTTATTTATTTACTTATGTATTTATTTATTTATTTCAGTGTTTATTGCCGGCAGGTAAATTTAGTTATACAACACCATGCAATTACATAACACTTAATAATTGGGTATATATCTACTTCACTAAAAATCTACTCATGCTGCTGTATATCTAATGAACTCTGCTTTTTACTGCCTCTTCACTCTCCAGGATGTATGCTCTCTAAGGTTCAATATATAGTTGCATTGTCAAAATATTGATTTTTGCACTACACGATTTAAGATGAATTGTTGTACATTTCATTGATTTAATAAATAACTTTTATACTTTCAACTATTACCTCACAATAATTTTGGAAATGTACAATGAAATATGTGTGTTGAATAGTTATATTATTTGTAGATGTTCATAATTTAATATCATACATTATTTAAAAAAATACATTAAGTTTAATATATATACAGTAGCAGGAGCTACTGCTTGAATGGATAAGGGTTGTCAGCTATCATCTATCCTAGGACATCTGCTTGATATGCTTGCTATCTGCATCCTTCTGATAGGAATACCTGCACATTATATTTGCCTGTTTTCTTTTTTTATTTGTTCTAGTGTAGAATAATACATTTGATTTTATTTTAAAAAAACATATTGCACTAGATATTTTCTTTTTAAATTTACATGACAAAGATCCATAAGGGAATATTCTGTTCCTGATTATGTCAAAACCTCCCTACATATACTATTAAGGAGTCATTGAGGCTTGAGATATGGGAAAAGCAAATATTGTTTCTAGAAAGTGCACTACCTTGAGGGGATATTCACTATAGAATGCGGTTCACAGATCTACACTTTATGTGATTCCCAAGTTTTGGTCTTCTAAGTTTTCTCACAAAGGGGAAGTCACACTGTGAAAGAATAACAAGAACAAAAAGAATCACAGGCTATATATTTTGGATGTTAATTATATATGTATATTAATTCATACAATATTACACTATTGGGTTCTAATTATTTTTGTTATTCATGTTTGGAACACACCATTGAGAATTTTATTGTAACGATACTGGTGGTATTATCTGAAGCCCAATAGCCGAGTAGATATCCAGAGAGTAGTCAGACGTTTGCCGGGTCGGTACACAATAGGGTAGTCAGACGTTTGCCGGGTCGGTACACAAGCAGATAGTCACAGATGCAAGGTAGAGTAGCAGGTAGCAGGAGCTGAGCAAGCAGAATACTCAAGCACATGTCTGAACCAGGAAGTGCCATTTATAGGCCCAAACAAGAAACAGGATCCAAGATAGTTTCTCTTCGATGCCAAACTGGCCATCTTGGATAAGGGCAAATCTAAGGGCAAGTTTGCAAATACAGGGACCTCTAGTGGTTGGAGGTGCAAATGTCAAAGTAATTCCTTACAGTATTCCCCCCTTTCAATAATGTCCTCTGGACAGGGTTTCTCCGGGTATCTTTGATGAAATTCATGCAGTAATCGAGGTGCATGGACATTATCTTCTGGTTCCCATGAATTGTCTTCTGGTCCATATCCCTGCCATTGTATCAAATACTGAAGTTTATTTCTAAATATTCGAGACTCTAATATTTTCTCTACAAGAAATTCTTTATGTTCATCAATTTGAACAGGATCTGGAGGAGGCAAGGTGCGACCAGGAAAAGGATTTGAAACTACTGGCTTAAGTAAAGAAACATGAAAGACAGGATGAACCTTCATAGATCCTGGGTGTTCAAGTTGAAAGGCAGATGAACTGACTTGTGCCAAAATTTACCAAAGGACCTATATATTTCGGTCCTAATTTAGGAGTAGGCACGCTTACTTTTAGGTTTCATGTAGAAAGCCAAACATCGTCGCCAACATTTAAAACTGGTGCAGCTTTACGATGTCTGTCTGCAATTCTTTTATAATTGTTCTGTGCATGTTGCAATGTCTCTCTTAATACTTCAAGATTAATCTGTAGCGACTCTAGTCTGGATGTAACAGCAGGTATGGAAGAATCTAATGGAAAATTGGGAGTATGTTTGGATGATACCCTAAATTGGCATAAAAAGTCTTGTGGATGAGTGTTGTGAGTTGTTGTATGAGAACTCTGCCATTGGCAGAACATTAATCCAGTCATCTTGCAGATGGCAAATGTAGCACCGCAGGTATTGTTCCAATGTCTGATTGGTGCGTTCTATCTGTCCATTGGATTGAGGATGAAAGGCAGTTGATAATTTGATATTAATATTAAGAGCACTACATAACTGTTTCCAAAATCGTGAAGTAAATTGTACTCCTCGGTCAGAGACTACATCATCAGGAACTCCATGTAGATGAAAAACTTCCCTGATTAGTAATTCTGCTGTTTTTTTTGAAGAAGGAAGTCCATGACAGGGCACAAAGTGAGCCATCTTTGTGAGTCGATCTACAACCATGAGAATTGTAGTCATACCCTTGGATGATGGTAAATCCACAATAAAATCCATGGAACCCCATGGACGAGAAGGAACTGGCAAAGGCTGTAAAAGTCCAAGTGAAGCAGTGCGAGGAGTCTTAAACCGGGCACAAGTACTGCAGGATCATACAAATCTTTTAACATCCTCCTTGTATTTCAGCCACCAGAAGTAGCGAGATAATAATTCATGAGTTTTGAAAACACCCTAATGGCCTGCCAGTCATGGACAAATTGCAGTACTCTTAATCGTGCTGCTGCTGCTGGTACATACATGCGATGTCCATACTTCCAAATGTTATCTTGATTGGTTAAGTATAAATCTGTAGGGGGTTCGAAAAGGATTGGATCAGTTCTATAACCCTCCTTGATGTTAGACAACAGCTCACCAGTATCAATAGCTCACAGGAAATTTGACTTAGACAGGATTGTCTTTTCCGGATCAAGCTGTGGTGAGTCTTCCATGTATGCTCTGGATAGAGCATCAGCTTTCCCATTTCGGGATCCAGGTCTATAAGAGATAACAAAATCAAAATGATTTAGGAATAAACTTCATCTGGCTTGTCGCAGAGAAAGTCTTTTTGCAGACAAACTCTAGATTCCGGTGGTCAGTAAACACGGTAATTTGATGTGCAGCACCTTCAAGCAAATGTCTCCATTCAGTAAATGCAGCCACAATGGCTAATAGTTTCTTATTTCCCATCATAATTTCTTTCTGAATCAGTCATTTGACAAGAGAAAAAAGCACATGGATGTAATAGCATCTTCTCTCCTATTCTCTGTGATAATTTTGCCCCTACTCCTGTATCTGAAGCATCTGCCTCAAGGATAAAAGGAAGTTCTGGGTTGGGATATATTAATATGGGATCTGTAGTAAACTTTGTCTTAAGCAGAGAAAAGGCCCCTTCAACTTCTGGAGACCAATGAAAAGATGATCCTTTCTTGGTTAGTTGAGTAATTGGTGTCACAATCTTGGAAAAGTTTTTAATGAAATGTCTATAGAAGTTGGCAAACCCTACAAACCTTTGTACCTCTTTTACATTTCTTGGAGCTGGCCAATCTACTATAGCCTGGACCTTGCTAGGGTCCATTCTCAAACCTTGAGGTGAGATGATATGGCCCAAGAACTGAATCTGTGTCTGGTGGAATTCACACTTCTCCAACTTAATGTACAAACAGTGTCTGCGAAGACATTCCAGTACAGTTCGAACTTGGTGTTGGTGCTCCTCTTGGGAATTTTAGAAAATTAGTATGTCATTGTGATAAATGACAACAAATTGATCAATTAAATTTTTAAAAACATCATTCATGAAATGTTGGAATGTAGCAGGAGCATTGCACAGTCCAAATGGCATCACTAGATGTTCAAATGTCCATGTTTACACCGAAAGGCAGTCTTCCATTCTTCGCCAGATGCAATGCTCCTCGTAGATCTAATTTGGAAAAAATTCTTGCTGAGCAAAGCCTCTCCAGTAATTCTGAAATAAGTGGGAGCGGGTAACGGTTCTTGATTGTAACTTTATTCAATGCTCTATAGTCAATACATGGTCATAATGAACCATCCTTTATCTTCACAAAGAAAATAGGTGCACCTGCTGGAAATGTGGAAGGACGAATCCAATTATTTGCAGCCAACCAAGGAATTCCCAGAATAATAGGAAACTGGGGAGAAGAGATCAGTAAGAAAGTCAGAGACTCATGATGGTTTGGCTCAATTACGAGGGTTCAGCGGTTCGGTTTCATGAGTAACTGGACCAGAGTTCAAAGGAGAACCATCCACAGTTTCCATTAGCACTGGATGCTGTTTCTCTCTAAATTCAATCTTATTTCTCTTAGCAATCATAATGTCCATAAAATTGCCATTCGCACCAGAGTCCACCATTGCTGTACTGGAAATCCAGTGTGCACCGATCTGGAATCGAATTGGAATTCTGAATTGTCAGTAATTATTTCCCTTATTCTTCTCAGTTGATGCTAAAGAGGAGACACATGGAATAATTGCATTCACATGCTGATTAATGTCAGAAATAACAGACTCCTGATCTGAAAAGTCTGCATCTGCTAAGCTAGCCACTGTCTTCTGAGGTCTTCTAGGACAATTTGACATAATGTCCTGGTTTACCACAATAAAGGCACAAGTTCTCTTGACGTCGTTGCTCCCTTCTCTCATTGGAACTTCATATGTTAAGTGTGTTTACTTACATTGGTTGAGACTCAAATTCCTTAGTGGATTTTACCTCAGAATTCCCATAATAGTTTGAAGTTCTGGGTTCTCGATAACTGGGATATGTCCAGCTTAAGGCCTTCCTTTCCTGTCATCTCTCAATCAGTCGAGCATCAATTTGAATGCATGTTGCGCTGACGGTCTGTTCACAAACTCACAGAACTAGTAGGCGGAGGTCTTCACCTTTAGCAGCCGCCTTTCCCATAGAGCTTTATACGCTCACCGGTACTCAGATGCCCCCAGGACTTAACTCCAGATGTAGTGTAAGTTTGTAATACAAAACCATAGCGGCAGGTCAGGAGGCAGCGTAGATGGCAGCGGATGGTCAGACAAAAGAAGAGGTCAGAGGTCACTAGCAAGCAGAATAATCAGGTAAAATGCCAAAGGTCGGGGTCACTAGCAATACAGCGGGGTCCAAGGTACAGGCAAACGAATCGGGGGTCACAGGCAAGCAGGCAAGGTCCAAGGTACAGGCAGGGGTCAGACACAGAAGTTCAATCCAGAAGGTATACACCAAACAGAACAGGAGCAGGTTAGCAGACAGGGAACTGGAAGCTATAACCGGCAGTGAGGCTCAGACCTCACTGCCTTAAATAGTACTAAGAGCCAATCAGGACAGAGGAGAACAGGGCTGACAATCAGTCTCAGGAGGCTGCTAATTAATACTAGCTAGAATAGCATAGGTAATAACATAAACCAGGAAGCATGTATAAAAATATAAATGAACCAGTTTAAATCATATGAGAGCTTCCCCTGGAGTTGGAGGATGTCCCTACACCCTCCTACATCTATGCCACAAGGATAATCCCAAAGAATAAATACAGAGCATAGAAACTAGAGCACGCGCCCAGCTGCTAGATCACGCCAGGATGTGGAGTACCGCCGCGGCTCGTGACAATACAATGGTTAATGAAAGGCTCAAGTTCAGTTGGTGCCTCTGCTCGGGTTAATTAATCTTTAATGGGCTCAGAAAGTACCTTACGGTAGACAGACAGCTGCGCCTCAGAATTCCAAGTAGTGTCAAGAACCCATCTTCGAAAATCTGCAGTATATTCCACAACTGAGCGTCTCCCCTGATGTAATTGCAATATTGTTTTTTCAGCAGTATCTTTCCGATTCGGATCATCAAAGGTTTGTTTCATTACTTTGAGGAAGTCATCAAATTTCTCTAATATAGGACTAGAAGTTTCGATATAAGGAGAAGCCCATGCAAGGGCAATGTCCTTAAGTACCAAAAGCATACACTGCACCTTTGACTTTTCAGACTGGAAATGAGACTCATACAGTTGGAAATGCAGGTGGCATTGATTGATAAATCCACAAAATTTTAAGGGTCCCCTCTAAACCGAGGTGGTGGGAGAGTCAGAGCAGCAGGGGATGGTGCTGTTACAGGCACTTGTGGTGACCCTTTCTCCAACTCTAAGATACATTTCTCATGTTGAGACAGTCTGATTAGAAATTCCTGGAAGCCACTCTGTGTGTCACAAACTTTTTGTGAGACAACTTGAATTTCTAGCTTAACCTGTGATTCGAGAGCCAAAAAACTGTCCTTCAGGAATTTCAGCTCCGACAGGCATTCAATTAGCAGGGTGGTTAAACTTGCCACGCGCCGCTTAACAGGTATAACTTGATCGGGATCCATTTTAAGACTTAAGTATCCTTTAATGATACTGGTGGTATTATCTGAAGCCCAATAGCCAAGTAGATATCCAGAGAGTAGTCAGACGTTTGCCGGGTTGGTACACAAGCAGGTAGTCAGAAGTTTGCCGGGTCGCATGAGGGTAGTCAGATGTTTGCCGGGTTGGTACACAAGAGGGTAGTCAGATGTTTTCCGGGTTGGTACACAAGCAGGTAGTCACAAATGCAAGGTAGAGTAGCAGGAGCTGAGCAAGCAGAATACTCAAGCACATGTCTAAATCAGGAAGTGCCATTTATAGGCCCAAACAGGAAACAGGATCCAAGATGGTTTCTTTTCGATACCAAACTGGCCATCTTGGATAAGGGCAAGTTTGCAAATACAGAGACCTCTAGTGGTCGGAGGTGCAAATGTCAAAGTAATTCCTTACACCTATTGGGGAACACCTGGCTAAGAATTCAAATATAAGTATTATTTATATATTTGTAATTGATATATAGGAGATTGATAGCACTCTAATCTTTACATGTTCTTTATTTTTATATTAAAATACTGATTTGATTTGTTGACCTATTGTCAATGTCGACGATTTGTTGATGTCGACATTTTATTTGTCGGCATATTGTCCATGTTGCCATTTTAGTTGTCACCATTGTGATTGCATGTTGTACCTGTTGGTATTTTTGATGTGAACATTTTGACATTTACTGCATGCCAATAGTTTGGTTGTCACCATTGTGACTGGTAGACATATTGTACTTGTCAATATTTTGCATTTCAACATTGTGTCGAAGTCACCGTTATGGCCATGTGGCCATATTACTTGTCAACATATTTCATGTGGACATTTTTATTGCGTCGACAATATGGTTGTGTACATATCATCCATTTAGACATCATAGTGTCAACATTTTTATCATCACAATTCTAACTGTCACCAGATCGTACCCAACTCAGATCAACCAAATAGTGCAAAGAATTTCACTGATGTTCCTGAGAGTTTTATTTCAGTGGGGAAAAAAATCATCTATTTCAGGCACATGGGTTTTTTCTATTGTTGGTAATTGCAATTTGGAGCTAACAATACATAAGAAGTTGCATTTTAAAAATTAGTTTCATACGTTTCAGTTTGAATCTGGGTGTACTTGAAGTACTGTATATAAAAAAACACAACGGACTGCAGTATATGCACATGTATATGTACAATACATTAGATTGCATTAAAAAAATGTAACAAAATAAAAGAAGAACTTTTAACAGTATAATCATTTCTAGCAGTAGTTGTTTTCAAATATGTATTATTTACATGAAATAGAGCCTACTTAAATAAAGGTGCTTTTAATGAGTACTGTACATAAAATGTAATTTTATAGTCTATCTTAGTTTCATACAAATGTTCTGTGCTAGCTAATGGTAATCATACATGTTCTTTTTAATTCAAACATTTTAAAGGTTGTTGTATTTGTCTTTTGTAAGCATTATTGATAGGCTTACTTAGAACAGATTGTTTGTAAGGTCCCTGCCCCTTACATCTGTAAATCACAGATTCTGGATCCCTGTCTTGTCCAAAGACAATGACCCAAAGCCCAATCCCTCTGCAACTTTCTTGTTGGAGAATGGCATCAATTGGTTTGACATACCAACTGAGTAAGTTGGTATTCAGCAGATAAATTACACTAGTGCACTGCATTTACCGTACTATAAAACACTTCATATGCTTGTGTTTTATGCCAAATAACTGTTTATGTGATTTTTTTCAGTGTTATTATAGGTTGTCTGATTTTTACCCAAATAAATCTGGGCATTAATGAAAACACATATTCAGAAGTATAAAAACAAAGGATAGCTGCTTGTGTGATACCCTGCTAAGGCAGAGTATCACACTCCTGTCCTGCAGTGCAGAAGTTCTTGCTGATGGCGGCTAGCTTTGATAAACCCTAATAAATACAAAGGAGGAGTACCTGGCGCTTATGATACTAAGGGCTAGATTTACTATACTGCGGGTTTGAAAAAGTGGAGATGTCTATAGCAACCAATCAGATTCTAGCTGTCATTTTGTAGAATGTATTAAATAAATTAAAGCTAGAATCCGATTGGTTGCTATAGGCAACATCTCCACTTTTTCAAACCCGCAGTTTAGTAAATATACCCCTAAATGTTCTCTTGAATTGTACATAAAAAGAGGGGTCAAAATCTCATGGTTCTGCTGATTAAAACATGAGGACTTTTCTTTGGTATGAAAATCTAAGACCATTTACTGCTATAAACGATAATCTTGTAGCATATTTTTAATCTACTGTGTGAAAGAAAAAGATTCAGTGATTGTGTAATATGTAAAACATTCATGTTATAAAAACTAAAGTGAAACACTTTGAGAGACAAAGTGAAATGTAAACAAAGCAACCAGTGACTAAAGAAATGAATGAAATTACTGAGCAGTGAGCTAAATCAATAAGCAAATGACAACATACAATTGTTGATAAATGTGTAACCAAACACCACATATATGAATATATGATGTAGCAAATACATGAGAACAAATATTAACGCTTTTCAAATAAGTGTGAAACTGCATTCAATAAGTGCAATAAGTTCACTGCTCAAAAAGAGAAAATACATAGATGCTGCAATGCAAATATATAAAACAAAGACCCAATAAAAGGGAAGCTGCTTCAGAGAAATTCTTTAATTGCTGACAAACATCATATAGTGCACACACCTAAATCCTAATCATATTGTTGGACATTAGTTAGTGTTGATTCCACTGAGAAGTGGAATTTTCTTAAGCTATTATTATAACAGCGCTGTAAGAGCATGGGACAATCTATTCTATTTTCATACTTTGCAAGACAACAAGGGCAACAATGTGCACTTAAGGTTTAGAATAAACTGGGTTATACTTCTTGACATAAGTTTGTGTGCAGCATTATAACAGAAATCCTTGCTTGAATTGACTGCTACAAGAGATTGTTACAGTAAGTTATAATGAGAGTTAAAACCACATTCTTAATTGCGATTTGATGTATTTCTGATTTATTAATATATTTGCATTATCTAGAGAAATTATTGATCTGAGCAAAGTTAATAATCTGTTTTAGAGAAATTATTGATCTGGGCAAAGCTAATAATCTGTTTTATGCGGACTTGAAATAATATATTATCCACCTTCATATTGAGGCTTTAGTGAATTTGACCCCATTTACAGACATGGCCGCATGTGGTTAATAAAAGCCAGCAACTATTCAGCATATTAAGTTCATTTTGTAGTTTACCAATAAACATTTTCCAATGCGATTATTGTGGTTCCAACGCACAAAGATATTTAATTCTAAAATATAGCAGAATTTACAGCAAGCCATTACGATGCATAAAAAGGTATAAAAATAACACAGGAAAATATAAAAACCGAATACATTACATTTTCGCTAGAACTTCAAATTGGCCCAGGTCCATGTAGTTTTGCAGTCAGGAAGGTAGAGAGAATAATGGGCTAGGGAAGCTTGCTTATATGCAGTTTCAGTTTACAAAAAAACATTGATAATGTCACTACGTACACAGATAACACTTAGAGAGGTCTTCATTGGTCCAGGGTTAACGATGTTCTAGTTGTCTGCTGGTCATAGGTCAGTTCATTTGATCTTCAACAAAGGGTGGGCGGCAACTTGCCCGAACTGTTGTCTACATGTGTTACCACCTAATAACCAGTTCAAACTGGCCCACCAAACAAAGTACTTTTGAGTATTACTCTCATATTGTTCATAACTTGCGACCACTAGATACGATTGCTACTCTGTCGAAACCAGGTTAATGCTGGTAAAATAAGCTTCAAAATGAGACTAAACTTTTTACCTTTTAGGGGACCTGAATCATTAATACCTTTACTATAGTTTTATCTATGTATAAATACTTTCTAAAACATTTTACTAATAAATAAATGTGGATTGGAACCTTAATAAATGTATGTTATTTACAAGTGTAAGTGCAAATGTAATTGTGTGTTATTAATCCGTGTGACTGCATCATAACACGTGGTGTACTAATCAGAATCGCACAGTAAAACAATATTAATTAATTTGGTTTACTTCATCCAATTATTTGACTTTCACAAGCATTTAACCTTTGTGCTTTTTTATTATAACATCTTTCTGGCGGAGTTAATTTTGCCTCTCTGCAATGGTGTGGTGGAAGTGAAGAAGAAATAATGCGCAAGAGTCTAATGCAGAAGCCGTACTATTACAAGGTACCACCTGACCTCTGTTTATCTGTCATACACTAACACCCTACTTATACCGGGGTGCCACATCTGTCTTGGCATCACAAACAGGATAAAGCAGAGACCAAAGCAAGCCAAGAAAGCCCAGATAATATGTATCACCAGCAGACAATGTAAGGCAACATGCAGAAAGAAACTTACCAACTGTGAAGGAAAATCCAGTTATGACTGCCACTAAATCAATCACTATGCCATACTAATTTGAGGTCACTTGGCTCCCAAGCTACTCAGGTGGTGTTTACAGTCCTGAGACTGGTTCCTTTAGTGAATTTCAGGCCAAAATGCAATCTATGTTCCGCATGTATCCATTAATTGAACAGTAAATAGCAGAGATCAACATCAGTCAATTGAAAGACTTGTACTTAGAGTAGTCAATTTGTGGCCTGCTGCACAGAAAGAGACTGCCGACTGTATATTTCAAAAACTAGCTATCATCTACTAAAACCGCATCATAATTATGGATGCTCTTCTACAGCAGATACCAGGAGAGCCACTCCGCAAATTTGCGCTCAGTTTACTGGAGACGCTTGTCATTCAGGCCCGCAACCTCAATGATGTTCACCATGAGTATGAGACCCTGGTCAACCAGTTCAATTAAGGAGCCCACAGACATGCCGTGAAAACACAGCTGACATTCTCCTGCTACCTCTTTTTTAGAATTCAAAGAAATTGCTATTATAATAGTGGGGACCAGTCAAGTCCAATAAAGCTTTTTCCCTGAACTGCTGGGATATCAGGACAAAGTATACCTTTCAGAAGCAAATTCAAAAGGGGAGATGAACACCCTTGTACCGAAGGAAGCAGCCATTCAAGATGTGCAAACTCACGTGTCCGATCGAAGGTATGTGGTAAAGTAACTAGTTGCCGAGTTGACTCCGGGCCTAAAGGAGTTATGCCAAAAATTACTAAGTCTCAAGAAGCAGCAGGCACAGGAACAAGAACAAACAAAATGACATTTTGAGAGAAGGCAGCAAAATTATGCTTGGCAGGAGCTGCCACAAACACTGGTAAACACTACTCTGAACAGTTTGATTCATAAGGGCGACCTAACTGCCAACATTGTAATAGTAGTGGTCATGTTGAGCGTACATTCAGACAACTGGAGCCTTTAAACTTTGAGACCCCAAGGCCAAGGACAGACTTTTTGGAGGATCACCACCAATAGGTCTGCTCCCAGGATAGTCTTGGCCTTAATACGTAGGGAGATGCCCCACTATAAAATTCAGATTAATGAGATTTCCATATCAACCCCACTTGATACGGGCACATAAGTCACCAACTAGCAAGTTCAAGTAGAAATGTAGCATACTGGGGTACACTTACTTGCCCATAATGGACTATACATCACGTACCAAGACTATTGGGAAGCTGAACTAAAAGTTGGCCAAGCAGTGTTACCGAAACAAAACTGTATCATTACTGATGTTAAAGATGAAAATGTGCCTCCGATAATAGTTGGAATGAATGTTCTACGGAACAGTCCGGAAGATCTGCAGTTTTTTAGAGAGTGATGGAATATTGTCTGGGTCACAAGGATTTTGAAATGGTGCTCCTGTATCTCGATGACATCATAATTTTCTCCAGAACATACCAAGACCACTTGAAGCACTTGGGAGAAGTGTTCAAGCACCTTGCCAAGTATTGGCATGTCCTGAAAACAGTGAAGGTAAGTAGATTCCTTGGATTCATAGAATATTACAGGAGATTTGTGGAGAACTTTGCAAAGGTAGCTGCCCCTTTGCATTAACTGTTGCATGGAGAGCCTGGGAAATGGTAGCGAAAGAATGCTTCCATAAAGTGGACAGAGCACCATCGAGTCTCATTTGAGCAGACAAAGACTCTTCTATTGAAGCCTCATAATTAGTTTACCCTACTACGAGAAACCTTTCCATGTGTATACTGATTTCAGTAGAAGAAGCTTAGGAGCAATTTTAATGCAAGTCCAGGAAGGACATGAAAGAGTAATTGCTTATGGCCATAGAGGCCTCAGAAAGACTGAGAGAAATGATGAAAATTACAGTGACTTTAAGTTGGATCTCTTGGCGTTGGTGTAGGCTATCACAGAAAAATGCAAAGACAAACTGCCACTTCTTTTTGTAGTCTTCACAGATAATAATGTGTTGGCACACCTGCATTGACGCACCTCAATTTCTCGATGAGCAGTCTGACTTCTTAGCCTCTGTATTTGTCTCAGGACAACTGCGCACCACTGGTGCACCCCCCAGATGCAGAGATATGAGGCTTACAGGCCCATAAACACTCCATTTGAAGCCTTATCACACTACTGACAATGTGGAAGCTGCCATTATATAATGGGGAAGCACTCCACTATTCACCCCACGGAGTGATCCTGCTACACCAGCCACCAAGCACCAAGGCGGGAAACTTGGTCGCTTGCCAAAACTGAGTCCCTGTTAAGGGAGCTCTTCACTGTTCTCAAACAGTATCTTGTCTCACATTTACACTTACCTACAAGCTTCCTACATGGCAGTCCTTTTTTTTTTTTTTAACAAATGTTTATTGACGGACAGATAATATTCACAGTGAGAATCAAATACATTTTACATCATGTAGAGTGCATTAGTTATTATCATTATTATTATTAGTCACAAAATTTCCGCAGCGCCGTACAGAAAACAGACAGTGGACCATACAGGGTAGTACAATACAGAACAGTAAACAAAGATACCAGTACTTCAAAAGCTCCTAACTACATAGTGGAGTTGGAGGAGAAGAAAAAGGTAGAGAGACAGGAGGGAAGAAGGCCCTGCTCATAAAAGCTTACATCCTAAAGGCAGGGAAACAGACGGAGGCACAATAGGGACAATTAGCCTGAGAGGACAGAAATCAGATTATTTCTGTCATCTCCGTAAACCGGAGAGGACAGAAATCAGATTTTTTTAAAGGTATGGAAAAAGGGCGACTTGTGGTTTTCTTGAATTAAGAAAGAAACAGAGCAACAAAAGGAAGAGAGAAAGAGAGGAGTAAAGAAGTAGGAAATAAGAAAATAGATAGGAGGGTGGTGTGGCAGGAACCACCCCGGGGATAAGAGGGGTAGGAAGTAGGATTGAAGGGGGAAGGGGTGGATGAGAGGAGGGTGGGACCTAAGTAAAAGGGGAGTGGTACTGGAAGTAGGACATCCAGGGACCCCAGACTTTGTTAAAGGTTTTGGAGGAGTTACGTATAATACTGGTCATGTACTCCATACGGTGAGTTTGTCATATTTTGTCACAGCGGTGAGGGAGGGGGGAACAACCTGCCTCCACTCAATGGTGATGTGACATGTGGCAGCAGAAATAATGTGGCGAGCTAGTTTATATTAATGTTTAGTGGCTGAGGGGAACCCAAGGGGTAGAAGAAAAAATTTCGGATCAATGGGAAGGTAAATTTGAATCACAGATTCTATCAGAGATTTAACCTCATGCCAAAAAAGGATCAATTTTGGGCAGTCCCACTATATGTGTAGAAATGAGCTAACACCAAAGCATAAATGCCAACATCTGTCAGAGGATTCGGGTAATATCTTATGGAGGCGGGTAGGGGCATAGTACCAGCGAAAGAGGAGTTTATATATGTGTTCTTTTATTCAAACACAAATTGAGCAAGAGGTGGCATTGTCCCATATTTTCGACCAATCCTCGTCAAGGGGGTAGCTCAGGTCCCGCTCCCATGCTATTTTGTGAGGGTCACGAGGAGGAGTAGAAGGGGAGGTCAGTTTAGATAGTGAAGATGACACCTGGCATTGATGTTCAGCGTAGACACAATGTCTCAATGGTAGTGAGTGGACGAGAGGTAAAACGAGATTTGACGGTAGAGTGGAGGTTGCAAATTTGTAAGTATTGCTAAAACTTCTGTATAGGCAGACCAAATTTCATTTGGATAGTGGCAAATTGGAGGAATAATGCGCTGCGAGTGATGTTGTTTAAGAACCGTATCCCTCGGGTGCGCCAGGGAGAGAACGAGGAGTGGAGCAGTCCTGGAGGGAACTCAGGATAGTTGAAAAGGGGGACTAATGGGGAGGGATGTGGGAAGAAACCATGCAGTCTGGAGGATGAATCCCATATAGCCAGAGAGAGGGAGACTGTGGGATGAGTCAGGGCTTTTTGGGGGCGACGTGCCCTTGGGAGCCATAGAAGCGAAGCAGGTGTGAACAGCCCCAGACTCTCAGCCTTGAGAGTCACCCAAACTCTAACAGATGTAGGACCATTCCATAAGACACATTGAGCGAGTTGGGCAGAAAGGTAGTATCTATTGAACTCCAGGATGACCAGTTAGGGGTAGGGGTTGGAGTAAGGGTTAGAACTTCAGGTTAAGACCCCTATCCCTACTCCTAACCCTACCTCTAACTGGTAATGTAAAGCTAATACTTACCTGGTTCTGTGCGTTCCCGCTCGAAATTCGGAACTGTAAGTGACGTCATTTACAACAGTCACGATCTCCTGTCTTCGGATTTAATCTCTGTCTTTTTACTAGTAAGTAGTTATTTTTTCTTCGTCGCTCTGCTCAGTATAGGAATAATTGTGGAGGATTAAAGAGTGTCAGTGTTTACAGCACCAATCACTCGATTACCACCGACAAGTGCGGATCCGGAGTACATGAAGGCAGAGTGTCTGCACTCTGTCTGCCCCACAGTCCATGCCTCAACCATTGTCATTAACTGCTGTTAATGGTAATCGTGTCACCGATGGTTCTGTCACCAGCATTACCGGCCCTGTGTGGCTGCAGATAGGAGTTCTACACTCAGAGTGGATTAGGTTCCTGATTATACCCCAATCTATAAATCCCATCATCCTGGGGTTACCTTGGTTGAGAACCCATTCCCTGCAGTTCAATTGGCATAATGCTCAAGTCACCTCCTGGGGACCTCTCTGTAGCAAGCATTGCCTCTCTCCAGTACTTTGAAATCCGGGTACCATGCCTCACCCTCTTTTCTAAACTGGCTCTTTCTGACCCTTACTCCTCCTTCTGCAATGTATTCAGCAAGGCCGCCTAAGAGAAGCTTAAAATACCCCTAGTCCCTGTCGGAGACACAAGCCATGTCCTAAAACATCTCTAAAAACCTACAGCAGGGATTCATTCAATAATAATCTGCTACAGCGGGAGCATTAAGAAGAAAGATGGTTCTTTGACCCTGCATTGATTTTTGCCAATTAAATGCTATCATGGTTAAGAACTGCTATTCGCTACCCCTCATTTCAGAGTTGTTTGACCAAATCCAGGCAGCAAAGATCTTCACCAAACTTGACTAAAGGGGCGCATATAACTTCATTCGCATCCCTCAAGATGATGAGTGGAAAACTATGGGAAATAGTAACGGCGCTGGAAGAGTAATAACTCCCAAGTAAAATAAATATAAATGCAAATTTAATAAATCACAAATGACAAATACAAAAAATATATAAAAAAATATCTCAACACAGATCAGATGATTGATGACGCAATCCCTCAATATTTGCTATACTTGAGGAATAAAGAGTATAGTATAAGCATAAACTTCTGGATCCAGATGGTAAAAATATATATACACACACGGACTGTCCAGAAAGGCACATATGCCAAGATCCCAATCACGGGGAATAGGCACAATATTCCTGAAGGGTTAAATATAGGCAATTCCTACTAGGCAGATGACAAGAAGGTAGTGAAGCTTGTCCACACAGTAGGTATAGGTATTAGAAAGTTCCTCCGGCAGAAATAAATAAATAATGCGGCTCCTTACCAGGTCTGTTGGATGTCCTTGGACCCCTCAAGGGGTAGAGCGACTAAGTCCACTAGGTGTGAGTTTTGTACGGAGTAATCCGCTGTGTAGACAAAGTATACTCACTGGTCACCTCCGTGGGAACTTTTCTCTGGCTGTACGTTCACGCAGGTGCACCTGCTAACTCCGTCGGGTCGGAACTGAGTGTAAGATGGAAAGTTCCTACTGTCAGCATTCCTAGCTTCACTAGAAATTACAATCCGGACACTAGTGCCACATCATTGGATTCCTGCTGACGCGTTTCGTCTCCTGGATGGGATGAGTGGAAAGCTGCCTTCAATACACGGGATGGTCATTATGAATACTCGGTGATGCCCTTCAGTTTGTGTCGTTTTTTAGGAATTCATCAATGAGATTTTCCTAGACTTACTTTATCATTCCGTGGTGGTTTACCTTGACGACATCTTAATCTTCTCCCGGGACTTGTCCTTCCACCGAACATGTTAAAGATGGGCTCTCGATTATGGCTAAACCATTTTTAATGCAAGCTTGAGAAATGTCTCTTTGAGTGCACCTAAGTGCCCTTCCTAGGTTACCTAGAGTCTGGCTTTGGGCTGCAGATGGAGATGGAAAAAGTTGAGGCAATACTCAAATGGCCTCTACCTACAAGTCTGAAAGCCATCCAACAATTTAATGGCTTTACCAACTACTACAGCCAGTTCATTATAGACCAATTCACTTCTCACACAGGAAAAAGGGCTCAAGCCAGAGTCTGGCCTCCTGACACCATCAATGCCTTCAATTCCTTGAAGAAAGCCTTCACCACAGCCCCGATGGTAGTACAGCCTGACCAGCACAAGCCCTTTTTTCTGGAAGTAGATGCTTCCTCAGTGGGAATTTGAGCTATTCTATCTCAAAAAAGATATTCTGGTACCCATATTCCATATGGATTCTTCTCTAAAACGTTTTTTCTCCCAGCGAGAGGAATTACGGCATTGGGGACAAGGAACTTCTAGCGACCAAACCTGTTCTGGAGGTCACAAGAACCTCAATTAACTGCAAACTGCACAGTGCCTTAACCCTCACCAGTCCTGTTGGTCCTTATCCTTTTCTTGGTTCCGATTACTCCAAACCTTTCATCTGGGCTCCAAGAATTCAAAGGCTAACATTCTCTCTAGACATTTTGATAATTCCAATAATCCCCCCCACACCCAGGGTTATTATAAAACCACCAACATTGTGGCTTGAACAAGTGAAGATACCACCTGTTGGTCGCTCTTTCTTGGCTCCTCACCTCCACAGTACAATCCTACAATTGGCACATAACTCCAAATTTGCAGGACATGCCGGTACCAAGAAGACCATATTGCTTCCTTTTGCATTATTACTGGTTGCCAGGGCCGCTGAGAGGAGGGGGGGAGCGGGTACTAATTACCCGGGCCCGGCATGTCAGGGGGCCTGGCCCGGGCCCTTGCGCTGCTGATTTCTTTTTAAAAAAAAATAAAAAAAATTCAAAACGTTTTTTTTTCCTTTTCTTTCTTTTTTGCGGCGGGGGGGATGCTCGGTCGTTGGTGGGGGGAGCAGGCTAGTTTAAAAAAAGAAAAAACATACTCTACTGATCGCGGAGCCGGCATCCCTCCTCTCTGCTGCTCTGTGCTCTATTCAGACTGTCTGAATGCCGGGTGTGATGTCATCATGTCATGCCCAGCATTCAGTCAGTCTGGAGCAATGGAGCACAGAGCAGCAGAGAAGACCAAGAAAGGAGAAAAGGTAAGTGAAGGGAGGAAAACGAGGGGGGCACAGAGGGGTTAAAAAACGGGGGAGGGGGGCAGCATGTCAGAGGGGTTAAAAAATGAGGGGGGCATAGAGGGGATAAAAAACGGGGGAGCAGCATGTCAGAGGGGTTAAAAACTGAGGGGTAGCACAGAGGGGTTAAAAAACGGAAAAGCAGCATGTCAGAGGGGTTAAAAAATGAGGGGGGCACAGAGGAGTTAAAGACAGGGAGGCAGCATGACAGAGGGGTTAAAAAATGAGGGGGCCACAGAGGGGTTAAAAAACGGGGCAGCATGGCACAGTGGGGTTAATAAACAGGGGTCAGCATGGGACAGTGGGGTTAAAAAATAGTGGACAGAATGGCACAGTGGGGTTAAAAAGGGGGGAGGCATGGCACAGTGGGATTGAAAAAGGGGGGGGAGCAGCATAGTATAGTGTGATGAAGGGGAGCCAGATGAAGGGGGCAAAAGCAGCATGGAGGGCGCAGTGTGATCATAAGGCATGGTGATGATGAAGGGGCACATTATTGTAATATTGGAGCTGGAGAAAGGCCTAATTATTAATCGTGGATGGTATTGATTTAACGCCAGGGTTGTTTGGAATTATCTAAATGTAGCTCTTTTTTTCCAAATAGGGCCCCCAGCATTCCAGGATCCAGACAAGCCTCAACTAGAGAAACATGCAGCAACAGGTGGTGAAAGTGAGAAGAACAGGTAGGAGAGAGCAGGACAGTATGTGAAATGTTGTGATTCTAGTAGGGACAATGTCAATTTTTGGTGAGTGTTGTGCCCAATGTAAGGTGGAGGCCAAGACTGAACTCTTTGTGTACACACTGCATTTTTTCTATACTACATTTTGGTGCTAGATGTCCTGAAAGTCAGGAGTGCTTGGACATATGTGACGCTCGGGTGAATTGAGAGCCTAGTGATTTTGATGTGTTAGCCACACCCCAATGGCGCATTTTGCCACACCCCCAAATGCATGACCACACATGCATTTTTTTTTTACTATACTCAACTATGAGGGGGGCCCCATGAATTTATTGTATCGGGGCCCTGAAATCCTCTTGGCAGCCCCGCTTGTTGCCCATTCTTAACTCAGCCATACTCAAATTTCAATTTCAAGCTTGTAACATCTACACCCGGCACAAGACCCCTCGACAATCTCCTTCTGGTCTTCTTCTCCCTCTCTCTGTGCCAGATTCCCCCTGGTCCAGTATATCTATGGACTTTATCACAGAACTATCTGTGAGTCAGGGAAACAACACCATCTGGATTGTGGTGGACTATTTCACAAAAATGGTATACTTTATTCCTTTGAAGGGACTACTATCTGCATCCGAATTTTCTTCTCTGTTTATTAAAAACTTCTTTCGTCTCCCCTCGTGAGATCATCTCAGACAGTGTGCAGTTCGTTGCCAAGTTCTGTAGAAGCTTGGGAATTGTTACACTCGGGGGTACACTCAGTCTAGAGTTGTGCAGGCCTAGCAAGGCGCGGAGTCTAACAGCCCCCTGGTCTTCACCAAGTACCACTGCAAGGTGGGATGGGCTAGGCTGCAAAGGGACTGCAGGTCGCGGCCCCTGGTTTGGCCCCTAGACGTGAGCGGGACAGGTGAATGTGACAATGTGAATAGAAATCAGAGGTACTTTGAGGGGTGCGATGCAAAATCACTGCTCAGATGACAGATGGCACACTGGACTGAGCAGGAGAGTAGTCTGGTCACAAGCCGGGTTCGGTACATGGGTCAGATGCCAGCGTTACACAGGACTGAGCAGGAGAGTAGTCTGGTCACAAGCTGGGTTCGGTACACAGGTCAGATGGCAGCGGTACACAGGGAAATCCACGGGAGCAACTAACAAGGAAACCAAGTCTGGTACACGGGATAAACAGCCAAGAGTGAGATGCTGGAACACACATGCACAGAGTCAGGAGGACTAACCTGTTGATCTGACACAGATGGACGTGAGATCCTCCTTTTTATTTGAAATCCCCGCTGAGAAGTCACGTGATCCTCTTCACTGCGAACCCGGAAGTACGGTTGACATCGTTGGATCACGGGCAGGTAAGAGCTCTTACAGGGATAAACCTGAAATTCTCTTTGGGACACCATCCACAGACCAAGAGCCAAACCGAGTGGGTCAATCAAGACTTGGAATTATTCCTTGACTACTACTGTTCTGAGCACCAATCCTCTTGGAGTGATCTCTTCCCCTGGACAGAATTCGCCCATAACAACCACCTCCATAAGTTTACAGGTATGCTGGTATTTCGCCATTCTTCACAGTTTTTGGTAAACATTTGCTCCTACCTACTTTCACTCCTATTTCTGACTCTTCGGTCTTTGCTGTAGATGTGGTGACACATGTTTTTTCTTGTATCTGGACTCAGACTCAAACCAGACTCTCCAGGACTTCCCTGCGGTATAAACAGTCTGCCGATCAGCGACCTAGGTATCTTCCTGTGCTGTCTACTTGGAACCTGAAACTCCATGTACCTTCCATGAAACTGGCTCCATTCTTCATTGGTCTCATTCACATCACCCAGGACATTAATCCAGTCTCCTATAAACTACAGTTACCCCTTCACCCAAATTCCATAACTTCTTCCATCTCTCCTTATTAAAACCCCTAGTCCTTAATGAGTTCTTCAAGGAACCCTCTGGGCTATCTTCTATCAAGATTGTTTCTGGAGATAAATATGAAATGAAACATATCTTGGACTCTTGAAACTCCCAAGGAAAGGTTCAGTATCTGGTTCATTGGAAAGGTCACAAAGAGATCCTGGGTTTATGAAGAAGATCTCCATGCTTCTTGTCTCTTGGTTAGATTAAAAGAAAAATTCATAGAAAGAGGCGCTTGAGGCTCTCTTCCGATGAGTAGGAAGGGAGGGAGTACTGTCAGACTCCATCTCTGCACTCCACCCACTGCTCAGGGATAGCTGCCTTCTGTCCCTGGCCCGGCTGGCCCAGGAACCTTCACGAATGAGTGCCCCATTGCCAGACAATAGGATGTGATTCTCCTGTCCTCGGTGGCAGTTAATGATATCCCTGACCACTGGGTCTGTAATTGAGATCCCTATATAAGGAGTACTCTGGCACCATTAGGGTGCTAAAGTATTGGAAATTAAAGCTCATCGAACCCTCAGAGGCCTCCACTTTCTCCTCGTTATCCTCCTGGAAAGGGCCCCCAAACGCGGAGTGGTCCATCACTTGATTATCTTTTATTGCAATCATTGGCTTTTAGACTACGAAACCCTTTTTGTTATCCACTTGCTTATTCAATGCTTTGCTGCTCTTCACTACCCGATTAGATGGCTTACATTTAGAATTTGCATAGTTTATATGTTATAATTTCTGGGTTTCTAACCATTTAAGGACATTAGGCCTCTCCTTGACCATTTATATGTTTTGACTCTGTGCAAGTTTATTTAACTCCCCTTAAAAAAATAGTTTTAGCTCTTTTTGTACATGTGAAATTCCTGTCTTTTGCTCTTTATGTGATTATTTGCCTGTTAGATTTTCTTGGGGTGGTTGCTTTGCAGGATACCAGGAGATAGGATGTTTTGTTCTCATATGATTCTCTGAGATCTCGGACTCTCACACTCTCCCTAAAGGTCTACAACTGATATGTTCATACTTCTTAAGAGAGGCACTTTGTTCCCTGGATAGATTATTTCTTTCTTTGCTCCCCCTGGTGGCCTTGCACAGCAGAGACACCTGCACCCCTTTCCATTATCAATAAGATCTGGTAAGTCTACCACATGGATATTATTTCTAGCATCATATATATAACACTCCAACTAATGTGGCCATTAGAATGAGTAATACGAGGCCTCTCCTCCATTACATGATTAACCTATTCTCTCTAATCTTTTTGTAACAGCAGTGACTTCCACCTTTTCCTCTACCCCTTTTTCTCTTTTTAGATTTCACCCCCTCTTATTACCAGTGGCAGTCAATACTGTGACGACTGAAAATCCAACAACAGTTACAGCGAAATTAATATGTCGATTGCTGTAATTCCAACATCAGGGAAATCCAGACTTTATGCAAAAGTGACAGAGAAGAATTTCCAGGAAGGCTGCTTTAATCCGCGACAGGAGAACATGTCGGCACTTACAGTCCTGTCACTTAAAATGGTGACAGTTACATATTAAGGGGACAATGCGAGGACCCAACGGCTCTACAATGTTTTTTAACAAGGGTTGGACATAATACAGACGCCGGGTCCTCGCATTGCCCCCTTAATAGCAGCAATGTAACTGGCGCCATTTTAAGTGACAGCATGTTCTCCTGTCATGGATTATAGCAGCCTTGCCAAAATTCTTCTCTGTCACTTTTGCATGAAGTCTGGATTTCCTAGATGCCAGAATTACAGCAAACGACATGTTACTGTCGCTGTAACTGTTGTAAGAATGTCCATCATCGGCAACTAGTACCACACCCTTTATTACTTCCTGATTATCACAATGCTTAAAGTTTTATGTATTGCAAATGTATGGAAGAATCCAGTGACATGTCCATTTTAAGAGGTATTTTGTATTTTGAATTAACCCTCCCCCCTTTCTCTTTCCTGTATCCTCCCCCTGGTTTTTTCTGTTTATAAAATATTTGAAAACTAAAAAAAAAAAAAAGTCATATATTCATTTATTCGTCATACACTTTGTTGAAGGTTATGTGAAATTAGCGAAATAATTATTTGCCATTTTATTCTTGTTGTAACATTTTAATCAAATAATTATGTTTTAAAAATCTGAGTGTGGTTCACCATGATCACATCAAGTTGTGCACTTCGCAATCAAGAGAAGACTCAGAGGAGAGAAGGTTCACCCATGGCAGAGGGCGTCTCCATTACTAAATCATCAAAATCCTTTTGACCTTGTAATACCCAGGTTTTGGCCTGTTGTATCTGACTTATTGTGAAGTATGAATCGTCTTAAATTTAATTACTTTAAATTCTTCTACATGCTGTTATGACTCCTGTGTCAATTAGTTGCTATGTTGACAGGAAGGAGAAAGGGAGGGAATGGAAGGAAAAGGAAAGTGAAGGAAAGGGGAAGAGAAGTAAGGAAGACATTTTGACTGACAGAGTTGCAAAGGCACAAGGCTGAAGGTATGAGGGGCTTCTGCCTCCTTTTGCAGATACTATTATAACTTTATTAATGTAGAATGATATTTACTCACTGATTCAAGACCTAGCAAGGTGAGTTGAGGTGGTACCGATGCCCAGAAACCCCCCTAAGAGCATAACTAGGACAACTGAATTTTAGTTGATTTTTTGCAAAATGTGCAAAATAGATCATAGGGCGACCTGTGTTCTTTATATTGTCACAGAACTCATCAGTGACTTTTAATATCCTTATTATTTACAGTAGGGGTTACATTATCCTAAATATATAAAAAGGCCTTTTTTTCCCTATAAAGTTAATGATAGTTTCATGAAATTAGGCGTTTCTATTATGAATTTCTACACATTTTCTCTTTCATTTACTACAGACATTGAAAAGACAAAAAGGCAACTACAAGAACCAATTGCTGGGTTATACAGGAGCCTTACTTCAATTACTTTTCTTCCTTTCCAAGTTTATCTGAAAAGTCAGTTGTTGACAAAATATGGCACACAGATAATTCTAAAGCCTGCAACAAGATAAGACCTCTCATCATTTGGTTACACCCATCAGCCTCACTCCTTCTCATATGCGTTTGGTAGTTGCAGAGCAAAGAATTTTTTTTTTTCCCCTGTGACACATTGAAAAATGCCACCAAGATATTCAGACACCTTGAGAGGACGCCTACCATGGGTGCTTCTTTTATTGGAAACAATATTTATACTAGTTTTTTTGTTCCTTTTTCCGCAAGACTACAAATTCCAGGGAAGTCTTCAGTTGTATCCAGGTAAGATTGTGTTCTCATATTGTCTTAAAAGTAACTAAACAGCAGGAAGAAAGTGCGTTTGTATTTCTTAGTTTTATTAGAGTTTTTCATGTCTTGTTATGTTTTGAAAGTAGTAAGGTTCATTTTATGAGTACATAATTCTGTTGAGGCATCTATATATTTTTATGTTAAATTAGAAAACAGAAGTAAATTTGCCTTGTGTATCAATGCATTGTTATTTGCCATTCACATTTCCATTAAAGGCACATTTACTGAGGCATTACATGTTTTAAAAGGTTATGTTTGTACAGCCCTTTTTTCTGCATAAGACAAGGCATATTACCCTTGTCTGAGCATGTAGAGAATACGGTTATACTTGTATGGTTCGGTGAAGATTTATAGAAGAATTATGTGAATAAATATATATAATTTATATCTTTTTCCAGCTAAAGGGCTAGACTAAGTCCTGATCGGTAGTGATGACAGTCTCTTATGCATGCTATAACATGTGTTTACAATCACGAGCAACTGTAAAAATTTATTTTATTTTCAGTAGACATTGACAACATGCTAATAAATGTTATTCATGGAAAACAGTTTTTTAACAGTTTTATCATTAATGCCTATATTATTAACAGGTGACATTAATTCAATATTTGTTTTTCCTGTGTGTTCTTTGGCAAATTTATGATCCACATAGGTATTGGACGTATCCTGCAGCCTTTTGTGTAGTAGAGCACAACAGACCTGCCTCTAATTTTAGAAGCACACATATCTTGAGATCCGTGCCTTGATGAATTTTGGAGTGCGCAAAAAGCCTAAATCCGTGCTTATAATACTAAATGCGGGTTGCGCTCAGAATGCAAGCCTTGATGAATCAGGCCCCTCCTCTCACCTCCCTGTAACAGCTCATTCACCCCTCTCCCCTCCATAGCTAATGCAGCCACTAAAATCTCCAAGCTATTAAAATGTATTTATTTTTAATTCAGGTAATTTTGGGATATCTTATTCTGCTGAGGAAAGTCAGTTTTTCCCATTCATGTTTTTTTAAAAAAAGCATTTCAATGGGTGCAGAAAGCTCACTGAAAAGCATTGCCCATAGAAACTATTGGGAATAGCTCAGCCAATCACAAGCATTGTTTTCATTCTAGCGGCTTGTAATTCACTGAGCTGATAATGACCTCCAGCCCCATTGAAAAAAACAGGGATAGCACCAAAGCAACTAAATACTATTGCGGAATTGCTCTAGCGTTGTCTGGACTAGTAGTTCCACAATAGTATTTAATCTTTTTTGAAAAAAAATATTTAGTGCTGCGTTTTCCTATTTATTTCTATTGGGTTTTTGCGCCCATTGAAATGTATTGTCCATTGAAATAAGTGGGAAATCTTGTTTGTCTGAAACAAGTAAAATTATTATTAAGGATTTCCACTTCAATTTTTCAAATCACCCTTTAATAGATCGCCCCTGGTTTACACTTCACAATGCAAAACTCAATGATTTATATCATTGTGAGATGTATAAAGACATTTTTTTAGAAGTTTGAAAAAGTGGAGATTTACATGTTGATTTGCATTCAATAGTTTAGATGAATTGCAAGTCGCCAATAAATTAGTTGAAATGCAATTCGCCATGTAAATCACTAAAAAATAGGAGACTTGGTCAAAACTGACCTTTGATGGATCTCATCTTAGGGGCCTATTTATCATTGAGAGACCAATTTCAGCTGTAAGTACACACTGAAGAATGTTCCGACCAATGTGTTATCTACAAGGATTGTACCTACGACTGAAGGTTCGATCGCTCGGTCAATTTATGTGTACATACTATATACGTTTTAAACAATTTATGCACGACCATCCGTCCGGGCAGAGATTTTTGGCAGGCAAATCATTGCGATTCCATACACACTGAAACAATATATAGTTTGTCTGCAGCGATATGCCAAATAAATTTAAATAAAGGACTAAACATCACCGAAAACCCCCAGAAACTCAGATTCAGGAATAGGTAATACGTCATTGTCATTCATTCTTGTGTATAGCAGTGGTTCCCAAACTGTGCGCCGCGGCTCCCTGTGGTGCCTCAGCGATCTCACAGAGATGCCTCCGCCAGGGCTTGTGGTAAGCAAAGCAGGGAACTATTTGGTAATTATTTTGGCTTAGGGGTACCTTGAAAAAATTATGACAACCCCAAGGGTGCGTTGAACTGTGAAACTTTGGGATCCACTGGTGTATAGTGTACGTTCGTTCGCTACTGTACTTTAACAATTTTTTTTAATATATTGGGTACTGTTGAACTACAGTAAGCTCGTGGTCTTTTGCTACTTGTCAAGAAGACTGCAAGCACAGGTCCTGGAGGGAAAGTAGAAGAAAGAATCGGTCTTGTTGGACCAAACAGTGGTTCCAGAGGAGCGACTCCTTTTCTCATATGCCCCTGCTACAGGAAATACAGGGCAACAAACCTGATGATTTCAGGAATTTCCTGAGGATGAATGAGACCACATTACAGGAGCTGCTCCAACTAGTCACCACTCTCATCCAATAGGAGGACACCCATTCAAGGAAACTGATAGAAACTGGTTGCTACTCTGTGATTTTTGGCCACAGGAAGGACACTGGCAGATCTCAAATATGGCACAGGAATCTCACTGCAAGATCTGGGTTTGATCATACCTGAGACCTGTGATGCAATAGTTCAACTTCTGCATGGTCAGCATATGAAGGTTGGTAAAAGAAATATTCTGGGGTTTTTTTAATTAAAAAAATAAATAAAATATATATATATATATATATATATATATATATATATATATATATATATATATATATATATATATTTATTAAAATAGTAAGTATACAGATTATATACAAATGGTGCAATACAATAAAAACAATTAAGTGGTTCACAGCTGTTCATAGTGCAAAATGTCACTGTTTTCCATTGGGGATGGACTCCCTGTATACTCTTGCATACTTGTGCCCATAGGTGTGGAAGTCATGTAGAGTTGCGGGGTAAATGATTGTCTTCCCATAATTGGATGTTGCATGTGGAGTGGCCGAAATGTAAATGATGGTGCATGTCTGAAATGTCCTTGCTCCTGTGTGTTGTTGGATGTTGCTAAAACAGTGTCTGGTGGCAGATCCTCCCTGGCTGCCATACAAATTTACGCCATACACCAACCGTTCCATCTGTATGCGCATTAGTCTGCTAGCACTTCTCATTTTGCTTGCAAGCGTTGCTCTTAGCAGATCGAAGTCACCTTGTCGAGGTATTTGGAACAGCACTCTACAATTTAATCTGTTAGCACATCACTATGCTTGAGATCACATACTCTTTTTTTTTTTCCTCCTTTGACCACCTTGTGGCTGTGTTGGCACATCTATCATGTCCTGGCTGTCTAGTGTCAGCTGGCTGGCATGCATAGGTGTATCATGTGTGATAAAGTACGGCAAACACTGCACTGCTGAAACAATCTTGCTGTTTATTTGCGAAATGTCAGGATATCATAAACAGCATTTTTATAACAATTTCTCCCGAAACCCTACATCTGGCTATAGAGTAGTTCCCTCACTATTAACCAACCACTAACTGGCATCGGTGACCCAGCCCACAAATACAAACAGTGTTTTTATCCTCCACCCCAGCACTACAAATCAACCACAGCAAACAACACATCAATTACAAACACCTGTGTATTTATGTGCTGAAAGAGGAGACCAGGGAAAATGTTACCCTGTCTGTAGCCTGCTCCTGTAGACTAGCTGGGTTTTTGTACCTATTTCCCTATAGGAGAAGTATGACTTATAAGTCTCTTCGCCACACATTTTACTCTGCCATATCAGAGATTACTGTTTCAGATAGGACAACGGGCTGTGTAATGAAAACAAATTGTAAAGTAACGAGTATAACATTACATGCATGTGCCAATTTAACATTTAAACAATCTTTGTCTTTTAGTTTCCTGCAACGGTAGAGCAATGGCAAGTTATTGCAGAAGATTTTGAAAATCTTTAGAATTTTATAAACTGTTGTGGTGCTATTGATGGCAAACATGTATGAATGATGCCACCCTCAAACATAGATCCTATTATTACAACTATAAGGGATTCTTCAGCATTATTTAATAGCTATAGTGGATGCCAACTATGAATTCCTATTTGTGGACATTGGAAAAATGGGAAGGTGTCAGATGTTGGCACATCTGCTCTAGCAGACTCCTTTACATGAGAAACTTTGTTTTTATGGCAGATGAAGTGTTTGCGTTACACAATAATGTATTGAAACCTTACACACAATGCAATCTCTCAACAGAAAGAAAGAACTTTAATTATAGGTTGTCAAGTGCTAGGTGCATTGTGGAAAATGTGTTTAGTATTTTGAGCAACAGGTTCAGAATTTTTCATTCAGCTATAAATCTACGCCAAGACAAGTTGGACAAAGTAGTGATGGCTAGTTGTGTCCTACACAACTTTCTTAGACGTAAAAGCCACACTATGTGCAGTCTACATACCAATATGGACAACAATATAGAAGTAGCGGAAGTTGTTGTGTTGACACTAGAGTCAGTATTATCAAAAAAGAATAGAAAAAGGATTGTGCTAATTGGGGCACTCAGCAATCTAGTTATAATAAAATCAAAATCTTTATTGATACATATAAAAGTATATTACTTCCCTACCCATTCGAATAGCAAAATATTTAAAATACAATAACAGTGATTAAAGTGCAATAGTGAATTAAAATAGCAAAATTTGCTATGCCTCGCTACTTGATATATATCAATTAATTCTTATATTGAGTTCCATGATAATCAAAATTATATATATTGTCAATAAGCTACTCCAATAAAAACTCACTTCCTTGTTATAATAAAAATAACAACTTGTCTAGCTTGATTGTTGTTGTGGTGTCCTTATTATAACTTGCCTCCTTACTATGATAAAGAGAACAGATTGTCTGGCTTTCTTATTATAATGGCTTCCTTGTTAGCGGTCCTATTACTATGAGGAACAGGATAGCTGTATACTGAATAATTATTATGGGGTCATGCTCATGACTGAGAGCATAGATGCAATCCCTACATAATTGACTCAGTATAAACCCAGTCTTACTAATCAAATACAAAGTCACATTTATATGCTTATATATATTGTCTCTCCTTAACAGATATTACTGAGGATTTATAAGTAGGAGTATATTCTTAAGACAATCATAATCTTTATACACTTGATACAAAATGACTCGATATTAATTGATTGTCAATTAAGGAGTCTTCCCTTTGTAAAGAGCAATTCAACTATTCACACTCATAGAGACTAGGTTAATATGTGATAAAAGCACTAAGAGGCAAACTAACAGCTTTCGTTATTGTATAGCTGTTCAGGGGCAAACGCAGGATCTGTAGAGGGGAGTTTCCACACCATGCCACCAGTGGGCATGACCAGCATGCATGGGGGAGTGGCTATAATTATAGACAGTGCTTGGCTGCTCTCCAACTCTTCCTATCCCTATAATATACATGGGCAATGCTGCGTGCACTACTGTTAGGTGCACGCAGCTCTCCCTTTTCAAGCAGAGCTGTGCGAAGCGGGGCCAGGGGCCAGCCACCTCAATTATACAGTGCCCCAGGCTTGGAGGGGGTTTCCAGGCACTAAGAAACCCCCCACCCCTCAGTTTGCCTATGCTGTTTGATAGTATATTCTGAGTAATTTTGCCCTATTTTTATAGAGAATCCTGTCTTTTAAATTCATTCATACAAGGTAATTCATTCATACAAGGTAACCCTGCCACACAATCATATACGCTAGCATGGAAGCCCTTTTCCGTTAGGAGTCTTGGTAAAAAATATGATTTGTTTGGAAATCAATAATTATTTGAGTAGATCGTTTCAGTAGCGCGTTACGCTACTCACTTTGTCAAGGAAACCAGATATACATCAAGTAGCAAATTTTGCTATTTTATTTCACTATTGCACTTTAATCACTGTTATTGTATTTTAAATATTTCACTAATCGAATGGGTAGGGAAGTAATACACTTTTACATGTATCAATAAATATTTTGATTTTATTATAACTAGATTGCTGAGTGCCCCAATTAGCACAATTCTTTTTCTTTTCTTTCTTTTTTCTTCTCTTCTTTTTTGATAATATGTATATTTATGTGTGGGTGTACCATCTGATCGAAATACTATTGGGGAGATAATTATCCTTCAAAGAGAATTAATTAATTGGAATAGCGATTACCTGCTGCGGTGGTAATTTTCTATTTTCTACCACTAGAGTCAGGCCAGATGAGAAATGGCAGTCACATGGCAAAATTAAAGAGGGAGGCCTATATACAATATTTTAATAGTGAGGGTGCTGTGCCATGGCAGAATTATATTATGTGATGTTTGGACAGCAGCATTGTATGCTTGCAATCTCTATTGTGTGGTTCATTTAAGAGAATAAAAAATGTAAGCATTTACAATGTTTTATGTTTCATTTACTTTTCCACTTGGCGGTATGTCATCTGTTTGCAGTTCTTCAGATGGGGAACTACTGTCCGTCTCCATGTTGCAGGTAGACTGTCTAGCAATTTCCTCATCGTGGGCAAAGGGAAGAAGGTGATTTTGTTCTAGACAGGATGGAGACAGGTGCCCAGGTTCGGACTTGCCCATCGGGGGACCGGGCTATCCACCGGTAGGCCCCGACCCTGAATCGCTCCCCTCTTCGTTGGTGGGGGAGTGAGAAACTTTAAAAAAAAAACGTGACCGCGGCGCTGGCTCCGTTTGCACTGAATGTCGGGCGTGACGTCATCACGCCCGACGTTCAGTGAGGAGCACCGGCAAGACAGAAGACAAGAAAAGGAAGAAGCAAATAGAAAAGGTAAGTGGCAGAGTGAAGGGGGGAGCATGGCAGAGAAGGGGGAGCATGGCATAGAAGGAGGAGCATGGCAGAGAAGGGGGAGCATGGTACAGAGAAGGGGGGCATGGCACAGAAGGGGGAGCATGGCACAGAGAAGGGGGAGCATGGCACAGAAGGATGAGCATGGCAGAGAAGCGGGCGCATGGCACAGAAGGAGGAGCATGGCACAGAAGGGGGAGCATGGCACAGAGAAGGGGGAGCATGGCACAGAAGGGGGAGCATGGCAGAGAAGGGGGAGCATGGCAGAGAAGGGGGAGCATGGCACAGAGAAGGGGGAGCATTGCACAGAAGGGGGCGCATGGCACAGAGAAGGGGGCGCATGGTACAGAAGAGGAAGCATGGCAGAGTGAAGGGGGAGCATGGCAGAGAGAAGGGGAGCATGGCAGAGTGAAGGGGGAGCATGGCAGAGAGAAGGGGGAGCACAGACAGCATGGCAGAGTGTGAAGGGGGGCCAGGAGAAGGGGGGAGCAAAAGCAGCAAGGCACAGGGTGATGAAGGGGGGCCAGGAGAAGGGGGGAGCAAAAGCAGCATGGAGGGCGTAGTGTGATCATAAGGAGGGGCACGGTGATGAAGGGGCACAGTAATGTGTGTGTGATGGCACAACGGGCTTGTGGAAATGTAATGTGTGTGTGGTAGGTGGTGGCTAAATAATGGGTGCTATTTTCTTTGTAGGGTAAAGATGGGGCAATTTAATTTTATAGTGAGGACTATTAATTTAAGATGGGGTGGTTTGGACGCTATTAATTGAATGCAGGGCTGAGTTTGAGGAGCATGAAGTCTATTTATTAAATGTGAATATGAATTATTGAATCGCAGTGACGGTTGCTGGAAATAGGCATATTATACGTAAATGTGATTAATTTATTGCAGGGGCTGTCTGGAGGGAGGGAAAAAGGTTTATTAAATGGGAATACTATTACTTTTATGTTGGGGCTGGAGGAAGGCCTGAGTATTAATTGTGTATTTTAATATGCAATAAAAAATTTGTGGCAAACACCAATGTATACTTAGTATTATTCCCAAATGGCACTAATGACAAATGGAGGCAAACAAATATTTTTTGTTAATGCGCTGTAAAAAGTACACCAGTTGAGATAGCAAGCAAATGTATTGTCTATGGATTTTAACACATACTTTATATGGTAAATGACATGTGTAGAAATATTGAGTTTAGTTTATGTACGCTTTATCTGTCATTATATTATTTATTATACTCATGTTTGTTATATCTGTATGCAACCCCTGGGGATGCTGCAGTTGGACTTGAGCACCCAGGGGCTAATAATCACAATTGCATCAGTAAGAAAAGAGATGCATATAGCTATTTACCAGTCAAGGAGAAGGAACTACATCTCCCAGAAAGCTGTTATGAAGAGGGGGCGGAGCCTAAGAAGACTGAGAAACCAGAGGGCGGAGAGAGAGAGGGAGAGAGGAGCATCCTGGGAGAGACTGAGCTGTGTGACCAGTTCAGATAGGTGACCCTAGGCAGAAGGGCACTGGATGAGTGATCTGAGCAGAGAGAGCAGTCTGCAGAGATATCAAAGCTCGGTGCAGTTCTGAACAGAACCTGCTGGAAGCCACAGTTTGAAGCTGTAGGAGGAGGTTTGCATGCATCTCTGAAGAAGGACATTTTACAAGTCAGCCATCTTGGAGTATAATCAAGTTCAGACCTGTGACACACTGGTGCAGATAAGTTACTGGTTATTTTTATCTATCTGTTGTTGTTCAAGTGGGGTTTGGACTATATCTGGCCACAAGGGCTGAAGAGTTAGGGATAGATGGGTGGGCAGGTAAATATGCACCAAGTGTGTGTCTAATCAGCACTTGTGGAACTACAAGTCCCAGGATACAAATTAGAAAGGATTTTACAGTTGTTGCTAGAGGAGGGTCTGCATACTGTGACTGCTGTACCTCACTGCAAGTGATTTAAAGATCTCCAAAATCTGCAAACTGGACACATGATGTTTCCATGCCATGCTGCATACATACAGAAGGGCCCCAACTTGCAGTGCACTGCTCTATTTGTGTGGTGTGTTTGAATACTGCTGTGTGTGTTTGGCAGTACATTGTAGGGCTATAAGGGAAAATATATAAATTCACCCTGCAAGATATTCACAGTATCAGGAGCAAGTAAGATATCTGATATATTTTTTCATGTGTATAAAGCTGTGACAGTTAATGGTTATATTGTTATATATTATATTATATTGTATGCTGTTATTGATTTATTGCGAGTTTTTGTGTTAACTTGGTGTGCATAGTAAGAAGTGGTGCGCCACTTTCATCCACACTTGTTTTATTACTGTATTGTATTGTTTGCACTATTATTTCAAATTATACCAAAGTATATTTTTCTATAAAATTACAAAGCTGCATTTAGGATTTCCATTTAAATAAATGTGCCTGGCTGGCTTTTGCAGCACACATTTTGTCACAGAGTGTTAATACTGGGCAGGGGGTTTCCCGAATCTTCCCCTGGTGTATCTTTTGAACACCCCCCAGAAGAGAAAGCAGAGATTCGGGTGGAGGCACTGAAAACCAAGTACCAAGGTGAGAAGCATCTGCGTGGTTCAATATATATATATATACCCTCACAACGCTTAATACACAAGGGGGTGTTACATGTAAGATGACTGTCTGGCGCTACTGATGTGTGGCGCCTTACAAATAAACCATGATGACGATGAAGGGGGAGATGTAAACAAGTGTGCAATTTGCACGATGGAAAAAGCCTATGCAAATCTATTGGACTCAGAAGATTGTGATAAGGCTATAAGAATAACTAAGAATGATGTATATTAACCATGTGTGCACTGAATAGAAGTGAAGATTAGTATAGTCAGAGGCCAGGCTACTGATATGTCATCGCTCACGTCACAAGTCACAATCACAAATAGTAGCATTCACAGATGCTTTTCCCTAGAACATTGATGGGCGACAGGCAGACCTGTGGCTGCATATGGCCCGTTGAACCTTCACTTGTAGCACGCAGCTCCTTCCTGCTTTATTGTTAGATTTGTTTTTTATAACTGTTAACACTTATTTAAAATGCCTGCTGATTTATTATTACAGATAGGTGTCTCTTTCTTTGATAAAATGTATAGTTTTAACTTATTACTAAAATTAAGGGTAAAATGCGTCCCTTTTGAAGGTTGAAGGCCATGCGGCCCCTGAAGTGTTTAACATTGCCCTAGAACAATCCAGGAAGAATGCCTTATGTGTATGAATGTGCTATGTCCATTGAGATAGATGTTTGCCCCTTCATGATCAGGCTATACTGCACTTTTTAAGATGTATCAATTTACAAGGTGTCGTGAACATAGAGAGCTTGCAGTTATTTATAAGGGATAATTCATAACTGCAGTGTAAATAGGTTGTATCAAATGAATCCATTGATAAGTTAGTGTAACAGTTAAAGACACAGGGGTAAATGTATGAACCTCCGGATTCTTCAACTCCAGCGAGTTCAGCGTCTTCAGCGCTTAATTTTAAAGTGGCGCTGCCTTGTAAAGGGAGACTTCCCTTTACAAGGCAGCACCGCTTTAAATTTAAGCGCTGAAGATGCTGAACTCGCCGGAGTTGAAGAATACGGAGGTTCATACATTTACCCCACAGAATCTGATGTAATTGTGTTTGATGGCTTTGCACACCCCAGTGTGAACAGATAGAAGTGTCACCTGAGGGCAGTTCAAAGGACTCCCGGGGTGAGATCTAGACTATTTGTGACACTTGAATAGACTTTTAGGTACTGCTCAGCATATGGTCTGGCTCAATGAGGCCATGTGCTAACATAGCCTATATGTAATACTGTATAGACAAAAAGAATTCAGTTTTAAAATATGCCACTTAAAATCAATAAAAGTAGTGATCAACCACATATTCCTCAATAGCATGATGAAGGGCAGCTCATATGTTAAATTAAGAATTCTGCCCCACAGAGAAATGAAGAAAAGGAGTGTAAGCTCTGCGAATGCCCTGTACTTAGGCATGTTTGATATGAAAAGATGGACAAAGTCATAGGGAATTTATTAATGATAAAATTGGATCCATGTAACGCTGTCCAGGAAAAATATATCACATAGTAGAATTGGTAAGTAAATCAGGCAACATGTAAATTTGGTTTGAAAAAGTGTCCTAGGACACAACCCCCGATTAGCATTAAACACTGCCCCCGTGAATACCGTCCCATTTGAGTTTGCTTAAAAACCTGTGTCTGGAGGGATAAAGTGTCAGACTTCTGGGGAAATCAAGTTACATTGATAAGCTGTCCATCTTCCTAGCCAAATTCCCCTTGGCCAGATGCAATTCATGTAAGTGCAAATCTGAATGTAATCCTTTTTATTTTAAACAGTTTTTGCTTGTTATGTCAAATTTATTAATTGTTATTCCTTATTTTTGTTATCTGTATGCCCTGTACTTTTTGTATATTAAATCTACAATTTAATAAGTTGCGTCCTTGATACTCCAAAGAATCCATAGCCTGTTTAGAAGAGATTGCTTGTCCAGGTTACCCTGTGTTAGATTTGTTGATACATTTGTTTAACAAGCTGTGTGTGCTTGTAGTTACATTTGTGTAACAGTCTGGAGGTGTGAAGAGTTAACCCTGTGTGTGCTGGTGTGAGTCTTGCTAGTTTGTGGAACTAGAAGCCTGTGTGCCAGTGTGGGACAATATATTGTGGTCCTATTGCCCGTACCCAATAGGTGGTGGCTGAACCTTGAAGTGTCTGGGGGTGTGAGAGCGCTGTGTTTGGGGGCGATTCCGTAGGTCTAGAACCTGTGTGATATGTGAGAGAGACTGCGGGCTGAAATCGTGTGTGACCTCATACAGCAAACACCCCAAAGTCACGGCAGCTGGGAGCATGTTCGTGACACAAGGGAATATCATTTTTTGCTTCCTAGTCTGTCTGAACAAGTTTTATGTTGTTTTTTTTTTTTACTTTTTTTGGTAGCACATTTGAACAAATTTTATTTTCTATGCATTACTTAGGGGACAGTAGGGAATTTGGTAAAACATACCGTTTTTCATGTTTGTTCTAATAGCTACTTTTATGTAATTAATACAGAGCCTTAAATGTACCCCACAATGCAATTAGCTAGTTTTAGTGAATACAGTGATACCAAATGGATATTTTTTTTTTTAATGTAGCTGAGGGATGAAGTAATAAAATTACAAGTACAAGAGTCTTCAAAGACTCTTTATTTATTACATTATAATTTTGTGTTACTACAGAGCTTTTCTGACTGCTTAAGATGTGTTTCACTGTGATTTCTTTGTTGTATTGCTTAAGTGGTCATCAATATGGGCAGCACAGTGGCTAAGTGGTTAGCACGTCTGCCTTACAGTACTGGAGTTCAATTCCTGACCATGGCGTTATCTGTGAGGAGTTTCTATGTTCTCACCGTGTTTGCGTGGGTTTCCTCCGGGTGCTGCGGTTTCCTCCCACACTCCAAAAATTGTCTGCTAACAAAATTGACCCTAGTCTGTGTGTCTGTCTGTTTGTCTGTATCTATCTATCTGTATGTTAGGGAATGTAGACTGTAAGTCCCAATGGGGCAGGGACTGATTTGAGTGAGTTCTCTGTACAGCGATGCGGAATCAGTGGCTCTATATAAATAAATGATGGTAATAATAATAATAATAATAATAATACTAATAATAATCCTCACAAATGAATTATTTGATAAGGTGGGTATATTCAAACATCAATGAATTAATTCAGCCTGGGTTACTACAATGGTAAGTTAGGTGGAAAGTTCAGGAGCAGAGTTTTTTTCTAAAGGGTGAAAGCAGTCATGTTGACAGAAGGCCTGGTCCCTGTTTTTTTATTTAAGAAGTATGGGAGGCGGACATAGTATTTTCTGATGTGGTCATTATATAGTTTTCTGTTTACGTTATTTGCCTGACAACTATATAGATTTTAATTATCTAACCCATTCAGTCCCCATCACCCGCTCTCACCTGTGTTTCGGCTGTCATGGCAACGGTCAGGATGCTATTACAGGCAGTGCCACATCTCGGGATATGGGACAGCCTGGCCTAAATTAATTAGGCGGCCTCCTGGGGCTTATTAGGTACTTGGCCCTTATTGGACAGTCTGATTATTTAAGGCAGGGAGGGCTTAGCTTCCCTGCCGGTTATAGTGTTCATGTTGTGGATTGCTGACCTGATCTGTGGTTACTCTGCTGAACTTCTGTTTGACCTTTGTTGTGACCCCTAGCTTGACTATGGACTCTGCTTCAACTCCCGTGCCCTTTGATCTCGGCATGTTTTTGGATTACTTGTGTTTGTTACTTGCTCTGACTTCTCCTGGCTATCCTGCTTACCTCGACCCTTGGACTGTCTCTGGTATCCACCTTTAGTATTCCGGTAATATCTACCCGGCGCTACGGTTTGCCCTGATAAGCTTCTACTACTATAGAGCTAAGTCCTGGGGGCATCCGAGTACCTCTGAACGTATTAGTTCTTGGGGAAAGGTGGCTGCTATAGGAGAAGATCTCTACCAGTCTTGTTCTAGAAGGTGCGGCTCATAACACCAGGTTAAAGTGGTACATACTTTACCTGAGTCCCCCTGCACTCACACAAAGCTTGAATATACTTAATCTTTATAGCATTGTTAACATAATATTGTTTTATCCTTTAAATATTCAGTGGAATATATTTTCGTTACATGCATAAGAATGTGTACAAGTGAATAAAATCATTTGAGACGACAGCCAAGGACAAATAAGGCCAATGTGTTTGTGCAAACAAAAGAAAAATGTTGTCCGGCGCTCAGAAAGAAACTATGTATAAATCACTATGTGTCTGCATATACATAAAGGAGAATTTTGTGCACAGTATAGCTATATTGGGATATAAGCTCACCTGCCACGTTAAGGCAAATCATGTAGGTGAGACCCTAGCCAGTGAAATAAATATATATTCCGGGTGTCACATTTAAAACCTTTCCTGAATCTCCATTTTCTAAAGCATGCAGCACCTGCTTACACTTACACATTGATCTTAATTGTCCTTGGCTGCCGTCTCAATCGATTTTATTCACTTGTACACATTTCATTAATTTAAAGAGGCGCGCCTTCTTCTTTTTCACTAATTTCTACAGGTACTGCATGCTTTAGAAAATGGCATTTCAGGGAAGGTTTTAAATGTGACACCCTGAATATATATTTGTTTCACTGGTTAGGGACTCACTTACAGGAGATGCATTGGTTGTTTGATAGCAATGAATGAGCTGCAAAAATTGATAAAAGCTTTTTATTGGAATCGAGAGTCCTTCTTTTTGGAGTTCCAAAAATTGTGGGAAAGTACAAGTTCACTCTAGGAATTTAGAAATTGCATTCTAAATGAAAAAAGGGACTGGAGGGATGAGTACTGCAACCTGAAGGGAAATGGGTTATACCAGAGTGAAGAAGCATTCTATTGTACACAATGGAAAAGCTGTATTGTCAAATAGTAACTTTTAAAGTGTGGGATGCCAGACTCCTCTTGCCTTGGGTCAGCTTTTGTAAGAGAGTTTTATCTGAGGTCATTTTCCCTTCCAAATGAAATGCGACGTGAAATGTTGAAGGAACTTGAAGGCGTTTGGAGGGACCTGAACTAATAGCATTTGAAATAAGTAGAGGAGCCTGGGTAGCATATTCATTTTAATAGAGTTGATTATTCCAAACCAGGAGATCAGTAAGCCCCTTCTACCCAAGAATGGAGGTCTGTTTTCATTTTGGCCTATAAAGCCAATAAGTTTGTTAAAGCTGGTAATAGTGTTCTATTGTATATATATGTTGTGGTACTGTAGCTTTTGGGTTTGCCAGTCAAAAGAACAGTTTAATTTAGAGCGGATTTTATGTCTTGCAGGATATAGAAATTGAGGAATCTAATGCTTTCCAGAGATTTTGGAAGGATGATTGGGGATTTGCGACTGAGAACATTCATTGAGTGGGATTTTGTGCTCCGAGTGGCCAGAGTTGATTCTTGAGATGACAGAGTTATAAGAGGTTTTTACAGGAAGGGGTTCCATGAGCAATGCAAATATTTATGGTGAGAGATGGCAGCCTTGCCTTGTGCCATTGGAATTGCGAAAGAAGATATTATGCCTATTGCCATAATTTTTGCAGAAGGCATGCCACTGATGATAAAAATTAACACATTTAAATGTCCATGAAATACGCTTGAATGCTTTTTTGGTGTCAGTCAACAGAAGGGCAGGGCACATCTGAATATGCCACCGAGGTAGCACGGTGGCTTAGTGGTTAGCACTACTGCCTTTCAGCACTGGGGTAATGAGTTTGATTCCCAACCATGGCCTTATCTGTGTGGCGTTTGTATGTTCCCCCCTTGTTTGTGTGGGTTTTCTCCGGTTTCCTCCCACACTCCAAAAACATACTGGTAGGTTAATTGGCTGCTATCAAATTGACCTTAGTCTCTCTCGGTCTGTGTGTGTGTATTTTAGAAAATTTAGACTGTAAGCTCCACTGGGGCAGGGGACTGATGTGAGTGAGTTCTCTGTACAGCGCTGCGGAATTAGTAGTGCTATATAAATAGCTGATCATGATGATGATATGGATATTGTGGATAAAACTGATCATGCTTCTTGTGTTGTCTGATACCTGTAGTCTGGAATAAATCTGGCCTGGTCCATTTGGATCAGGTGGGAAAAAAGTTTAGACCAGTAGCCAAAATTTTATCATGCATTTTAAAATCAACATTCAGCAGTGAGATGGGTCTGTAGTTTCTGCATAAACGTGCCTGCATTTGGGAATGGTGATGATGTTGACGTTCATGGTGGTGGAGTCAAAATCTGACCCCTTTAGGATAGTAATACATTTATAATATTGGGAGATGAAACCGTGAGGGCCAGGTGCCATATCTGATATCATAGACTTAATAGCTTGGAGAGTCTCTTCTATGGAGATTTCATTGTTAAGGAGGACTAAGCTGTTGGAGGTAACTTTAGAAAGATTCCCTGTGGATAAGTGTCTACTGTGTTATTGAGGACTTTGCATGACTGGGGAGGTTTGGGAAAGTTAGAGAATCAATGAAACACTTCTATTATCTAAAAAAGGTCATAGGTGGATGAGTTTTAATTTATTTTAAATACTGTTTGTTGAATGCATCAGGCACAATATAAATAAAGGTTACAATGATATGAGAAAAGTAACAAGACTTAACTCAACAATCAATCAATCCAACTTGTAACCAGAATATGTAAAGATTGTCACGATCTGCCTGCAGCATACTGCTTTGCCTGGCAGCTCCTGCCTCCTGGACTATCAGACTTTATTATTTGTGTTCATTTTATGTGTTAGCAACAGTACCTCTGATCACCAGAGGTGCTGCTATTGTGCCTGCTCCTAGTTCCTTAGGAGTTAACAATGCTTCACTCATTATCCCATTCACCTGGGTGTGTTCCATTTATACCTGTCTCTCCCAGCATTCGGGGCTGGTTATTGTTGTCCCATCCTGTTTTTGCATTCTGTTGCTCCTACTGTCTGCTGTGCTTGTGGTTTCATGCTGCCTGGATCTCTCCATATCACTGCTTACCTGCTATCTGGGATCTCTCCATATTACCACTTACCTACATCAGCCACCTACATCAGCCATCTACCCAGTATTTATTCCTGCATTTTCCTGTATATTCAGTATTACACCATCAGATTGTTATTCCAGCAATAAACTTTGTGTGTTTTCACCTCATTATTGGCTCCTGAGCTGCACTTTGTATTTGAACCGTGACAGTATAACCAGTCTAAAAAAAAAACAGCTTAGGAGTCGTGTGGAAGATATTTATTCTGGGACCTTTTTCTGCAATTCTTTTTTCATTTGTTTTTTGCAACATGCCTGTTTCACCAATCTTGGAAATGCCACTGCTACAAACTTTACAGATGGACATTATCTTGCTACGTTCTCAGCTTTCTAGATTTTCCGCTTTACTTGTGGACCCTCTCAGGAGACTCTCTGATTATGTCTCTCCTAATACAGAAGCTGCTGGTCTGTCTCAATCCACCTTTACTGCTGCTGAACCTGTGCAAACAGCACCTCTTATTTGTGCTTCTACAAATTTGCTGTTTAATAAGAACTATGGGGTAACTAATTCCCAGTTCACAGGTGGTCCACGCCCCCATCTGACCGAAGAGGAGCGACGGAGCAGAATAACAAACAAGTTGTGTCTCTACTGTGCCAGCAATGTACACTTCTTACAGGACTGTCCTCTCCGCAGACCACGACAATTTACTGATCCATCCTCTGTTGTTTCCTCTCTGCATTCCAAAATTGTTAATGCTCCCTCATTTCTGTTCTCGGGGATGAGAACCAATCTGCCAGCTCCAGCCGCATGTCCTGAGGCGCCGGCTCCAGCCGCCTGTCCTGAGGCTCCAGCTGCCTATATCTCCTGTTGCGAGGTCCCAGCCTCTGTCTCCTGTTGCGAGGTCCCAGCCTCTGTCTCCTGTTGCGAGGTCCCAGCCTCTGTCTCCTGTTGCGAGGTCCCAGCCTCTGTCTCCTGTTGCGAGGTCCCAGCCTCTGTCTCCTGTTGCGAGGTCCCAGCCTCTGTCTCCTGTTGCGAGGTCCCAGCCTCTATCTCCTGTTGCGAGGTCCCAGCCTCTGTCTCCTGTTGCGAGGTCCCAGCCTCTGTCTCCTGTTGCGAGGTCCCAGCCTCTGTCTCCTGTTGCGAGGTCCCAGCCTCTGTCTCCTGTTGCGAGGTCCCAGCCTCTGTCTCCTGTTGCGAGGTCCCAGCCTCTGTCTCCTGTTGCGAGGTCCCAGCATCTGCCTCCAGCTCCGAGTCTCCTGCCGTTGTGTCCAGTTCCGAGTCTCCTGCCGCTGTGTCCAGTTCCAAGTCTCCTGCCGCTGTGTCAAGTTCCGAGTCTCCTGCTGCTGTGTCCAGTTCCGAGTCTCCCGCCGCTGTGTCCAGTTCCGAGTCTCCCGCCGCTGTGTCCAGTTCCGAGTCTCCCGCCGCTGTGTCCAGTTCCGAGTCTCCTGCAGCTGTGTCCAGTTCCGAGTCTCCTGCCGCTGTGTCCAGTTCCGAGTCTCCTGCCGCTGTGTCCAGTTCCGAGTCTCCTGCCGCTGTGTCCAGTTCCGAGTCTCCTGCCGCTGTGTCCAGTTCCGAGTCTCCTGCCGCTGTGTCCAGTTCCGAGTCTCCTGCCGCTGTGTCCAGTTCCGAGTCTCCTGCCGCTGTGTCCAGTTCCGAGTCTCCTGCCGCTGTGTCCAGTTCCGAGTCTCCTGCCGCTGTGTCCAGTTCCGAGTCTCCTGCAGCTGTGTCCAGTTCCGAGTCTCCTGCCGCTGTGTCCAGTTCCGAGTCTCCTGCCGCTGTGTCCAGTTCCGAGTCTCCTGCCGCTGTGTCCAGTTCCGAGTCTCCTGCCGCTGTGTCCAGTTCCGAGTCTCCTGCCGCTGTGTCCAGTTCCGAGTCTCCTGCCGCTGTGTCCAGTTCCGAGTCTCCTGCCGCTGTGTCCAGTTCCGAGTCTCCTGCCGCTGTGTCCAGTTCCGAGTCTCCTGCCGCTGTGTCCAGTTCCGAGTCTCCTGCCGCTGTGTCCAGTTCCGAGTCTCCTGCCGCTGTCTCCAGTTCCGAGTCTTCAGTCGCTGTCTCTGTTCCTGAGCTACAACCTTCTCCAGAGGGGGCGCTGCACTTGAAGCTCGCTCTAGAGGGGGTCCTGTCCCTCCAGTCTGCTCCAGAAGAGTTGCCTGTCCATGCGGTTCAGCCCGAGTTGCCTGTCCATGCGGTTCAGCCCGAGTTGCCTGTCCATGCGGTTCAGCCCGAGTTGCCTGTCCATGCGGTTCAGCCCGAGTTGCCTGTCCATGCGGTTCAGCCCGAGTTGCCTGTCCATGCGGTTCAGCCCGAGTTGCCTGTCCATGCGGTTCAGCCCGAGTTGCCTGTCCATGCGGTTCAGCCCGAGTTGCCTGTCCATGCGGTTCAGCCCGAGTTGCCTGTCCATGCGGTTCAGCCCGAGTTGCCTGTCCATGCGGTTCAGCCCGAGTTGCCTGTCCATGCGGTTCAGCCCGAGTTACCACTTGGTGCTGTCTGCTCTGAGGCTTCTCACAGCGCTGTCTGCTCTGAAGCTTCTCACAGCGCTGTCTGCTCTGAGTCTGCCCAGTCCGGGCCTGCTGCCAAGTCTGCCGCCCAGTCCGGGCCTGCTGCCAAGTCTGCCGCCCAGTCCGGGCCTGCTGCCAAGTCTGCTGCCCAGTCCGGGCCTGCTACCAAGTCTGCCGCCCAGTCCGGGCCTGCTGCCAAGTCGTCTGCCAAGTCCGAGCCATCTGTTACCGAGGGTGCCCAGTCTGAACCGTCACCTTTCTTTGAGGGGTATCCTTCCCAATTTAATGCCCTTCTGAGGTTTTTTGCTTCACAGATCCTCTCCGTACCAAGCCTTGTTAGTAGCCCTAAGAGACGGGTACTATTCCTAATATCCCATTTAGGGGAGAGGCCTTGGAATGGGCAAACCCATTTATTGAGATGGATCATCCCATCTTATTGGACTTACAATCCTTACTGAGGCCGTAATTAGAAAGTTTGTAACATCTCCCGCTTGTCACTCACCGGACTGTGAGTGCCATTTCTCCTGTGTTCAGGAACCGTGGCCGTCCGCCATCCTGAGGGTCTGCGCATGTGCAGCCCTTATGAAACCTTCAGTACCTGTTGCTTTTAATTAATTGGATGATCAGGCAACCCTCCCTATTTAAAGCACATGTGGTCAATACCTCGTTGCCTGTGCTTGGAGTCTCATTCCCCATGAGCCTCTGAAGGTGTTCCTGTGTTTCTTCGTGTATTCAGCTCCAGCTGATTCCTGTCTTCTACGATTGTGGTTTCCAGACCACTTCAACTCTCCTGTGTTCATCGTGTCTGCACTCAGCTGATTCCTATCTGCTACTACTGCCGGATTCCAGACCGCCTCAACTCTCCTGTGTTCAGCGTGTCTGCTCTCCGTTGCCTCCGTTACTACTGCTGGGTTCCAGACCGTCTCTACTCTCCTGTGTTCAGCGTGTCTGCTCTCCGTTGCCTCCGTTACTACTGCCGGGTTCCAGACCGTCTCTACTCTCCTGTGTTCATCGTGTCAGCTCTCCACTGATTCCTATCTGCTACTGCTGCCGGATTCCAGACCGTCTCTACTCTCCTGTGTTCAGCGTGTCTCCCCTCCTCTGCCTCCGCTACTTCTGCCGGATACCAGACAGCCTCAACTCTCCCGTGTTCATTATGTTTCCAGTTTTACTTACTACTGCTTCCTGAGTATTGCTCCTTTGATTACCGGTCACCTTTCGTGCGCTGCACCAACCTGATTACTGCTTCCATCCTCCAGTGGTCTCTCCTCCTGCCGGCGTTCAGCCTTTCAGGTATCCCTGCACTTCTCCTTGACAGCCTGCTCTCCTGAACCGCGTATGCATACTTTCCATTGACTTTGCTACTGTATTGCATATCCGTCTGGACTGTGTTGTGTTCATCTCCGGAGTCTTCCATCTATTGAAGCTATTGTTACTATTGACTTTGTTTCCTATTACCTGGATCTCTATAGTGACTTTGTATACTTCAAGCAGCGCTTGTCAGTTATTATTGTATTGTGGTTATCATCGTGGGATCAAGTTCCGTGTGCCGCCCTCTGTATTCCATTCATCTCCTCGTGCCCCTCCTCACATATATATAGCAGTGGTACAACTTGCTGAACACAGACCACTGACTTCTGTTTCCCATTGGCACCAGTTTCAAGTATCCTCTCACATAAGCAGTGGTACAACTTGCTGTACGCAGACCACTGACTTCCCCGTTACCTACTTGCACCTGGAACCCATTCCTTCACTATAGACAGTGGTACAACTTGCTATACGCAGACCACTGAATTTCACTACCTCTTCTCTACTCCTGGACATTCCTCCTCACTATAGCAGTGGTACAACTTGCTGTACGCAGACCACTGACTCTCCTCACATTTACTTGTCCATCTGGTTCCTTGTGTTCATACATCTAAGTCATTACCAGTTGCTGCTAGTCATAGACTTTCATTGAGCATTCTCTCACCATCTGCTGATTCTCCTGTTCCGTTGTCATCCTGCTACCAGAAGACCATAGTACCAGCTACATACATTACTCTGGTAAGAACATCATCTGGTGATATCCTGGGCAAAGACTCCTAGTGCCCGTGACACCGCTATACCATCTTGCGGGGCCTCTGCATTGTCAGCAATACCACCTATCTCTTCTGGCCAAGAGATACCATTGTGCTCCTCCCAGTTGGCTCAGGTCCCAATCCCGAGAAGTCCCGTAAAAGGGGAAGACGTAAAAAGAAAGGAGGTTCTGCAGTGCTTCAGCTTCCAACTGGCATGGTCTCCATTGCCTCTCCGCCCATGGACGAGGACTTTTCTGCCGGGCCCCCAATTCTGGACTATGATTCAGATGAACTCACATTTTTGGTAATTGAGCGTCTGGAATCCGCCCGTAAGGGAGGGGGTACTGTCACGATCTGCCTGGCAGCTCCTGCCTCCTGGACTATCAGACTTTATTATTTGTGTTCATTTTATGGGTTAGCAGCAGTACCTCTGATCACCAGAGGTGCTGTTATTATGCCTGCTCCTAGTTCCTTAGGAGTTAACAATGCTTTACTCGTTATCCCATGCACCTGGGTGTGTTCCATTTATACCTGTCTCTCCCAGCATTCAGGGCTGGTTATTGTTGTCCCATCCTGTTGTTGCATTCTGTTGCTCCTACCATCTGCTGTGCTTGTGGTTTCATGCTGCCTGGATCTCTCCATATCACTGCTTACCTGCTATCTGGGATCTCTCCATATTACCACTTACCTACATCAGCCATCTACCCAGTATTTATTCCTGCATTTTCCTGTATATTCAGTATTACACCATCAGATTGTTATTCCAGAAATAAACTTTGTGTGTTTTCACCTCATTCTTGGCTCCTGAGCTGCACTTTGTATTTGAACCATGACAAAGATAAACTGGTGATGCAAATTTAATTGAAAATAACAGGGATGACTTGGGGACAGGATGAAGGAGTGGGGGCAGAGCTGGATTAAAGGGGAGCGGTGTTGGGTGGAAAGTGCCCCAAGCCCACCTTTGTCAGATCTCTTAAGGGGTGCGAGTGGGGGACAATGTGGTACTTGGTGGCTGGCCTCTCCTCCGGGACAAGCCTCCTTCCTTCATTTGGCCATGGATCTTATGATCTATTCCTGCAGTCCTTCCCTCACTTCCCCTAAATGTGGTCTGCTCGTGGGAAAAGGGACAGATGTCACTTTGGATGTCCCCCACCTAACAGGTGCTATCCCATATCTGCAGAGTAGCAAGAGAGGCAGGCAGAAGAGTCTGCCTCTCCTACACAGTGTGGGTGGAACAAGATAAGTGTGAGGGAAAGGTGGGGGGCATCCTGTTATAATTTGTGAGGGAAGGGAGTGGGTATCTTAATATAATGTGTGATGGATGGGAGGGGGGCATCTTATTATAATTTGTGAGGGAAGGGAGTGGATATCCAAGTATACTGTGTGAGGCAAGGGAGAGTGTATCTTTATATAATGTGTGTGGGAAGGGGGGTCTTAATATAATGTGTGAGGAAAGTGAGTTGGAGTCTTAATATAATGTGTGAGAGAAGGGGGATCTTAATATAAAGTAGGCTATTAATTTAATTTATTGGTGGAATGTGGGTCAAAGCTAATTTTTTAATGGTGGGTGCTATTAATTTATTTGTGGGGTGATGGTGGCGCTATTTAATTTAATAGTGCGGCCTATTAATTTAAGGTGAGGTGATGGGACCTTTAATGATGGTGGGGTTTGGGACTATTAATTATATGTGAGGAGGAGGGTTATTTATTAAATGTAATTATGAATTATTCAATGCCGGGGATGGTTGTGGGTAATAGTGATATTTATTAAATGTAAATGCTATTAATTTATTGCTGGGGCTGTTTGGAGTGAGGAAAATAGGTTTAAATAGTAAATGTGAATATTATTAATTTAATGTTTGGACTGGTTGGAGGGAAATAGGTATATTTATTAAATGTGTATGCTATTAATTTAATGTCAGGTCTGGTGGGAGGGAAATAGATCTATTTATCAAATGTTAATACTATTATTTTAATGTTGGGGCTGAAGGGAGGCCTATTAAATGTGGGTGCTATTGATTTAGCACCAGGACTCGTTGGAATTTTCTAGATTCCATATATTCCTTTTTTTCCAAATAGGGATCCCAACATTCCATGATTCAGACAAGCAGCATCTGTGCTAAAGACACCAGCAGCCACAGGTAGATAATGAAAAAAGAAAAGGTAGGAGAGAGCAGGACAGTCTGTCAAATGTTGTGAATCTGGTGGGGCAGTCCCAAATTTTGGTGACTGTCCCGTTTAGTCAGTATTTGGTTTGACTGTAAAGACAGTTGGAAGGTATGTCCAGCTTGACACTGTAGTGCTTGTGAAGGCATAACTGCACCAAACAGTAGTGCACACAGAATTGCCTGTATATTTGTCTAAAATCTGTCTAAAATGATAACCATATTACATTATAGGAACCCCCCTGTCTTAAGTGCCTAGGGCCCCCAGAGCCTTAATTCAGCTCTGGATGGGGGCAGTCCCATGTGGGTGAGTGCTTAGAGGGGAAACACTAGGATGAAGGGGTGCCAGATAACATCCTAACAAAGCTGTTATACTTTTCACCAAGATAGGACATACCCACTAAGATTGTCACAAATGAACTCCAGCACAGAGTCTAACATCCCCCTTTGTTCACCAGAGACCCCCACAAGGATATATGGGCTTGGATGCATGTAGAGGACAGGTTTGTGCCCTTGCAGACAGTCGTTAAACAGGGAACTGGTGAGAAAATTTAGAGAAGTAGAAACCAGATCAATACCAGTGCGGGCAGAGCAGGTATTAAAGAAGAAAAAAAAAAGAATCATCAGGAATAGTCAAAGTTATACCTGAATACATATTGTGGTAAAGAGGCCACAACTCTACTGCATAGGGACAGGTGAGGTCCCGAGGAATCTGCAGGGGAAAGCTACATACAGGGACAAGCTCTTACAGACCAAGAACCCTAGGTTTAATACACACATGTGGAGAATAAGGGTGTCAGTGGTGCAAGGTGTCAGAGGTTTTACATTCATGTTGGAATTGGGATCACAAAGGACAGCCAAAGTACAGCTGTCCACCCAGCCTCTAGATGAAAAGTGTTTATAAAGCTGTCAGTTTCAGAGAAAGCAAATATTATGCCTGTGGAGTGACAGAGAGGATCAGTATAACTGTGAACTGTCAGCACCTGTTTTTTTCCAAAGAAAGAAAAGGTTTTGAAATTTGTTGGGCATTGTAGTGCCACACCAGTTGATTAACTGAGCTGTGAGTTGGGTGTGGTCCATAAAAGTTTGTTATATGTCTGTGTGGAAAGCTAAAGCAATTGTTTGTTTTTCAAAGAAAGCAAAAGTTTTAAAAATTGCTAGGAACAGTAGTGCCACACCTTGGTTATTCACTGAGCTGCGAGTTGGGTGTGGTCCAAAGCAGTCTGCTGTTTACCTGTGTGGCAGGCTAAAGCACCTGTTTGTTTTGCTAATTGCCTGTGGAAAGTGCTGGATGTCTGTAAAGACCACAGTTGATGTTTAAAGCTGCAAGAAAATAAAGAGAAATTGTTGCCAGTACAAATTTTCTTTTTTTCAGCCAATATAGTTTACAAACAGGTGTGTCTGAAATTGAGTTCCAGCAGGGTGATTTGGAAAAATTGCAAGAGTTTGCAGCTTGGAAATTAAGTTGTAAAATCTCATGCTCTCTGTGTAAGCCTGGCATTATATCAGATTATGTGGCCAGGGAAGAGTATGATTGCTTAGAGAAAACTTTCATAGAAAATTATGTGGGCATGGCAGAGTATGATCGTATGGAGAAAACCTTTAGAAATCTCCTGGGTAGAAAAAAAAAGTTGAGGGAATCAAAGCAGCAGTATGTTGAAAAGATAAAAGAACCAAAAGCTGTTTCTGAGTCCTTGAGAAATTAATTGTGATAGTCGTATTTAGCAAAAAGAAAACCAGTAGAGACTCTTAAAGACAATCCAGAGAAATTGCAGCAGAGAGAGCAAGAAAATGTGGCCTTGTATATCTAAAAGAGGAGTTAAAAGAGTTGCGGACATTGTATGAAGAAAGAGAAAAAACAGTGGTAGCTCTTAAAGAGATAGCAGTGGAGAAAGACCAGCAAGAGGTGCACAAGAGAGTCTATAAAGGAACTTGTGGAGTGTTAGTTAGAGAGGCTTTATCTGGTTGCGAAGCCTAAAAAGCCTGAACGGTTTCTCCATGAAGAAAAGACTCTTATTGATAAGCATACCGAGGAATGTGACAGAGCTGTGGTGTTGGCATCCTCACTGAGGGTCGTAGTAAACACTATGGAAAAGAGCATCCAATTGTGTAAACCTGTGGTCCCAGTACCCAAGGAGGTGTCTCCCAGCACTGTTCAGTCTGAGCAATCTCCCAGTACTGTTCAGCCTGAGCCGTCTCCTAGCACTGTTCAGCCCAAGTTGTCTACCAACACTGTTCAGATGGTGGAGTCACATAACACTGATTGTTTAGAGATGCTTTGTGGTGTTGCTGTTAGTCGAGGTCCAGCTGTGAAGTTTTCGGACCGGAAGTAGTTCAAGTCCAGACAGCTTGAACACCTTAAAGACAAGTGCATTAGTCCCCATAAACTCATTTGGAAAAAGGTCTGCTGTAAGAGAGTCCAGCTGGACATGCGGGCAACTAAATCACTGTTCGGAAGTCCAGTCTTAAAGAATGTGCCATAAAGGGCAGCCTAATGGTCACCAGATACCAGAAATGTCTTCCTTCAGCCTTATTTTGGTGGCAAAGAGCTCAATAGTCAGGGCGAAGATATCATCCTTGCCTAGTTCCATTACTTACCAGGATGGAAGGGGAAGAACCCGCATTTCACGAGGACCAAGGTTGTGGGATTATGATATAGAGCTCATACTCCTGTGAGTAATATGTTTCGGAGCCCATAGGAGGCAAGAGCTCCCATCATGTTGGGCCATTCAGTCAAAGGCCTTCTCAGCATCAAATAGTGACTGTAACTTGCACTCATTTACATGATCAATCTGGTTTATAATTCATCTTGTGTTGTCCACAGCCTGCCAGTTAGGGACAGAGCACACCTGGTCCAAATGGATGAAGGATGGTAGGATCATGTTCAGCCTGTTAGTGAGGACTTTAGCGAAAATCTTAATGTCTACATATAATTAGTAAAGAGATGGAGTGGTAGCTACAGCAAAGGGATTGATCTTTCCTCTCTTTAGGGATGTCTGAGATCTTAGCTCTAGTTGTGGCAGGATCAAAGGTCCCAACTTCCAAGATTGAACTGAAGAGAAAGGTTAATTTGAGAGCAGAATGTCAATAATTTCTTGTAATAAGAGGCGGAAAGGCCATCAGGACCCGGAGAGTGTAAGGTGTCTATACTCTCCCCATGAGATTTCAGAACTGAGAAGTTTGACAGCTTCCAGGGAGCATTTTGGGTGCTAATTGGGTCCTAATTGTTTTAATTAATTGCTCAGTTGTTTTTTTCTGGTGGTTATTCACTAAGATGGTGTCACACTTATCCACCATCTGCTTTGCATTCTGCTTGCTGCTTAGATCTGCTATGAAGATCAGGTGTGTCTCCCTTTGACTGCTAGTTGGAAGGTTTCACTTTATGAGCTCTCACCAGTCCTGCACTCATTGGCAGTGATAGCGTTACATGCTTGCATCCTGGTTCCTGTATCTGTATTCTGTGTGATTCTGACCTTTCATCAAGCACTTCTGGCTCTGCATTCAGCAGTCTCCTAGTCACTGATACCTGGCTGTGCAGCTTATTGTCTCCTGGTTGCAGGAGTCAAGTCTGCTGATTCCTGATATCTGGTATTGTATCTGAATGCTATTCATTCATATAGCTCTACACAGTATCCTCAGGCATGGACTGCAGTAGTTATCATTGCTCACTCTGCTGGGCATTCGCAGTAAAGACTGTGTATATTTCTGAACTGCTGTAAAGACTGTTATATATACATCACCACTGCTACAGATACAGGGCCTGAGTCATTAAGGAGAGTAAAGCATAAAAAAGGAGTAACTTTGTATCTGGGCAAAACCATGTTGCATTGGAGTGGGAGGTAAATGTAAAATGTGGGGGCCAGATTTATAGTTCCAGTAGGGCATGTCCTAGATCAACTTTAAATTTCAGTGTCCAAATAAAGCTATTAAGTATTTGTGTGCTAGATTAAAAAACAGCTAGTATTTAACTTATGTGCAAAATAATAAACTACTTTGCACCCCTAGCATCGTAACATGGTTTGTCCCAGAGAACATTTACTCCTTTTATTGCCTTACTTTCTTTAATGACTCAGGCCCACAATGTTATGTATCTGCATTCCCATATTTCTGGATTGCTACAAAGACTGTAGTATACCAGCATTTCAGCATAGACAGTGTTATATACCTACATTACTACAAAGATTGTGTTTTATTCATGCATTGTCATTTGTCTGTTTTCTACTGGCAACACCTGATTACTGCAATATCCAGTGTGATTGTGTTCATACAATCATTATATGCACTGCACTGCTATAAACTCCATTATGTTTTTTTGCTATAACTATTTCTATGGATTCCTAACACTTATTGTAAGGTTAATTTGAGATTTGTTAATAAGGCAATTAATAAGTAATTAAATTTTAGCTTCTAAATTAGAAATTTCCTGCTAACATTTTTTTTTATAGAGATCAGAGGTCGCGCTAATTGGAAAGTGTCACAAAACGTGTCAGGAGTGACTTTGTGGGGTGCTCCTTGATGAGCAATGCCATAATGCAGGTGCCGGGGTGCATCCCTGCAGCTATAGGAACTAGTCAGTACAAAACTACCTTGCCAGATCATTGGCCCTATCAGACTAGTATCCGGCATACCTATTCCTATGTGGATCGGAAACAGACTCCATTTGACTACAGTTTGATCGCTGCCTGACAGACTGTTGCAGCTTTTGGTGTTGACCATTGCTTGTCTACAGTGACTGCTGCTCCAGCTTTCAGTCTTGATTATTAGCATCATTGCATAGTTGCTTCTTACTCTGAAGCCCGTTGGTGACTCTACTACTGAAGGAACTGTTTTACTGACTCCTGACCCTCGCTTGCACCATGGTGTTCTTGGATGATGCTGTACCCTGGCTGAGGATTCGGTTTCAACTCTATTACTCCGAGTTATCATTGCTGCTTCAAGGTTCTGTAATCTGATGATGTATATATTGCTTGAGACTGTATTAAATATTGAAGCAAGTTCCCATTTGTTTACAATGCGGTTGATCCTGCGCTGTACTCTGGCTGATTAGATGTTCAGTGAGACCCTGTGCTCAATGCTGTGATCATTTTCAGTGGATTCTACATATATGATGATTCTCAGAACTTTGATTTATGCCTGAACATTATTAGTATTATTAATCTGGAAAACCAGGATTGCTACGTTAGTTTGTATACTGGGCCTCAAATAGAGATTCTCCCATAATTATCTGCGTACTGTGGCTAAAAGTTGCTTGCTGTTTTTTGTTTCTCTCTCTGAATAGTCTGGTCATTTTAGATTTATCTTAAAGAGTATATTATATATTATTACTGCATGTCCTTATCAACTTTAGTCATCAAACCAGATTTGGTGTTCCTGTTATATTTGGAATAGATAGTGAAAGCTATAGCTGTATTTACAGAGACTGCTAATGGGTAATAGAATAGATACCAACCACTGGGGTCTGATCCTGTATGTATCTTTTAACAACGTCCTGACAGAGCCTCTAATAGTGGCTTTGTAAGCCTCCCATATTTTTCTGGGTGCAATATTGTCTGTTGTGTTACGTTTTAAATATTCAGAGGTAGTATCCCTATTCTCCTGGATTACATAATTATTCAAAAGCAATGAGTCATTTAATTATCAGTGAAAATGGTGTGGAGAAAGCTTCAAGCAAATGAGGAGCAAAAGTTCTCTGGAGCGGTCCTTCCAGGATAATGGCATTATCTTTGTGGTATTGATATTTCTGTTTGAACAAAGCAGAGACAAACAGCAGCTCAATATGAGAATACATGTGGTGCAGCGCTGAATAATGAGTATAGTCTCTAGCAGGAGAATTTTTGAGATGCCAGGTGTCATGCAAATAATAAACTGCGAGCTGGGTAGCCAAATTCCTGGATTCCCTAGAGGGTGTCTAAGCATGAGAAAGAGGTTTAGATTTATCTAACTTACGGTACAGAGTAACATTGAAATCCCCACCAAGGATCAAATGGCAATGTGCAATTTGTCTGGTGTCATTTAATAGTATCTTAAAGAATGGTTATTGACTGATTTGGGGCATTGGCAGAGAGTGCCTATTAGAATAATGTTGGGCCAGCTATAGTTCTAAGGTGAGAGAAAGGAACATTTCTGTATATTAAACCCTTCGTCACTGAGTCTAATTTGGCACCTTTTGGGTTGGTCAAATTCCAACATTAATATCAGTAATTTGTACCCACATAAATTATACCTTGTTTTTTTTCCGAATTTTGATATATCAGAAAATACTATTAGTTATAGCTTCTGTCACTGCAAAAAAATCAACCTAAATGGCCTAGAAAGTGTAATTGAAATTGCAAGAAAGTGAACGAAAAGCTAATTTGTGTACTTTTTGATTCTAAACACAACCAAGAAATACCTTTTGGTTTTTGGTATCGCATCAATCAGGGGCGGGCTGGGCCGGGGGGCAGGAGGGCAGCGGCCGCTCAGTCCAACCGTTGTTAGGGCCGCCCCCCCCCCCGATGCAATTTTACCGATGTATTACCTTCGCCCACATCACATGACATGCGATGCGACTGCGTCAGCCCACAGGCGGCCGCATCACGTGACACGCGATACAGCCGCGTCGTCAATTACGCAGCCGCATCGCGTGTCACGTGATGCGACCGCCTGTGCGCCCCCCGGGCTTAAACTTGCCAGCCCGCGCCTGGCATCAATCCACCTTTCCAAAAAAGCAAAAGACAGAATTCTACACACAGTTTTTCATAATAATATCTGTACTTGAAAATTATAATGCATTTTTGTACTAGTTTGCATAAACTTGATTAAAATACATAATATGTATAGGAAGAATATGGGTACAACCTACTGAATCAAATAAAGGAACCCCATAGTTTATTGAAGCCCAGATAGGGCAATTATGGGCATTAATCCCCCCACACATCCCCAGGACTTTTTTTTAACGCTTTTGGTAGTGTTAAGTATTAATGCCTCGTGATCTCCAGAAAATAACTACTACTAATTTAAAAGTGGGGACTCCCCTCTTTCAAATGCAGGTTCCCCTAAGTCTTTAAGTGTCAGGGTGGCAAAAATCTGTGCATTACAATACCCTTTACCACCCTGGACTCCTTAATGTTTTTTGTTGTGTAGGCAGTTATTGTCTGGTGATCACAAGTGCCCCCAAGTTTCTAGATGCCAGGATGCACTTTTAGCACCTTTGTCACTGTCACGGTCATCTGTATTTATCGATTCAATTCAGAACTCTTGGGGCTGGCTGAAGCAGGACTGAAATGGAACCTGGAGGCCTTGATGACCTCTCTGCTCATCTAGAGTACTCTGAGTAGGACAAGCAGCATAGAAGTCTAGGACCAGAGTCTGTGTCTGAGTACGGAACTGGAATCCAGCACAATTACGTTCTGGAACTCTTCGTGGGAACTCAATTGTGGCACCTGTAACCAGACACACTCGACTGGAACCCAGTAATAAGAACTCAGATTGTAAACACACGGAAACTCAGAATAGAACAAATTGTAACTGGAGACAGGAACTCAGAACTGTGAATGGCAAACTCAGGACTGCAGGAGAGCCATAGACCTGGAACCCGCACACAGATAAATGGAACTGAAAATAAGCCCTAGAGACTCAGAATCAGCCACAGCAACAGAACTGGTGATACCGCTAAAGCCACAGGTACTGCAGAATAAACACTGGATAGTGCAAAGTTTTTATTGAGATAAGCACTTTTGATGAATGCAGAATATTGTAGGAAGATGAGCCGCATTGAAGTGCAGAGTACTTGCAGAATGACGAACTCTGGGTAATACAGAATACTTGAAGGAAGATATGCACTTTGGAATTGCAGGAAATTGTAAAGAGATGTGTAATGAGGAACAGTGCAGGAACAACCAAAATCTGGAGCCAAGAACTGCCCTCAGGAGAGAAGTGTGTTGTTCTGGCAATGAACAGATCTCAGCAGCAGGTTTAAATAGGGTGTTCCAAACATCTATTGGCTGTGCAGTTCATGTGATCACAGCTGCTAAATCTGGTTGGTCTGGAATGATCACCTGACTGCATCAAAGATGGCCACGCCCATGTAGCGGAACAAATAGTATGGGCTATATTTACTAAACTGTGGGTTTGAAAAAGTGGAGATGTTGTCTATAGCAACCAATCAGATTCTAGTTATCATTTATTTACTACATTCTACAAAATGACAGCTAGAATCTGATTGGTTGCTATAGGCAACATCTAAACTTTTTCAAACCCACACTTTAGTAAATATACCCCTATGTGTTTGTTTACAAACTAAGATGTGATGGACAGGAATGCTGCAGGCGACCAGGAGGATATGACAGCAGTGGATGTGGAAGTGCTGCTAAAACCCGATGTGTGACAGTCCCATTCCATGACTATTTTTTTGTAGGCAGTGTGTGAGGAAGTGGGGCTAAATGATGTCATAGCAACTACCTCCCCTATCAACCACCAACAGAAAATAGCTGTGGGGGTAGGCAAGTATAATTTTAATTTCTTTGAACCCCCTGTGTGCCAAGGATGAGTACAGCAATTACAACGCCTCTCTTTTTACAATTTGCAATGGCTAAAAAGGATTGGGAAAATTGCTTGCCCCAAGAGGTGTGTTTCCTGCAGGAATGCTATGTCTGCTTTCTTCAGGCACCCAAGACATTTTTATGGAACTTTAAACCATTTACTTTTATGCTGCTGCCCAATAGTAGCACTTTCCCCACCATCTGTCACAACTGTTATTCCACTACCTTATGTATCAATTGTTAAACACACATGCTAGATTGTAAGCTCATCTTTACCTTCAGTTACCTTCAGATTCATGTCTTTGCATATATGTTTGTGCCATGATCCCCACAATCTAGAGTGCTATATAATGTGGAAGCGCTTTATAAATAGAAGATAATAATAATAGATAGAACCTTCAAAGCCATGTTAGTATGAGGGTGTATAGTGCCTCAGTTACTCCATATGATAGTGAGTAATAGCATTGAGTGGGGAGGTAGCACACCCCTGAAGGGGTAAAAAGGAGGTTTAATAAAAAATATGTTAGTAAAAAAAAGGCAGTATCCAAAAGGGTAAAGCCTGATCATGGCCCGACAAACTGATTGATAGTGCTTATGTTGATGTAAGGGTGCTTGGGGGATGGATATGCAAACTGTTTAACCTATACCAGAGGTTGTTCACAGGAGGGTCTGAAACTTCCATATGTAAAGAGTAAGTTGCCAATACTTTGAGTGGGGAGAGATGGAGAACGAGGGGTTGGGGGGATTAAAAAAACAGGAGTGTTAAGTATGTGTAGAGGGCATAGAAAGTAGAGTGGGGAGGAGGGTAGAGAGAGCAGAAGTATAGGTTTTAAGAGCATATACCCATGTGAAAAAATATTAGAGAAAGGAGAGGGGGAATGAGAAGATGGGAATAAACAAGTTAATTGATTAGAGGCAAAATAAACAATAAATGCCATATGCAACCAGTAAAACATACACATTTACAGTTCACACTAAAGGAAGTGAGACCTATCTTCTTTGTATGCAAACATTTAACCTATAATAATGAAAAGCAAACACTAGAACACAACAGGTTCAGTAACTGAAGCAACATTTAAACTGAAAGATGCTAAGTTCCGCAAAAGGTTGCAAAGTGTACTAAAGCATGTATCTTCAAATCCTTGAATCCCAGGTTTCTTGTTATGTCTCAGTAGTTGTGCTTCCAATGATGTAATTTAGACTACAAATATTAGTTCAATTTCCTGTTAGAGTATAGTTGATTCTCACAATAAAAAAAGCAAAAAAATATTAAGAATGTATCTTAAATGTAGAGTAAGATACATCATGTATGAAGAGATCATAAAAAGTGTTGAAGGAATCCAAAAAAATACTTTAGGGGAAGTTTCATCAGTAAGCGGTTCTCTCAATCAGGCTGGAGAGCCTTCTCATGAGGATTTGCAATCATCTTTTTCCCAATCAGGTTGTTGAGTTCTCTGGGGTTTAATGGAAGCAGGTTCTTGTTTAGGGTTGTTGGACCGGGATTTATAAAGGATTCCTAATTTGCATATGATATTGTGCCCTTGATCTGCTGATTTATAGAAGCTGTTTTTCTTTTTGTACTTGTAGTTGAAGTGGGAAACCCCATTTCTATTTATAATTGTGTGCTCTCAGGATTTTGGTCATTCCTTGCATTTTGCAACTCTTTGGAATCATTGGTAGTATCAAGTCTGGAAAAACTTGTATACAGGCGTCCTTGCAGTTGATGAAGCTGCAGTCTCTAACAGCCATCGGGATCTATTGTTTTGTTTTGTAACAATGCAATAAAACTATAATTTTTCTGGGAGTTTGATCTTGAATTGGCTTTGCTTTCAAAGCCCTGTGTGCTCTGTCGAGAGCACAATCTTAGTCAAAGAGATTTGGAATATGCCTGAAGAGACTTAATAAGAATCCTGGAAGTGCCTGAGCATAAATGAATCCTGAGGATACTCTGATTTGGAAATTATTTCTACTGGATAAAATTCTAAAATCCTCCTGTTTTTCTTTAATTAACTTAATTTTCTGCAAACAACAAAGCTCATCCATATTTTGATTTCAACATCATTAGTTCTAGGTCCAAGTGAGGCAGTTTTGCAGTGATGTGTTTACTAAACACGCAGCTAGGATCCACAGGAGAGTGTGCTAAACACGGGAGAGTTAGCTAAACATGGGAATGTTTGCAATCCCAGCAAATCGCTAGAGATGATCAGCGATTTTGAAATATCAGAGAAAAATTGGCAGATTAATACATCTGCAGACTTAGGGACTAAAATTGCTGGCAATCACCTGTGATTTCCTGCGATTTTTAAACAATGAAAAAATTGGACCTTGATAAATTTACCCTCAGGAGATCCTGTCAAATGTATTAACAGCATCTAGAGAGAGCATAATAGTTGGGGATCTCCTGGAGTAGGCAATACGGATGATGTTGATGGCTTGTCTAGTGTTGTCCCTCTCCTGGCGTCCATCAATAAACTGAATCTAGTAGTAATGAATCAGGGAGGGAAGTAAGGCATTCAAATTGTTAATCAAGATTTTGGCATATATTTTCAGGACGAGGTTGAGTAGGGAGATGGGTCTGTAGCTTGCACAATGGAGTGGGGCCTTACCTTCTTTAGGGACGACTACAATCCTGACTTCTAGCATTTCAGGTGGGAAGAGGTCTCCTTTGAGAACATTGTTGTAAAAGGATTGCAGGCGGGAGGCAAGCAAGTCCGAGAATTTCTTATAGTACGCGGCTGTGAATCCGCCAGGGCCTTAATAGTTTGTTGAATTTCTTCTATCGAGATTTCCTCATTGAGGAGTGCAAGCACATGGCAAGAGAGCTTGGGAAGTTTAGATTTGGTAAGAAATTCAAAGATCACCATGGAGTGAGACCAGTACATGGGGGAGCTGGAGGGGGTCATTGTAGAGAGTGGTATAATAATGTTGAAATTCTGCTCTGATAGCTTCGGGGTCCTAGGTTAATTGATTATGGGAGTCACGGATCGAGATAATGTTCCTGTGGGTCCTGGCCGATTGTAGGCGTGACGCGAGTATTTTATGTGTCTTGTCTCCTTTCTTGTAAAACGTTTTCTGGAGCCATTGTAGGCATTTGGTCACCTGTTTAGACAGGAGGAGATCAATCTTTGGTCTTGCGAGGTCCGATGCTGCTTTGTATTGGGCTTCTAAGGTTTGAAGTTTGAGCGACAGCTCATTAGTCTGGGCTAAGGATTCCTTTTTTTTTTCCTGAGGCCATGCTGAGCAATGTGCGCCTTCCAGAGTGTGGGCTTGGAGATGTCCGGGTGATCATTTAGTTCAAAGTATTCATCTAGTCTCGCTCTGAGCTGGGATTATACATCTGCGCTGTGAAGTAAAGAGTCATTTAGAAGCCAAGTCATGGGGCTGGGTCAGGGCAGGAAACAGTGGAATTATTATTATGGTGTTAATCCATAATAATATTCACCCCCATTCATGTTGGAGGTTAAAATATTCAATAAAATATATCAATATGATTACAGAGAGATAAATCTGTGGTATAATCTCAAGAGTTATGATTATATACACTAGTGAAATAGGGCAATGAAAATACAGATTCAAATTATTTGAGATTGAATTAATTAAATACATTGTTTTTCCCTATCAAAGCTTTTTTTTCAGTTGGCTATGGGGAACATTCAGGAACACATCCTTCTTGCAGCGCAGTTAATCCACTCCACTTGTTTACAGACTGAAATGCATATTGTACTCGGAAAAGGAGAACAATTATGCATTTAAACCTGTTTTTCTCCTTTATTTCTATTCTGGTTTATTTTGCCATCACAAAATGGTATGTTATCCGTCTAATGGACCATATGAAAATCAACCCATTCAAGAATTGTATTAAGCAAATAATTAATCACATATATTGTTTCATATTTATTGTGCTATTTGTTTTTAGAAACTGGAGTCAATCTCCTGGATGCAGTTTGCACTTGAATCTTTATCTTCACCACCATATATATTTTAATCTGGACCTACCATACTGTGAAGGGTGGCATGGAATGTGGATTTACACATATTTATTCACTAGGCAGCAAATAGGTGCATGACAAGTGCTGCATCTTAATGGCACCATAGTCACTTTTTGGAAATTGAAAAGATTGGAAAGTGAAAAGGAGAACTGCAGTTCCCCTTTCCTATGATGAAAATATATATCATGATAAGACATCATATCAACCTTACCAACAATGTGAGGATATACGGGTAACTATAGAGAATGGTTTAATGTTTAACAGGGATCCTTCAAACCACTGGAAAAATTGTATGACAGAAACACGGCATTGTATGTGTGAACATCTGATTATTAGTTGCAAATTAAAATTTGCATATTGATAATAAAACACTGCTTAATACGTCTGTGATATAATGGAGTCATGCTGAGTTGGGTGCATAAGCATCCAAAAAGGAAGCTCTAAAAAGCAGCACATAAAAATTGCGTATTTACGCCCATATAAGGAGCTCTGCATCAGTTGCATATACACTAGTAGGGGGTAAATGTATCAAGCTGAGAGTTTTCCGGCGGGTTTGAAAAACCAATGAGATTCCAGCAATCATTTATTTAGTACATTCTACAAAATGATAGCTAGAATCTAATTGGTTGCTATAGGCAACATCTCCACTTTTCAATCCCGTCGGAAAACGCTCAGCTTGATACATTTACCCCTAGATCTACCATCAAGATTTCTAGAATATAAAGTATAAAATAAGAGAGGTTCAAACTGTACTAGTGTTCCACATTAATATGATGTGTAGTGAAGGAGCAAGGTGTTATACTTACTTGGAGACATTTATGAAAACAGATGTCCAGGTGAAAAAAGAGATGATGGAGATATTTTCTTATTGGTCTCAGCATCTTTACCTATGCTCCTCACCACTGTCCATCAGTTGTCATAAATGTCCCTGTTCTGAGATATGAGAAATAAGTAATTCTAAATCCAAGAAATCATTTCTGCATTCTCTGTTACAATGTCTAATCAATAATGACATAATATCCGTTTAACCAGTGTATTTTTCACATTATTCATTAGAAAATACATTTACAATGAGGATATTGCTTTAGTGTTTTAAGATATTTTGTGTTTTTTGTATCTTCAATTTATAGCTTTTCAAGATGTGAATGTTATGATTATCTTTGGAGTTGGATTCCTGTTTGCATTCTTACAAAAGTTTGGGTTTAGTGGAGTCGCTTTTAATTTTCTGATCACAGTGGTTGGAGTGCAATGGGCTATCATTTTGGAGTCTTTACTATTTAATAAATCAACCGACATTCAAGTGATTGGCATAACAAGGTATGGTCATTTTTCCAATTAGTCCTCTTATCTCAGAGTCTTTACTATTGTTCCAGTGACTTCAAATGTATTGTTTCTAATGTAGTGCATGAGCTGTAATAGTTTACTCAATACAAAACTTGACAGCACGTATGTCGAATTACAATAATATAATCCACCTATGTATTACTTACTGTTTATGTTAACATGAGTATTACAATTTTGATTAGGACCACTTGCTCTATAATAATATATGTCATAAAATAGCCAAACTATTAATTTGATGTAGTAAAGATTGATAGATATGCTTCTCTAAATGTATAAGGATACTATTTACATCTGTAGGCACTTAAAGTTCTGGTAGACCAAGAAGTAGATTATCAGCAGAAAACAGATATGCCTGTATAGTTTCTGCTATCATGAGATTAATAAATTGAAATTGCACTTACACCTGCGTCTAATTTTCAGCTTGAGAACAGGACTAATGAGCGTCTTTCCAGTCTTAATCTCATCCGGCGTTGTCCTAGGAAAAGTGAATCCTGTACAGTTGGTTATGATGACTGCCATGGAATTGCCTGTATTTGCAGCAAACAGATATATTATGACAACGTATCTTATGGTAAGGGAAAAATATATGGTGAAAACTATGGCAAACTATGTCTTTGTCTTCACTGACACGTTATACATTCCACTGTACTGCTAAGTAAAATTCTTGAA